>NW_017731354.1:2939731-2949796 GCF_001890085.2 Hipposideros armiger
TGTTGTTCAGCATCTTAGCTGTAGAGGGCAGTGTCACTGGCCCTCATATGTGGGATCCGAACCGGGGCCCTCTGGTGTCCCAAGCCAGCTCTTAACCATCGTGCCACTCGGCCGGCCCTCCAGGGTGCTTTTAAAAGATGGGCCAACATCAGGGCCCACTTCAGCCCAATTCAGTCAGAATTTCTGGGAACATGGCTCAGGGAAGCTGTACTTTTTTAAAAAGCCACCACCACCACCACCCGCCCCGGTTGATTATAATATACAATCAAAATTGAAAACCAATCTCACATCCCACATCCAAGCCAGAACTTGGTGAAGTCCATAAACCAAGCAGGGTACCCTAGAGGCCAACGGCTTGGCGCCTGGCGTTGGCGAAATTTATGGCTCGGTCCTCAAGGAGTCTTCGGGGCACGCGTGGCTGTGGAGTTGCTGCTTTTCCACTTTATTTTCACTGTTGCTCAACTCCCTCCCCAGGTGTGCTGGTGGTGGCTGGGCCCTGGCAGCCGCTTCCCCTGCACCACCGGCTCCCTGGTGACACCTTCCAAATCCAGGCACCTCGTGACCCCCAATTCAGTGCCTATTGATTGTGTGGGAGTCATTGCTTTCTACTGCCATCTCCTGCTGCTGGTATTATGTAGAAATGCTAATTCCTCAGTAATTTATACCATATGTGAATCAGCCAAGGCAAAAACATTCTTTTTCTTCCTTTTATCGATTTCATTCATTTCCTTTTGGGGAACAATCACGATCCACATGAAATCCCCAAAATGAATGTGTCCAATTACTTTGATTTGCAGACGGGCTGACACGCAGCCTTGGCTCCCCTCATTGGCGACGCTTTCGAGATGGTGACTATTGAGGGGAAATGGGGCTTTCAGAGAGATGAGCCAGGAAATAGGGGTGCTGCCACCAGGGAAGGGGTGTCAGACACGTCTTAGATAACCGCTCACAGCTCCTCAAGGTCTGGCCTGAGCCTCCTGCCAAGACCCCGGCCCTCTAGGCAGACTTCCATTCTAGCCCCATCAACTCTCTGCCGGAAATTAGAAGTGGGGGAGGGGAACAGACAGGTAGACAAATTGCTGTTTTTGTTCTCCAGTCTAGTTGTGGAGGACGTCACTTCACTGGCCCATGTTGGTATGATCACTGTGCTCTTCCCGGGTGAGGCAGATCGATCGCCGGTCATTGGTCGGCCACTCAACAGCGGCTCCCGGCAGCTCACGCTGGCTGCCAGCCACTCACAGTAGCTCATGGCAGCCCACTGCAGCCCCGCTGCAGCCTACGCCATCCCTGGCGACTCTCGGCAGCCCAGGTCCAGGTCAAGCTGTTGTTTACCATCTTAGCTGTAGAGGGCGAGCGTCACTTGCCCTCAATGTGGGATCCGAACTGGGGTCCTGCTGCTCAGAGCTGGTGCTCCCAAACGAGCTCTTAACCAGCTGAGCCACTCGGCCGGCCCCAGTGCAATTCTTCATTGGCGTGTACGAGTATCCCCTTCCTAACTCCCAGTGCGTGCATCTCAAATAACAGGCCCCTTTTTCATGAGCTGAAACTCCAAGAAGCCACACAAATGCAAAACAAGGATCTGCCAAGAAACACCTACAAACCAGATAATGCCATGCTCCTTTCGATGGACATTCCTGAGACGTTAGGACCTCAGGTCTGCTCTCCACTCTCCCACTGTATGGACTTTGGGACGTCAATCCCAGCGAGAGAAATGTCAGACTTTGTCACTGTGGCAGCTCATTAGGAGCACAGCATTGTCTTAGACTTGACATTTGACACCAAATCGCAGCTGACAAAGTCGATAGTTAATACTAATTATTGCAGAGACCAGCAGTGACAGACAAAGCAACTGTGAGACCCATAAAGGCACATTCCTAATGAATAGTCAAGGCCTGCTTTTAAGAAGAATTAGACACAGGGTGCCTGCTTGGATAGAAAGGCCATCGGCATTTGCAGCAGATCAGAACACACAAATATGGCAGATGACATTGACATTGAGACCACCTGGCGGAAAACAGCATGACAAAAGCCTTCCCAGGAAGACTCGGAGGTGCCAAAAGAGCGCCTGGATTTGGAACATGATTGTGCTCGTGTGGGTGAAACTTCCCAGTTTGACCAGAGTAAAGACTCTGCAGCCAGAATACTGGGGTTTCAATCCTGTTCCACCAGACAAGCTGTGTGACCTTCGGCAATCACTCAACCTCTCTGTGCCTCAGTTTCCTCATCTCTTAAAATGGGGACAATAATCATGTCTGCCTCGGGGTCTTTGTGAGAATTAGATAATGTAAAAAGTGTTTAAACAGTCACAGAACATAGGAAACTTTCCAAATGTGCTTAAGTGCAGTGCTTCGTTTCATTCTGATGACAGCCCTATGAGGTCAACACTTTTATTGTTTGTCTCCTAGTTTCCACATCTACAGAACAGGAATGAGAAGTCATTTACAGGTGGTAGAACCCAGGTCACATCACACCTGTCCGTGGAGCTGTGCTTGTTGGGTCTCACTGGCCTGGTAGATGTTTGGCTGGCTCCCTGAAGTCAGCTCTCCACCATTGTGTGTGTGTGTGTGTGTGTGTGTGTGTGTGTACATGCATGCATATGTATGCGTGTGTATGCATGTGTGTGTGCCTGTATACGTGCACTATCTACTTTGCTTTCTTCACCTGACACTTGCTAAAACACCTCCAATCTGCTGGTACTGTTCTTGGTCCTTGGGGTAACCAGTGGATGAAATAAACAGGGAATCCTGCCCTCACGGCGCTTAGATTCTAGCAGGGACATCATCGATAAATATAATAAATTAGTAACTTAGATGGTAAGTCCAGGGTTCAGGAGTGGTCAGCAAGGTTCCCCTTCCCAAGTTGCCACCTCCCAAGGTCAAAACAGCCCGCACAGTGTGCGCCAACAAGGAGCAGTCATTTTAACATTTGTCCATACCAAGGTGGGGATGCCCACCCAACTGCCTGAGGGTTGGTAAAGGGCACCCCGAGGAGACACACCCTGGGGCTGGGGCTGGAGCCCCACGTTCATGGGAGACCACAAGTCACCTCGGTAACTACACCACCCACCAGGCAGCAGTTCATTCCAAGAACAGATGAACAGAAGCCAGCGTCACGAGGGATGTACAGAGGGGAGTGTCGGCACCCGGGCCAGCCACCCCAAGTGATTCCACAATGCATATTGATTATGTTGAATTAAAGTTACTTAAGAACTGCCCATGCAAGAAGAAAACCCTGACCTCTCTGTCCCCCTAAAGGCAGGAAATATGTCCACCTAAGGGCTGAGACAACCTCATCACAGGAGATAGAATCCAGGGTCCAAAGCGTGTATAAACAAGACTTGTTCCGCCTTTCCTAATTTACTCCTCGAGCCCAAACTGCTTAGATTCCTTTCTAATGAGTGCTGTCTTGGTCCTGTCAATTTCTCACCAAGTTACTGTTTCTTTCTCCAAAAAGTATAAAAAGGTGCATGGTTCGATCATTCCTTTGAGCCTCATTTTATAATCCCAGCATCGTATTATGATTCTCCCGTGCATACATATTAAATTGGATTTTCTCCTGTTAATCTAGTCCGTGTCAAGCTTATTATTTTATGACTAGCCCAGCTGTAAGAACTAAAGGGGAGGGGAGTTCTCCCCGACCGGAGGAAACAGCCACCTTCACTTGGGGTGGTCAGGGCAAGCTTCAAGGGCTCCCCCTTTTAATGTGCAGAGAACAGGATGGAGAGAGAAGGTTTTCCGAGTGTGGGAGCGTGACCAGGCCCAGGCTCAGCAGTAGACACGTTCCCAGAGGTTCCCGCCAGCCCAGCGCCATTGGCGAGTATCTCCCTGTCTCCTCCTAGCTATGCGTCACATCTTTGGAGAAGAGCAAGGTGGAAAGACCAAATGAAGACCACCCTTGTTTGGCAGCTGAAGCCCATCTCAAAGCCTTCTGCGAGGGCACTTCCATCACACTCATCAGCCTTCCAGAGAGTTATTCATATCTGTCCGCAAAATGTTAAGCTTTGCCCTCAGGGGTTGTAAAGGGAGGTGGGGTCACCTCTCAAAACAAAAAAAAATGAATAGCTCAAAAACATAGTGATGTATTTTATTTGAACCTTTTGCATGAAGGCCCTTTAAAATTGGGTTATTGGGAAAGTCATGACGCATTTTTGCATTGAAAAACATAGAAAAATGCGTCATGACTTTTCCGACGACCCAACAGAACCCCTGTGTGCTTATTACTCAGCTTCAACAATTACCAACATTTTGCCAACCCCATTTCATCTATTCTTCCCACTCTGGGGCATATTTGAAATATTGACAGACAACAAAGAGATTTTTGTTAAGACTAAACAGTGTAATATGGTTGGTGCCCACAAGCTAATTACAAAATTTGTTGAAATGCATATTAATTCATGGTACGCCAGCGGCAGTGCAACCTGAGAACAGGGACACACATTTGAGTTGCTAGATAAACATCTTCCTCCACTCCAGTGTGTGTGCACGGGAAACCCTTCGGGGGTGTGACCCCTGGCGCTTGGGGTGGGCCCTGCCAGTACAGCCCCCCAGGCTTAGGAACAACAGGGACAACTGGGGTAGGACAGCAACATGCCCTGGTGGCCCTGGCAGCAGCAGTGGCTGAGAGAGGAGCAGTGCTTGTCACGACAGTGAGGACCCTCCTGGGCTGTCACTGGAAGCTTCTCACCTCTGCCCAGGCCTCCCCACCCTGGGCACCTCCCTGACGTGGTAGAGGCTTGGTCATTAGAACCGAGGCATCAATGGAGCCCTTTCATCCACAGGCCTGGGGACACTAGTGTCACAACAAAAGGAAGGACCATAACAATCTTACCCGACTTTTCTTCCTTCTGTTTTGAAGGGAAACAATTTTTCCTCTAGCTGTGATTATTACCACCTTACTGAAATACCTTCTTTAATCTTCAGCTCTGTAAAACGACAGGTGGGTATTTTCTCTGTTCTCCCAGGAGCAATTAGGGATTTAGGCTCCTATAGTTAATTTCCTACTTGTTATGTTCACTCTAACACTCTTAGTGCGATCAGAGACCCAACATTGTCTAAGTAAAGCATTTAAAAGGATATCAGAGGCTAATGAAACAAACAGGTTATAAACATAGCTGGAAAATCAGACCACTATCAGGGGCGAGGCCTCAGCGAGGAGGTGATGCCATCTTTGACACCTTTTTCCCAGGAGTTGTTGCCACCTTGCCCCTCCTGGAAGCAGCCACAGCCAAAGAAACCAACTCCCAGAACACAGGGTTCGCTGCTCTGAGGCCCCTGTCGCCAGAAAGAACATGGCTTCTATGCTGTTCGATCCGGACCCTTTACACTCACTTTCAGTCCTCCTGGGATATGTTTTCCCAAATCATTGTATCAAGCAAGCTCGTTGCATGAGGAGTTGTTGATGTGGTTGCATAAATGTCACCTCCTCAGAAAGGTCTTCCCTGATCACCCCATCTAAAGTGGACCTCTCATCCTGCCCCTTCACACTTGATCATCTCACCCTAATTTATTTCCCACTTAACACTTCCTCCTGTGAAGTGATCTTGCTTATACATTTGTTTATATTATCTGTCTCTCCCTAACAGAACATACACTCCAAAAGAGAAGGGACTTGTCTATTATTTCCTATTGTTTCCCAGCATCAGGAAAGCATATTGTAGGTGCTAGATAAATATTTGTTGGATGGATAAATGGATAGAAGGATGTAAGGAAGGAAGATAGGGAGGAAAGGAAAGAAAGAAGAGAGGAAGAAAGGAGGAAATGGGGTTAATTCCTCTCCAGAGTTGCCTGAACCTTGCAGCTTGAGGCTGAGTCACCACTTGAGCCAGATTTGTTTTCCCGTAGAATGAGTATTCATTAGAAATAGGTCGGGCTGCAAAACACAACTATAATAGCTAAAAGATAAAGATTGATTTCCTTAGTAATAAGAAACCTAACGATAAGAAGTTGCTAGCACTAGTTTGGCTATGTAATGATGACATCAGAGACCCAAGCTTTCTTCCACTTCATCACATTTAGCATGGTGGCTTTCTTCTGTATATGTCTTGCCTCATGGTCACAAGATGGCTGCTGTAGCTCAAACATCACATTCACATCAAAGCAGGAAGAAAGGGAAGAGGTGATGCCAACATGACTGTTCTATTCCGTTCAGGATTTTCAATTATAGCTCATTAGACAGAACCAGGTCACATGACCTAGCTGCAAAAGAGTCTAGGAAAGTGACCCCTCCAGCCTCTATAGCAGAGAAGCAGGTGAGAAGTGACGAGAACAGATGTTCTGTTGTTGGTCACTGAGCACATCCTCCGTAACCATGACAACTGAAGGAGGTTGGACAGGATGCCTCCAGTACTGATCAAGGATGTTAACAAGGTCACCAGAGAGAAAAGTTCCCTTCACACCTGTTCCAACCAGATCAACAGCTCCTCATGCAATGCGCTTGCTTAATACAATGATTTGGGAAAACACATCCCAGGAGGACTGAAAGTGAGTTGTTCTCATTTTTAATAATTTGCGGGCTTCGCAGTTGAATTAACTGAGATGGAGTAAGAATGGTGTGAAAATGTCACCTTTTTTTTTTTTTTTAGAAAGGTTAAATAACTCACTACAGTTAGTCATGAAGTGGTTACAGCTGTGAAATTATTTCCAGACTAGGTAAAAGAAACAAGCCCGGGAGATTTGTCTGGCGCGTTTACCCATATCAGTCACCCCGCGGTGACATTTTACTAGCAGGGGAAACACCAGTAGCCTCCCCCCGCACACGGCCCGCCACGTGCCACCTGGAACACACGAGTCCTGGCTTTGTCAGCAGTAATGAGGCCAGAGAACAGGCATCTCCTGGGCTCCTCAGCCTTTTCCTGAGAAAAATATACCTGATTATGGAATCGTGAGCACTCGCCTCTGATTTATCATGAAAGCGACACACCTTGGGCTGCATTCGCACCCTCAGTCACTGGAGTTAAACAGACAAGTGATTAAATATCAGCTTCCCAGGGACTCTCCCAACGCTCTGTCCTCCAGCTGCCCACATCCGACTCACCTGTCCTCAGAGGAAGAAGATGAACAGCACCCCAGGCAGACAGGGGACGGATGCCAGGACGCTGGCAGCCCTCTCGGCTTCCTATTGTCCCAGCTTTGTGAGACGTGTGGAGCTCACAGCCACTAGCACTGACTCTGCAGCTGGCCAGGCCTGAATTCAAATGTCATCTCCGCTGTGTAACACCTGTGTGCTCTCCTACTCTCGGAGCCTCCGTGTCCTCACCTGTAAAGTGAGGTGGATAATGGTTCCTGCCTCGTAGGGTTGCAGTGAGGGTTTAGTATAACCCTGGGCACATGGTGACAGGATGGCTGCCACAGCTCAAACATCACATCTGGATTCACGGCAGGAAGAGAGAGACGAGGTGGTGATGTCAGCCTCGTGTGTCCTATCGAAACTTGCCCCGATCGCATTAGGAACTGTGGTTAGCTTTCCTGGACCCCCTGACACGCAGGTGGTTTCCTCTGCCTCATTTCTCCGGTCTCCCCCACTCTGAGGATTCCCTTTCTCAACCTGCCCCATCTGCAAGGGGTCTTTCCTGCCCAATGAGAAGCTGGCAGCGCGACGGGAGCCAACAGCGAGCCTCTTCCAGTCACCGTCCCCGTGGACAGGGCGGCTGAGATTGTCCACATGGCCCTTCCCCTAGATTTTTTAAAAATAAATTTGTTGACATGATGCCGATTAGAGTCAAAACAACAGTAGAGAGAGGGGCCGTGTGAAAGCAAGCCCCAGGTTCAGGAGGAGGCGGGGTGGGCTTTTCCATGAGCCACGAGCTGTGAGCTGCTCTCTGGCAAGGAGGGAGGCCCCTCCCCTCGCTGCTGCTGCTGCTGCTGCTGCTGCTCTGCATGTGGGGCTGGCCACTAGGGCTGGAGAGGCTGGTGATGCATCAGGAAGGTTCTAGACTAGAGCACAACTTCTAATGGGAACGGCTCCCAAGATACATCCCTGGGTACAGATTCTCGATCACCTACTGGGGGCTCGGTATTGGTGAGAGACAGAGGATGTCTGAGGTCACCCTTGAAGAATGTCACCCATTTGCAGCCATCTAGTGCTCACCAGGGAACCCAGATGGTGAGCACTCTCGGGGCTGGCAGGGCACACAGGTGGCTCTTCACAGGCTGGGCAGTGAGGGAGGGCTGCAGGGGAAAGTGCCTAAAGAGTGCAGAGGACGTCGTGGACTGGACTGGTCAGGGAGGGCTCCCTGGAGGAGGTGGGACAGCATGGGGCCCCAGCCCTCACAGGCCGGGGGATGAAAATGCAGCAAGGGCAGGCGTTTCAGAGAGCATAATTGAAGTCTTACTAATGGTGAGGTTTTTCCAACCTGTGCAAGAACTTTTTTGTTTTATTTTCCAACATATTTTACAACTTCTGCACATGGACAAGGTCTATAGTAAGAACTCACATTTCCCAATTAGTGGCACCAAAAGCATGTATTTTTTATAGTGCCTCCATAAACACTCCCAGCTGTGTGGAGTTGGGAGACACGGGACACCCCCCTGCCACGCTTCAACTGGCCCTGAAAGGTGGGTGCGGTTTGTAAACCGATCCTCAGAAGTAAGGAGGCGAGAAGGGTTTTTCCAGAAGTAACTGAGGGAGTAAGCTCCCCACGGAATCCACGGGAATCGTGGAGAATATGACGGAAGCAGCAATTCTTCTCCATGAAGAAACTGATCAGAGGCGGGGACAATGGACCCCAGCAGTGCAGCTGTGTCACTTTGCAGCTTCTTTCTCTGTTTCCTCTGCACGCTCAGGGATTCTCCAAAGGGTTATCACTCCATCAGCGTGATCACAGAATATGCATAGGACACGTCATACCCTTGATGGCATCAGACCCTCATCCCAGCCACGAGGAAGCAGAGCACGGGACATCGCCTGTCTCAAAGCTGAGGAACGTGAGAGCTTCCATGAAAGGGTCTGCCAGGGTTACGCAGCCGGGAAAGCACCAGGGTCCCCAGACAGCCTTACCCCGCAGCCATCTTGCCACCCTCCCTGGGGAGGCTCCTTCTCACTTTAGTCATAACGAGGGTACACATTGAAGTCAAAAGCCTGACTGATAAAATAGTCCTTTCATGCAGGGTTTTCCCGTGACTGGAGTGATAGTACCTTGCCTGTTTTTCATATTCCATTTTCCCCCAAAGCTGCATCATTAACTAAAGAGTGTGTTCTGACTTATCCAATAAAATGTTTAACCTTCTTAATGTTTTATTGATTCTTAAAGCTTTGGTTTCGCCAGAAGGCCCGATTGCTACGTTAACAAGCTCATTGATATTCTTTTAACAAACTCTCTACAATGTGAAATGCAGTGTGGGAGACACGGGGCTCCCCACGATCCATTAATCAGTGGGCCCATCCAGGCACCACCCTACGCACACGGCAGGAACACGGGTAAATGAGAGCTGAGGTGTACACACGGGTCCCCACGGGGCTGGGACATCCAAGCCCAGACGGCGGAGCTGCCAGAGCATAGAGCAAGGGCCCCTTGGGGAAAGGCAGTGGAAGGAGGAAACACGTCTCTCCAGGCTGCTCCCTCTAATCCCTTGCAACCTGCATGACCCTTATAGAGTCAAACTGGACTCCAGAAGGGCAGCCAGGCAGCACTGGACGGCTGCAGGCAGGACTGCGCCCCAAGTCCAACCCTCAGCGAGGCAGGCAGCCCAGCCCGCCCTCGACCTGGCCTCTGCTCACTGCTCATCTTTCATCTTTCGCTGCTTGCCCGTCTCTGAAACGACGCCACAGCCGTGCCCAGCCACCAGAGAGCCCCATTTGCTTAGTTCAGGGCAAGGAACGCTGAAAGCTCCCCAGGTGAGTCCAACGTGTAGCGGAGACTGAGAAACACTGACTTAGAGGCTCTCAGAATCAGGACAGGGACCAAAACTGTAAACTGTAAGAGGTGTGGCCCACAGAATTAGAATAACAATATACCTATGATAGAAGTCCCACGTGGAGACACAAAAGGAAAGAGAAAGGAGGGAAAATGCTTTTTAAAAATGATGAGAAATTCTATGAATAAAAAAAAAATATCCGGGACCTCAGGCT
>NW_017731354.1:2952646-2962744 GCF_001890085.2 Hipposideros armiger
TGGGGTCTTAGGCGCAGCTTTTGTTGTTCAAGAATAAAACACTCTTGTTCCAACCACGACAATGGCGGCTCCTTCAGGGGCTGGATTCATTAAGGTTCTTTGATGGCAAACAAAGAAAACCGACTCAGCAACCCGATATCCTTCCAGTAAGTTCCTTTTTTATTTGAATTAATGAACCAGGTTTCATAGGATGGGGTGGTGCGTTGGATGGACAGGCAGGACCGGTAGAGGTGGCAGGAGGCAGCTGATAACTTTGTCAGGATTCATTCATCCCCACAGGGCCCTGTTTTGCATTCTAGCATTTCAAGTTCCCTAGAGTCCAAATGTCCATGTTTGGGTCACGTGCCCACACCGCATGGACAATCCAAGCCTGTCCTCAGTGAACAAGGAAGATCCGAAGGTGCCGTGACTAAGAGAAGGGGGAATGGGTGACGGGTGGGCAAGGACCACAGAGAAGCCAGGTCTTCTCAGACACCACGGCCACACTTCTAAGTTCGCTGAACTAGGATGTTTCCCGAGCACATCCCAGCGACATGTAAAAAGCCTGGACAAGGCTCTTCCAGTGCCTGACACACAACGAGCAGATCATGAGCCCCACCTTCGTCAGATCACCACTGTTACCTACTAATGTTTATTATTTGGAAAACCTGGCCAAGCCTTTGTGAACGTGGGTGTTCGCTGTGAGAGGGGGAAGCCATCTTGCAGCGGCGTTTTTTTGTTTTTTTCAGAAGAAATAAGAAGTGGATCAGCTGGGTTATTGTTGGCACCTGCCTCCAACGAGCCCCGGCCTCCTGCTGAAGCCCCACCTGCCACTGTCTGCACCACCCCAGAGCCCAGGTACCCATAAGGCACAGCAGGCAGAATGCCCAGGGCCCACAATCCNAGAGAGAGAGAGAGAGAGAGAGAGAGAGAGAGAGAGAGGCGTGGAGAATGTGGATGGCATGCAAAGGGAGGAGGAAGAGGAAGAGAAGGGAACTTCTGGAATAAGATAGAAGGAATTTTGTGACACAGACATGCAGACTCATAATTGACATTTGTAGGCAGGTAGCAGAGGTGCCAAGTGGGCTGATGACAGTAGAGCCCCAGAGCCCCAAATAACTGGCTCCTTGGGGTGTCAGCAGCAAGGAGACATGGGAGGCCCAAGAAGGTGGAGTTTTCAGAGGAGCCACAGAACGAAAAAAGAGCAAAGAACAGAAAAATCTGAGCTCCGCTGTGGGTGTCTTTTATGCCAGCATCTTTCAACCACCTAGAAATCTCCATTACCAAAACTAACCCTCCCAAATCCATCATGTGTCCATTTTTGAGCCTAATTCAATCTTTCTCACGAAAGGATATGAGCGATGGTGGGTGTCACCTCCTGACTGTGCTGACACTGTGTGGTCTGTAAATAAACTGTCCCCTCGGTGCAGCACAACCCTTCACACACACACACACACACACACACCACCTGCATGCATGTGTGTGTGCACACACAGAGAAATGAACATTCCCACCATGGAATGATACACTAATATTCAAAATCACCAACTTTGCCTGTTGCCAGGGTAACCAGCAGTATTATATCCTGCTGCTAAATTTTCAAGAGCAGATGACATGAAGTATTTCGTATGAGGAAAAAGAGCTTTTCTCTCACGTAAAATATGAGTGTGTCTCAGATGAGCTAGGTGTTTATATCGCGTTGCTCTCAGGTACATGCAGCCATGTCACTCTGTCCCTCCCACTCTCCACCCCAGTGTGTGTGACTTCCAGAAGAAAGTGAGACGCTGGATGGCACACAGGGAGGCCCCACAGGAAGCCTGTCCTGATTTGGGCTCAAGCTGCTTTACTACCCAAATTGAGTGGGGAGACTGAGTTCATTTCTACTTGTACAAGCTCGTGCACATGCTGTCCCCCATGATGGGCTATTTCCTGATCCACATTAGTCATCGTAGTGCGTCAGCATGGAAGGGACCACACACAGGTCGGAATCCTGGGTTTTGCAGGTACAGATTGAGAGGGGTCACAACCGGATGTTTCTGAAGGAGGGGGTGTGACCAGCGGACGTGCCTCCTCCCCCATAAACACCCCCCCTCCCGCCCCGGATGGGTCTGAGCTAGGTCAGGATTGGGCCACATGGGTTCTTCCCCATCCAGGGGCTTTCTGCTAATATTCTAATGTCGTTTTCACAGACCATCTCCCCTCCGAGCCAGGAGCCAGGGCTGTGCCATCCCACACCTGACAATGACCCGCCCTCAAACACTGGGTGTCCCTGCGCCCACTACAGCGCAGGGAGCCAGGTGCCCTCAAGGGTCTCAGCGAACGTGAAAAAGAAACCTGCAGTCATTTGGCGTTTGGCTGCCACGTTCAGGGCCAGGAGAGAAAGAGCCCTATTCAGTAAGTAAAGCTTCATGATTATTGCTTTAATCACATCTATAATGAGCTTTCTAGGAAAGGCAGAGGTTTTAAATGAGAATGTACTCATCCAAATAATTCTGAGCTCCTTAAGGGAAGAAATGAATTTAGAGTGCATGGTAATGTTTTACTCAAGGGGCGGTCCCCATGCTGGGCAGGGCCCCCGAAGAAGCAGCCCTCCTCCAGTGCAGTGGGCGGGGGAAAGAGGGACAGTGAATGGATGAAAAATCTCTACCAGCCAAATACAGAATGAATGAATGAATGAATGAATGAATGAATGAATGAATGAATGGAGACATTTGAACAACTGTAAGAGCTGCTGCCTGCCCGCTCCACTCCCAGTGGTCTCTCCATTATCACTGAAATAATCATGACAAATTGGGAAAGGCATAGGGCACGGGCATATATGAAGCCAAGTGCTGAAGATGACAGGAGGTGACAGCCAGCCACCCTCAGACACCAGGAGAATAGAGGGTCAGCTTTGGGGGCCTCCTCCCCTGGGAAGCAAAGTCAGCTACCTGCGTTGACAGTCCACCAGGAAGAGGGGTGACCAAAGACAGTGACAAAGAATGCACCCCCAAGCTGAGTCAGCCGTAAGGATCAGCCTGGCCGCATTCCCGCTTGAGAAAGAACAAAGGGAAAGCCCTGACTTCCAGGGAAGGCATTTCAGGCTAGATAGGACCAGGGACGGTCACCACCAGGGCTTTACTGGGACAGCAGGGAGCCGCCTCGCTGCCACACCTCTGTGTCCAGGCCCCGCCTCCGGCAGCCGGCCACCGCTGCCCTGACGTCTGGGTTGACATTCTTTCTAGAAAGCACCCGAATTCCAGAATCCTCCTCTGTCTCGTGAGCTCACAGGTTCAGACAGAGCCTGGTTTATCATTCTGCACGAAATGATCCCAGACAGTAAAACAGACAGGCCCAGCCACGAGCCTGGGGCTCCAGCCTCTCAGGTCCTATTTCTTGCATGTGCTGTGGCCCCACTCACTATTCTCCGAGTTTCCACGGTCCCTAGAATTCCCCCCACAACTCTTCACCCACCTAGCTCCTGCTAACCCTCATTTCCTCAGAGAGGCCTGACCGCCTGGCTCCCCACCATATCAGATGCCCCACTGTGTGCTGTTCTGCCTTCATTTATTCCTTCTGTCCTTTGTTCAAATACTTATTGATCACCTACTGTAAGAGGCGCAGAGCTGGGCACGGGGATTCAGCCTTGATGGAGAAATGAAGAGCCTATGCCTTCTAGAAGCTTGCCGTCCAGAAAGGGAGAGATCACTGATACTTCAGAAGACCTATTTTATTTCAGTCTTTGATATATAAACGTTCTGAAGGAAAAGTACGTTAAGTTATGAGTTAACAGTACACAAAAACCTGAGGTGAGGCCACTGGAGTTAAAACACTACAAAAAAGGGCGCACGTGCTCTTTCTCCCTGCCCCACCCACTCCGACAGTGATCAGGCCCCGTGCACGCAGCGCTGTGCGGTACAGGGTGTGAGGCTGGGGGCTGCAAGGGGGTGGGGGACTGCCAGGTGGGGGGGCTCAAGGACGGGGCCCTGCAGCCACATGGCCTCCAGGATGGGGGAGGGGGTCAGATCCCCAGCTTCACTCCCCCGGTCCTCCCCAAGCAGTCCCACAATTCGTTTCTCATAATTAATCCATTTGACAAGTGAGAAAACTATTTTCAAAGTAAAATAAATCAAGATGGTGCTACCTTCTCCGACTAATGTCCTCCATCAATCACGGATGAGCGCTTTGCACGGGGCGGACAGAGCGCAGGCTTAACTCAACTCCTCTCCCAAGTCTGCACCATCAGGGCGGCGGAATAGGTTTGTCATTAAAAAGAGAGTTATGAGTACTTTATGTGCCTCGAAGGAGAGGAAAAATCAATGTAAAACTACATAATTGGGAGAAGGGTGAGACAGTGGAAGGGGGTAGATTCCTTATGGATTCAGGGGGAAAAAGCAATAAAAAAGAGTCAAACACATTCATTAAACACATTCATTTCAGACCTCACTTCACGCGGTACGGGGCGGGGCCGAGCGGACGTATTAATCCATCAGGCGCCAGGTAAGTGGGTGGGGCCCACAGGTGCCTGCTCGCCAGTCTCTAAGGGCAGGAGCTGAAGGGTTTGCTGCAGACCCAAAACTCGCAAAGGGCAAGTGGGAATTAGAGGAAATAGACAATAGTAAGTGAAGTCCCCCCAAGGAAACAAGGCAAAGCAGCCAGAAAGTTCCAAATCAGCAGCCAGGCGCTTGCCTCCACGGTACCTCTGGCAGCGTTTTTCTGAGCAAATTAGCAGCAGAGGTGGGCTCACTGGATTGACTGTAATAAAACGACAACAGGTGTTGGCGAGGATGCTGAGAAACGAAGCCTCACACGTCGTTGGTGGGATGTAAAACGGTGTGGCTCCCGTGGCAAACAGCTGGGCGGGTCCTCAAAAGGCTGGACAGAGATATCATCCGATCCAGTATTTCCACTAGTAGGTATATTCCCAGGAGAACTAAAAATAATGTGGGCTATCACCCAGCCATAAAAGCCCCGAAGTACCGCCACCCGCAACCGCATGGGTGACCCCTGGACACATGCTAGTGAAAAATGCAGATGCAAAGGACCACGTGTGTATGATCCCATTGACATGAAAAGCCCACAGGAGGCAAATCCACACACACGGAGTAGATGAGCCATTGCCAGGGCTGGGAAGCAGGGCCGGACAGTGACCGCTGACGGCACAGGTTTCTCTTGGGCGTGATGGACATTTGGGGATTAAATAGTGCTGATGGTTATACAACTGTGAGAATACACTAAAAACCATTTAATTGTATGCTTTGAAAGAGTGAATTTTATGATATGTGAATTAGATCGCAATAAAAGGCACATGGTAGGGGCGGTTAACCTACTCGGTGGACTCATTTTCTCATCATCTTAAATATAAACAATGCAGTCATCACCAATAAGATATCTATTTAATAAAGCAAGTCCAATTTAGCAACACTTTGAAGCAGATCGTTTAAATGGACTTGAAAGTGACAAAGATGTATTACTTTGGAGACATTCTGAAGTGCTGTTTTATAAATTCTATCTGGCTTCCAATACCTGTCCATCTTAGGAAGGTTATTGGCTGACTGTATCCCTCCTAATTCTCATGTTGGAGTACTAAGCCCCAGTACCTCAGAATGGACTGTATTTGGAGAGCGGGCCTTTAATAAAGAGGTGATGAAGGTACACTGAGGTCATACGGCGGGCCCTAACCCAATCTGACTGGTGTCCTTATAAGAAGAGATTAGGACATAGACCTGGAGATGCACAGAGGGAAGACCAAATGAGGACACGAGGAGGGGACGGCCAAGCCAAGCACAGAGGCGTCAGAAGTCAAGTCGGCTGACACCTGGACCATGGACNAAAAAAAAAGGAAGCTATAAAGAAGTTCAGAGAACAAGAAAGGGTTCTTGAAAATTAAAAATTGGAAAACATGAATAAATATTCCCATAAAAGTGTGGGGTGACAAAAGTGAAAAAGCCTACTACACTACAGAACAGATAAGGAGAGGATATATCTGGCTGTACTGAGCCCTGTCATATCAGAAGCCCTCCTCAGATGTCTGCTGAGCCAGAGCTGCCGGCTCTGTGTAAGGTCAGGACACTAACGTGTTGAACGGAAGCTCGGTCACACGTGGACTCATAACTCATGGGCTCCACCAGGAAGAGAGGCCGCGGGAAGCTCCCTCCGAACCTCTGCCCGTAGCGTACAGGCCTGGCAGTCAGCATCCTGGAAGCTGAGGGGGAGGAAAAGCTGGTAGGCAAACATTTAAAATAAGCCCATTCTCAGCGGTGCGCCCTGCAGTCTGGACTTCCCGCTGTCTCCCAGGCCAAGGGGCCTCTGCTTTGTCGTCTCTGAGAAGGAACCTTCCTCCCACCTGGTGTGGGATGGCCAATCACCACCAACATGGACTGGAAGAGGATTTGGGATTCCCACTGCTTCTAAAATACAGTTTCTGCCTTTTCCAAGCCTCACCCTTCCCTCCACCTCCAGAGGTACCTGAAAGCGACAATTCCTGAGACTTTTAGTGGCTCTTCAGTATACATCAAGGTGCTTCTCAGCAGACCAGAGACAGATGACTCCTAATGCCGCGGTGGGGAAATCCAAATCAGTTACCACTTGTCCTGTGCTTTTCAACTTCCAAAACGCACATGTTTTCGGTTTCTTCCCCCTTTCTCTTTGTTTTTCTGAATTCATATCTTTTTAAAAATCTTACTTTTTGTTTACTCTCAAAATTTCACTAACATGCCAGTCAGTGCATATGTTCAATCAGCCCTCTCGACCCAGAGCAGAAGCTGACTTTCAACCACCTAAGAAATCTCAGGCCTAAGATAACAAGGAGAAGCAGAGAACACCCTACTCCCCTCCTGCTCTCCTGAGATCAAGCAAGTGTCCGGCCTGTGAGGATGTGAAAGGAGAGGACAGGTCACACTGGCTCTCAGCCTGTGCTGTGGTGACCATGTTAGCTGTTGTTTGGGACTATGCAGCCCATGCCCCACCTGTGGGCGGGCATACAACCTGGGCCTAGCCAATCAGAGTATCTCATTACCCAGTGCAGTAATTGGCCCAGGAGTGAACTCTGATTCAACCAGGGCCAATCAGAGTCCTTCTCTGGGACTAACCAATGGTGCTGGGGAGACCAACTGCAGTAGAAAGAGAACTTCTCAGGGGGAAGGATATTAATTTTGAGCTGCCAGAGGCTTTTCCGCCACGCAGAAAACACCTGTCTGAAATGAGACAATATAAAGCCAATTAGGGATGAGAGNATGGGTAGATGGGTGAGTGGATGGATCAAAGGCTGAATAGATAGATGAAGAGTAGATGAATAAAAAGGAGAAATAATGTGGGATGAAAGAAGAAATGTATAGAGGGGTGGATAGATGGATGGATGAATAAATAGGTAAAAGAAGGCAAGAAGGATAGAGAAGGGAAAAGAATGGGTGATAGATGGAAGAATGCATAGATTGATAAATGTGTGGAAGTTTGACTATAGGGATGAATAACTGGATGGAGAGAGGGAGGAAGGATTGGACTGAGGGGAAGGGGAGGGGAGGAATGTGTGCACAGATATGTTACTAAAAAAATAGAGAATGCAGGAAACAATAGATGCAGAGGATTAATGGGTGGATAGTATAAGGATATGTGGTTGGATGGGTGGGTGGATGGATGGATGGATGGATGGATGGATGATAGATGAATAGATGGATGATGGGTGGATGGATGGTAGATGGTGGATGGATGGTTGAGTGGATGGATGAATGGATGGATGAATGGATAGATGGCTGGATGCATGGATGGATGGATGGATGGATGGATGGATGGATGGATGGATGGATGGATGATGGATGGTATGGTAGATAGTAGATGGTAGATGGTAGATGGTAGATGGGTGGATGGGTAGATCCGGTAGATGGTGGATGGATGGATGGATGGATGGATGGATACAGTGATTGGTGACATGCTAATAAATAAATGGATAGTTCTATGGGCCAGCCCCTGGACAAGCCCATGTGGAAGGCAGGAGAGCCACACAACCACTGTGCTGTACTGAGTCCACAGCCCCCACCACATAGCAGCTGCACAACACTGGACATATTCCTTTATCCCCACATTGGTCCTCTGAGATAAGCACTATTACCACCCCCATTTTAAAGATGAGGAAACTGAGGTACAATGAAGTTAATACATACAAAACACTTACAAAACACTTTAAGTGCTCAAAAACATTATTCATTTACTATTACCCTGCTCTGGTAGATTGCAAAGCTGGCCACAGTCCTTCACTCCTCCCTGCCTCTGGGCCTTTGCAATGTCACTTTGCAGCAACTCCCATCAAAGGTGGATTCTATCTCCCCACCTCTTGAAGCTGGGCTGACTTGTGAGAGACTTAGGCCAACAGCACATGGTAGGCAGGTTGTGCTGGTTCTGAGGCCTCAAGGGACATTGAGGGTTTCATGTCTGGGACCCTGATGCCACCCTGTGAGCAAACCTGAGGCAGCCTGCTAGAGGATAAGGGACCACACGGCACAGCCACTCCCCTCACCCTAGAAACAGCTGGCCAACTTCCAGACATGAATGAAGCCATTCAAGACTACCCAGACCCTAGATGACCCTCAATTGAACACAGATACCTCAGCAAGCCCAGCGGAGATTAGCCAGGCCTGGCCCTGATCATCAGAGCTGCCCCGTTGGCACCTAGACTCATAAGCAAGATTCCTGGTTGTTGTTTTAAGCCCCCGAGTTTGGGGTGGTTTGGGGGATATAGCAGGGACTCATAAAGACCATATAAATTTGAAAGAGATACATACTCAGAGAGGCCAAGATAAAGAAGTGAGAGCACAGAAGGAAGGCTTTCTTCTCAACAGGGGGATACTGGGGTCTCTAGAAGGAGTGGTATTGGGGTCGGGCCTTGAGAAAAGTAGAGCAGAGTTCCTGCCAAGGAGGTGATGTCTGCAGGGCACCCCATCCCCAGGGACACAGCAGCTGAACCCTAAGCACCGAAGGTCCACCCCGAGACTCAGACGCGTGGACGAGTCACGGTCCCTCGCAGACGCAGCCACCAAGACTCAGGAAGGCGTCAAGCTGGTAGGGACAAGCAGCACCACAGCTCCACTTGGGGGGCCTTGGGGCCAGACTACTGGACGCCAAGCCACAACCCGAAATGCCAGGCCAGGACCCATCGCCCCAGCCCCCTTCCTGCCCTCCATGCCCCAATTCCTCTATTATTCCTTCAGCATTCCCAACAGCTCCTGTCAAGAGCCATGCATCTCCAGACTCGGGGAAATGTTCAAAACCATGTTCAATATCAAAATGAGACAGGAGAAGTCATGTTTAATTTAACAAGGAAGCAACTGGCTTTGGAGATGAGATGCAGTGGCAAGAAGACAGGGGTGCCTGTGGGCAGCAGTTACTGCGGTGAGCAGGTCCAGCACAGCACGTGCCAGCCCTAGGGCTGCCCACTCACCGGGAACCAAGGCAAACTAACTATCAGGCAGCCAGCTGCAGAGGGGACCAGGTGCCATCTCCAAGGTGGCCTGCATCAAAATGGCCACTTTACACGGTTTGCCACAAGAAGAGGCTGCCCTCTGCCCCTGGACCACCCACCTCCAACTTCCACAGGCAACCACTTTCAACTCTTTTTGCTGATTCATCTGGTATTACTTGCATAGCTCTAAAATATCAAGGAGTGATGGAAGTGTGTTTTTAGTTTAACGCATTGTCTGTTTCCTTCCCTATATGGTACAAAAACCAGACCTCTTTTGCAGCTCTCACCAGCCCCACCTCACCTCACTTGCCTTCCTGCCATCTTTCCATCATGGGTCTTCTTGACGACATCGCTGATTTGCTCCAGCCTGGAGCCCTCGTAGCTGGTGCACAGCCGCCACCCTGAGAACTCCCTTCATAGCTCTTGAGTTAGACCCCGTTTTCTATACCCTAATTTTTCCTCTCTCTCTTGACCTAAACCCTCATTTTGCTGGAGTACATCTCCCAATAACTTTGTGACCAAGAGCACATGAGACTTACATGTCTAAAAAACATTATTCAGGGCCAGCCGAGTGGCGCGATGGTTGGGAGCTGGCTTGGGATGCCAGAGGGCCCCGGTTCGGATCCCACATATGAGGGCCAGTGACACTGCCCTCCACAGCTAAGATGCTGAACAACAGCTCAACC
>NW_017731354.1:2967954-3013302 GCF_001890085.2 Hipposideros armiger
ACAGAGGGAAGACCAAATGAGGACACGAGGAGGGGACGGCCAAGCCAAGCACAGAGGCGTCAGAAGTCAAGTCGGCTGACACCTGGACCATGGACTTCCAGCCTCCAGAACTGTGAGAAAAACATCTGTTGTTTAAGCGCCCCAGCCTGTGGCCCTTTGTTATGCAGCCCGAGCATACTCATACAGGAAGTGCTCATGTACGACCGTCAGTGTCAGATTCTAAATTATGCTGAAGCATATGATGGTGAACTAGCCACTACAGGGCTTTTTATTCTAGTTCCCTAGAGTTAATGCAACATTTAACTCTAAGGGTTTTTCCCACCCACAAACTCGAAGGGGTTTTTTCCCCCTTTTTTACCACAAAGGTAAACTGAAATTCTTTTGAAATACATTGTTTTAAAAAGCAGCTTGCAAATTCCACTGATGCATGGAAGGTAAATATTTGAAAGGTGGCTGTCCAGACACAAAACCCTGGAGCTGTGCATCCCCTTTGATGTAGCAGCTCTAGTTCTTGGGATTCTCTCTAAGGCAGTGGTTCTCAACTGAAGGCAACGCCCCCCCCCCACCCTGGGGGAACATCTGGCACTGTCTGAGACACTTCTGGTTATCACAGCTGGGGAGACACTGCTGGCATCGATGAGAAGAGGCCAGGATGCTGCTAAACACCCCTCTCCCCCTGTGCCCAGGACAGCTGCCCACAGGAAGTCCCAAAGCCCAAGTGTCACCAGTGCCAACATCGAGAAGCCCTGTTCTAAGGAATCGCCAGACGAGGGCACAAGGACGCACAGGCACAGCTGTTCACGACAGCGTGTTCACCATTCTGGTTTTATGTAAGAGTGAAAATTTGTACGTAGCCTAACTGCCATCAAGAGTAGCTAAATAAACGAGGATTCTTCCATGCACTGAAATACGGAGCAACCAATTAAAACAATGGTGTCGACCCATGAAGACACACTTTAGCTTAGGGCACATTAGGCTCCTAAGTGCTGTTATCATAACTGCTGACCAGTCAAAATGACACCACATACCTGACCACTTAGGTCACCTGTCCGTAGCGGACAAAGCTGACCTGCTTTCGGTCCCAGCTTTAATCACGACCCGCAGCCCCCAGATCAGCGCCTAGCACATAGTAAGTGTTCGGTAAGTCTTGGGTGGATGACTATCCGTGAGCATCCCGTAACATTCAAGATTTTAAGAGAAAGTTCTGTACAATGAAATGATTTCTGTTTCGAAAAAATTTTTCCTTATGTCACTTATCGTTCAATTCTAAAGACTGCTAACTGGACACATCAGGTGCTTCGGTTGAACTGCTTTAGTTGTCTGAAAGGTCTAAATCCACTTAGCTCTTGGACAAAGGACTTATCCAAAGGTAGCCAAGCCTACTTGGGAAATTCAAACAGTAGGAACACTCACCCACAACCACGGGTGTTGGGGGCCAGTGCCGACTCGGGTATGGAGGTTCTGTCTACGTTTGGGTACAACAGGCTATTGCGTATCTATCGAGTAATTCTCCCACTCCTGACATTACAAGTGTGTGTCATTAGGGGGAAGAAACAGCCCCATCTGTCTATGACCAAAAGGTTAATGGCAGAACAATTCACTAGCCTGCAATTCCCAAACTACTGGAAAACTGCTACGCTCTTCAGGGCTCTTAAAACAACACGATGACAAAAATCATTTTCTTTGACTCTCACCTTGGGAACAAGAGAGTAACCCGGAACGGTTTTTCATGTGACACCAGAGTTCCCCGTATATGGCTTTAGTTTCTCTGCTGTCCTATCTCGTGAGTAATTAAACAAGGAATTTCTCCCAGACCTGAGTCCAGACGGGCCAGCCGTGCGGTCTGCCTGGAAGGACTCAGGTGAGCAGGCACTCTGTGAGGTGCAGGGTCTCAGTTCCAGCTGCTCCAGGGGCTGGCACATCTCACACCTGCGACCTCACTCATCCCAGACACAGCTGCGTGAGGAGCGCGTGCCAGAGGATGCGGGCAGCTGCCTCTGGGCTCCCCCACAGCAGGCGAAGGGGGGCCTGGGTGCCACACCCTCCAGGTTTTTAGAAGACAATGGATATTCTGATGTGTATGTGACCTCCTACGGTTTATTCCCCTTTGTCACTAGCTAGATTTTTTAAAACACTGCAGGCCAAACAAAGTACATCTGCGGGCCACCAGTTTGAGGGGCTCACCTTGAGTTTGATGTTGACTTCAGTCTTTCTCCTCCTGAAAGCCACCTGAACAGAGGAACAAACCATCATCCTAGGACCCTTTGGGCTTGAATTTGTTTTTCTTCTTTATCGCATGAGTTTCTTAACACACCCTGGGGGGAGAGGCCCCCCTTAAGTCCTTGTCTCCTCCAGGTCACATCTGCTTTTGGAAGTCACATTAATTACACCCCGAAATCAATTTTCTCCTCTAGCCAACTGGATAATAGAATACAGGCCCGATTTGGGATCCCCTTCCCCAACACGACCCTGGGTTCCAACAAAGGCGGGACAGCCACTGCGGATCTGAACCAGGTCGGCCAGAGTGAGAAACGAATGGCGTCCCCTCAGGGGCCCAAGAGCCCAGCACAGAGGAATGACACGCTGGTCTGACAGCCACTGCGGGACCTGCTGCCCCAAAGCAACCCTAGTGTCCCGCCCCCAAATGCCCACCCCTCAGCCTAAGACCCCCCCCCTGTATCCTTCCCCACCCAAAGCTGCCTGTGTCACGCACACAGAGAGCATTTCCTGTCCCTAACCAGAGGACACTCGGGCACTAGGGAGCAAACACAATCCTCCCTCTAAACTGGAGGGATCCGATGCGATGGTGACACACCACACACACACGGTTCCATTCCCTGGACAGGATGGAGTAAAGACCCACCACATGCGTCACCAAGAGGCCGTTTCTACTTTCTAACTTGAGGCATCCAACAATGAGGCAGAATGCTTTACGAGGTGGTGAGTGCACCACCACCAGAGGTATTCAAGCATTAGCTGTGAGTGCAGGAGTCTCTCTGACAGCATGCCTGAGCGGGAGGCTGGGCCTCAGGGCCACCCAGCCACGACCTTCCACAACAAAGCACCGTGTTTGATGGACATAAAGTGGTGTGCCTACGCCATCTTTCGTTTAAACCTCCCAAAACCTCTGAGAAAAGTTTTATACCCTTTTTACAAAGGAAAAGAATGGTTAACTTACCAGGGAAGAGGGAAGCCTTCTTAGAGGTGAACTTCCAGCTGGGACCAGAAATCTGGACACCAGGAAGGAGCGTGAGGGGCACCCCCTGGGAGAACAGGTAAAGTGACTCACACCCACCTTTGCCGAAACGCTCCCGTGAGATCCCATCAAGTCCCCAAGCCCCGCTGCACGGGTGTCATTCCAGAGAATAAGTTCCTCTGTGGCCTGAAAAGACTTCAGAGCAGGATGAAAGGGGTGAGGAGCAAAGCTGGGCAGCACGCGGGCAGAGGGCGGGAGACTGCAGCCTGGACGCCTTCCCACGAGCGTTACTTCACACACACACACACACACGTGCCTGGCACCCGCAGTCTTTCTAGTTTGCATGGCTTTGCCTTGAAGTGTGGGGACCAGCTGGGGAGGGGGCATAAGACAGGCAAGAGGTGAGGGAGGCCTAGGCCAGTGCAGGGCAGTACGGATGAGACCGGACAGAGGGAGCTGGCAGGTGGGGGGAGGGGAACGCGGGCCTCTTGCTGCCAGCATTGTGTTTACACATCCACTTTGCCCTCCACGCAGCTGGCTGATCCACTGGCACCTCCATCACTAGTAGAGGCTTGGAGCTGGGACACGGCTCAGGTTTCTGCATCAAGACTATAGATGAAGTTGCGTACACAGATGTAACCAGCAAAAAAGAGGGTGCAGAGGAGAGGGGGCCACTGCGTGCAGGCAGCAGAAACAGCTTCCCATCCTTGAAGCTCCTGCCTCAGCTCCTTCCAGGAAAGTCCTTCCTGTTTGTTGACTGAGGCAAAGCCCTCTGAGAGGACAGAGCAGAGCAGCCCTGGAGACCCAGGAACCTGGGTTAATTACGCACTGCCCTTGCAAGGAGCAAACTCCCACCGTGTTTGTTCCTCACTCTGCTCTAGAACCAAATTCTTGGGAGTTTGGCTGGGTGTCCATAGCAATCTGCAGTCATCTCTCTAGGAAGGCCTTCCCGAGGACACAGGAAAGGGGCACACAACAGTCCAGTATTTTTGTTTTTGTTTTTGTTTTTTAGCTGAGCCATCCTGCCACCTGTTGGCATCTCAGCGGAAGCTCAGCTCAGGCCAGACTCTAACTGCTGTTGCTCATCAGAGCTCACACTCTTGAGCGAGCTCTTAACCAACTGAGCCACTCGGCCGGCCCCCAATAGTCCAATTTTACAGGAGAAAATTAAGTGCCTGGGCCTGGGCTACTTGGCAGGACCGGGACTCACACAGTCCCCAGGGTGGGTGGAGAAGCAATGCCTCCTTCCTGACCCCTGGCCTGGGGACATCCCTGCCGAGCCCTCCACAGTGAAAGCACTGTGACATTTTTCTGCATAAGGTATCACGTGCCTTTGCACACAGTAAAAGCATTCATTATTTTATATCATTCATTTTACCTTGTTGCAATTTAATTTTTCTTTCTGATGTCAGTTCAGGACCATGTCCGGTTCTTGAAGTCAGACATTTTAAATTATGCCCCCCCCCCACCCACAATTTCATCCAAATTAACATCCTGGACATGATTTGGAATGTAGTGATCGCTTTATCTTTAAAAATAATGTTTGAAAGACTGAAAAAACAAAAACAAAAACTCCATGTTGTTTGTTAGCCTAAGTTTGCATCAAGGGGCCACCTGTTGGCCAGAAGAGAAAAAACACCAACAATGACCATCCCCCAGGCCTACATCTGATGAGAAATTGTTCCTCTTAGCAAAATTGGGGTGCTTTACCAGGTGCCCTTCACCCCCGACCTGCAGACAAGCACACTGAACCTGGGGGAGGGGACCCTGTGGGCGCTCGTGTGTGACTGCTCATTCAAGAAGGTCTCAGTCGGTGACGACATGGAGCCCATTCTCTCTCCCCCTTCCTGTCTTCTCAAATCCATGCAGACAATGACGAGACCAAATGGAGAGCAAAGACTCTGGGGGTGAGTTTGGGACCCTGCTCAAAGTTCAGTGCAATATTCAAGCAACTCATTAGCGATTGCCAAGTGAGCACACAAACCAACCTTAAACTCAGAGACACTCTTGGAAAATTTAAAAATACATTCCTTGAGAATGAGGGGTTTCAAAAATCTTTGGAGTCAGGAAGGCTGCCAGCACCCCCCACGCACCACGGCCACGCCACGCCCCGTGGAAGGGTGGGCACCACCTTGCATCTGGGCTTCCCAGTGGACCAGAGCCAGGAGGCTTAATGAGTTAATGTTTTCAAAAGCTTCTGAGTGCTTTGATGGGAGCAGCTGCACCACTACAAAGCAGCCTTTCATCTCCCAAAATAGTCTCTCCTCCTGCCCCCACCATCCAGCTAGTGCTTCCTAACCAAACCCACCAAGACCACCTCCGCCAAGAGGGCAGGAAAGGAGGCAGCCGGCGCACAGAACTGACCCATGAGGCTCCCCAGGTCTCTGAGCCCCTCTTGCTTTGCGCATGCACCTAGACTAATTTTGCCCAAACAGCATTAGCAGCTGCACACGGGCCTGCCTCGGTGCCCTGTGCCATCTGAGAAGCAGACAAGCCCTTCTGCTGGAAAACGAATGCAGATAGATTCTAGTCAACAGGAGGAGCTCAGTTAGAGTCAGGTTCAGCGGCCTTCCAAGGTGTTGCTCTTTTCTCCCTGGCTCACCCCACACAGCCCTCTCAGGGGTCTCTGGCCTTGAGCCTCTCCAGGCAACTCCGTAACTAGATCAGTCAACTTCCCACCCATCTCAGATGTCTTCTATCAGCCAGAAAAGAAGAAAGGCTCCTCCTTACTGAGGATGGCTGAGTTTAGAGCCACATTTCTCCTCTTTTATCCCCATAGCAACTCCGTCTAGGGCTGGATAGACTAGGGCGCAGTGAAGACAGGTGCGGGTCTGGCCGGCCCTGGGCCAAAACAGCCCCCAGGCAATCACGACCCCCTGCAGAAAGCCAGCTGCTCTGCCAACCTGCAAGGAGCAGCCCAAGAGACTTAGGGTAGCTGGGGAGGTGGGGCAGGACCGGAAACGTGGCCCCACTGCCAGGTAGTGTTCTCTGGGTTCAGATCTTGGCGCCCACTACTCATCAACTGTGCAATCTTGAGGAAACCCCTTAGCAATCCTGCATGTAGTAGATACTGCTCTTATCTCCCGTTTGCAAAGAAAACACCGCTCAGGTTATCTCAAAGCCTTAACAGGAGGAAAGCAGGTACTTAGCAAGCACTCGTAAATGCCGGCTAGGATATTAAGCTTCCGGTTGCTGCGTCCCGGGCGTGCTGGAAAGAGTGGACAGCGGTGCTGAAAGAGCCAGTGGCCAGAAATTCTAGAAAAAGCAGCACACATCCTCCCCTGGGAGTCTGACGAAGCACATTTCTGTGGGGCCTCTCAGAGTCTTTCATATCTTAAAAGCATGTTTAACCTTGAGAAACACTGAGTTAAATAAATTAACATTTTTTTCTTTTGCTACAAAGAATACCTGTAAACATCAAGATACAGGAATGCTATCAAATTGAGAAATGCTGAACTAGCTCATCATTCTGCTCTCCCCACAAATAAAATATTCACATACACACTCCCCCAGGTGCAGCCAGACCACACGCAGGGGGAGCGGGCGCTGGGCGGCAGCCGGAGTCCGGCCAGCTCGCTATTGGAAACCGACGTCCTGTGCTTCACTCCTCTCTCCCTCCAGGTGGAAAGTTCCAGGCTGGAGGCCACTGTTCGCTCGTCTTCTAGTTTGCTCTTGGGCTTAGTCAATTTCAGGGTTTAGTTTTGGTTTTGTTTTTTAATACCTAACCACATCTCTTCTCTCTTTTTAATAAAAAAAATGGAAACTTAGAAATTGGGCTGAGACAATAGGGTTGTTCATTCCATCAACTTCACATTTGCAATTTAAAAAAAAAAAGATAAATTGGGGGAAAAAAATAAAAATAAAAAAGATAAATTGGGCCAGTTTGTTAATAGCTGCAGCCTCCACTGAGAGGCTTCCTTTTTATTACAAAATCTAAATCAGGAAAGAGCCCCTCCCCAGGAAGAAGTTGTTTACTATATGGGAGCAGGGCAGAGTCACCCCACTAAAAGGCTCTAACCAGCAGAGGTGAGCTTCAGGCCCCAGTTTCTTGTGCAGAGACAGGCCTTAGAGGCCGCCAGGTCGTCTCGCGCCCGCCTACGTGACCCCCACCAGAGGCAACCGAGTCCCCTTTCTTCTATCAGATCTCTGTGTGTCTAGGTTCTTCCATCTAATATCCCGTCTGAGAAATTCTTCCCTGCCGCTGTCTGTAATGGCAAGTCTGTGAATGTTCCTCCGTTACATAGCCATTCTTCCGTTGGTAAACATTTTGTCTGCAGTCTGGGGCCAGGAGTGACAACGCTGCTATGAACTCATTTCTTGTGGGTCCACAGCTGGCAGTAAAACTGCAGGGTCATAGTGAAGGGGTATGTTGAGATTTGGTAGAGAGGCTCTTATTAGTTTGACCACACCTAAAATGCCCCTCCCAGACATACTCCAATCACTGCCAAGCCTGAACCACCGCAGGGTACCAGCTCTGCCCCGGCTGGAAGGGCTTCTCGGGTCATGGACCTTTCGGGGCTAACACCAGGAAGGCCCTGGGCGCACTGGTCACCTCCCATCTCCACAGTGCTCTCTCCCCTGCTCTGTACACCTGACTGATCACTGACACAAGGTGATATACTAGAGAGGGGAAACTAGGTGCTACCCCCCCACACACACACACAAAAGTTCGCTGAGATCAGGGACGAGGTCTTACGGTGCTCTTCAAGCTCCCACAATGCTCAGCGGAATACCTTGTCAGGGCGCCCTCGAGAGAAGACACTGGGGGAAGACTCAGACATTGTCATAGAAACTTAGCTAAGAGACTCGGACATCAAGGAACCCTTCCGAAATTAACCCAAAGCACGTCAGCAAAGCTGTATTTTTCCCCTTTCTTAGACGAGAAAACATTCAGGTGGGCTAGTCACATGGGTAGCTGGTGGTGGAGGTCAGGAAAAAGGCATTTTCACACAACTCCATATACTCAGAGTTCTGAACTTGTTGCAAACATGGCCACCAGGCAGTAGGAGAACAGCTGGGAAAGCCACCAAGGGTTAGCAGAGCGGTTTCTGGCCATCAGTTCTCACAGAACACAAAGCACAGTGCCAGGAAGTGATGCGGGCACAGCCCCCCACCGTACCCTCTGAGCAGTCTAAGTATGAAGGTACCACCCCTACTGCCCACCTTCCCTTCCCCCGGCGGGTAATGCAGCAGCACATCAGAGCCTCCTGGAGTCTTTCTAAAAATTAACTTTGCCTGAACTGACCCCGAAAACTCTTCCTTCAGAATCTTGGGGGCGGGGGGCGGTGCTAAGCACAGGGTTTTTTGTTGTTTTCTTAAGTGCACCAAGTAATTCTGATGTGCAGCCAAGGGTGTCATTTTATACAGCTGGCATAATGCCCTGACACGCGTGGTCCCTAGAAATGGCTACAGCAGTAATGGGACTCAGACGCACGTGCGTTCACAACCGACCCCAAGAGTGACGGACCTGAACTAATTCCACCTTCATGTTCTAGGGACACGATCCTTAGACTCTCTAGCAGCAGCAACAGCGCCAGACAACATGAGGTATTCATCCATTTCCAGGATCTGCAAAGTCCTATCGTCTGAGAGCTTCACATACTGCAGCCATTTTCCAGGTCCTGGATATCTTCAAAAGTCAGATGCGGAAAGGGACCCGCTCTCTTCCTAACACATGCTACAAAAAGATACCTGTCAACCAACATTTCAATCTCGGGGGAAAAAATTTAGCTTTACTGCTGTCAATATTTGCTTTAATATTCTCAGATCTTCCCAGACGACACTATGCAGTTAACTTTGTAATGTAAGCACTCGCCTAACATCACCAGTCCTATCAGCCTCCCCTCCAGAAAAGCTTTTAGGGGCCAGTGTTCTCCAGAGCAAACTGCCTCCCTCCCCCACCGCAGCCTACTGATGAGTCCAAGCAGAGCCCTCCCCTGTCAATCGCCGAATAGTCAACTACAGTCTGGACTTAGGAGTTTTACAGTGATTAAAATAAGAATTACAGCCGTTGGTTCTGCTTTCCAAATGCAGGGGCAACATCTATGTAATATGGAATTACAGAGGCTTGGCTTAACACAACGGTTATTTAAAAGAACAGAAAATTGGATTTAGAGGAAAACTCTGCGAGCAAGACAATGTGACTCTAAAAACAAGGAGTATGAAATCTGTGAGCCTCACTAAGCCCCGGGATATTGAAGGACCCCAGGGAAACGCACACTCTAACCCACTATCAATACTCCGTTGAAAAGCCCAAGTGTTCTTTTCCTCCAAACTGGAAAGGATTTGTCTCACTAGCAAATTTTAGATATGAACACCAAGTCCCAAATAATTCTCCAATGACTCTGAGCAATTTACCAATGACAACAGATTTTGAAATGCATTTTAGAAGCAATGACAGGGAGTGAAATAGATTCCGGGTGCCGTAAAGCTCGCTATTACTTTAGATCGTGTTAAACTGTCTGTTCATCTTCCTTGCAGCTCATCTGCTACCGCGTAAGCCCTGAAGAAAAGTGCAGGAGCATTTCATTAATGTGCCGGAAGCCGCATCAAATCAGAGCCAGCGGGCCTAACACCTTCAGAAAGCTTCCGAGAGCTGAAATAAAACGGTACATGAGTTCCCAAAAGCCTTCATGGAAAAGAGCACTAGCTTCCACCTAGAGAGCCGCCTGTAGCTCAGGGGCCAACTACAAATTAGACTTGACTTTGCAAGAACATTCGCGACTAACGGCAACATGTTATGCTTCCTGTGAAAATAATGCATGGATTCTAATTAGGTTTTAATTGCTTGCTGAATTGGTCTGATTTTATTCAAAATGGCCTTCCAAGAGCTGCACACCAAGATTCTGTCCAGTTATTTCAGCGAGAAGCTGTCAACCCACCTGGCCTGAATCCGGAAGTGTACATGCGCCAGGAACTCACACACGCTTCTTAGTAAAGGAGGAGTTTGTTTGCCAGCCAGTCTTGATCTCACTCCCCTTTGTTTAAATGTGCCCCAAATCTCTTTTTATGTCAGATACCAACCATTCTAGTAATGATTTACACAGAAATGAGCGAGAGGAACTTGGGAGTTTGGCCTGGTTAGCCATGAGCTGATACAGCCCCCTTCCTTTGGAAACGGTTCCAACCTGGAGGATTCAAGACTTGGTTTTCAGTCAAGACTGAGTAACAAGTATCAGGTTGACCCTCACACTGAAATAACTAGAAAACTGGACAAAACCTAAGAGAAAATGGGCACCACAGGACGGTGCCGCCCGAGAAGGGAAACAGGAAAGGGAGCCCTGTCTCCAGGCCTCAAGACAGGGAGGGGGTGCTCAGCCCAGGTGATTCACTAAGGTCAGGAGACAGAAACCAGAGCTTCGACGCCACGCTCCCAGTATTCGCAGGGCCGGCTGCTGGAGGAGGGGCTGCAGCGAGCTCCAGACACTGTGGATCCCCCGGAGCACTGGTTGAGTACAAGGCTGCACGTGTGAGATAAAACTACCCACGGCTGCAAGAGGGCCACCAAAAACGAATAAGCGGGAAAATGTCACTCCTATCAGCCCGCGTGGGGAGACCTCATAATACATGGGCCAACAGGTAGAATCTTAAAAATAAAAAAGTTGGAGGAGGGTGGTCCATTAGCCCCAACTGAAAGCTACTCTGGATCTGCCCAAACAACGCTTAAGAGCAGACGCTGAGACTGTATTCCAGACAAAAAGTGAATGCTACTCCAAGGGATGACACACAATCCACAACACCCAGCATCCAATCAGATGTGAGCAGACAGCAAAGAAGCAGGGACACATGACCCACGACCAAGAGAAACGTCCATCAATAGAAACAGAACCAGAAACAAGAGATGATAACGCTAAAGATACTAAAACACCTATTATAAATATGCTCTAGATGTTAAAAAAAAAACTAGAAGAAAATAGGATCATGATGGAGAGAAAGATACTAAAAAGAGCCGCCCCTCCCGCCCCCCCAAAAAACATCATGGGATAAAAAATATAATATCTGAAATGAAAATTTCACTGCATGAGATTAACAGCTGTTTAAAAAGTACGAAAGCAAACTTTAAGACATAGCAATAGAAACCATCCAAAATGAAACAAAATGGGACAAAATAGAGTAACATGCACGCAGGAAGGAGAGATGAGGGGGAGCAGGAAACTATCTGAGAAATGAACTCATACAATAAAAAAGTTAAAAAAAAAACACCTCCATGCAGAATAAACATACAGAAATCCACACAAAAATGCAGGATAATGAAATCGCTGACAACCAGTGATAGAATCTTAAAAACAACCTGGAGAAAAACATACATAATAGCAGTCTACTTGTCAGAAACTATGGAGACCAAATGACAATTTTTTTTTTTAAGATTTTATTGGGGAATTGGGGAAGGGGAACAGACAAGTTGCTGTCCTTTTGTTCTTCAGTCTAGTTGTGGAGGACGTCGCTTCAGTGGCCCATGTTGGTATTAGGATCATTGCTCTCTTCCCAAGGGAGGCAGTCGGTCACCGGCCATTGGACGGTCGCTCACAGTGGCTCGTCGCAGCTCATGTCAGCTGTCAGCCACTCATGGTAGCTTCCGGCAGCCCACTGCAGCCCCACTGCAGCCTACACCGTCGTCGGCTACTCACAGCAGCCCAGCTCCAGGTCGAGCTGTTGTTCACTATCTTAGCTGTAGAGGGCAGTGTCACTGGCCCATGTGGGATTCAAACCGGTGGCCCTACCACTCAGAGCTCACACTCCCAAGCTAACTCTTAACCAACTGAGCCATTCGGCTGGCCCCCAAATGACAATTTTTAAAAACCCTAAATTCAAAAGAGGACAGGAAAAGAGAAAAAAGGAGTCCTCAGATAAGACATAAAATCATAAACCTTTAATAAAAGAAAATATTGATAAACTGGACTTAATCAAAATTTGAACCTCTGCTCCTCAAAAGATACTGTTAAGAAAATGAAAAACCATGCCTCAGACAGAAAGAAAATATTTTCGAAACATGTATTCGATTAAAAACTTGTATCCAGAATTAAAAAAGAAAAACTTACAACTCAGGAAGACAAGGTGACTTTTGGGGGGGAAAAAAAGGGCAATAGATTTGAATAGACACTTCCCCAAAGATAGAAATGGCAAACAAGCACCTGAGAAGATGCTGACCCTCATTTAGCAAGGGAAACATAAATTGAACCACGAGCTAACACTGCACGCCTGTGAGACTACTCAACATTTAACCCTCCATCGGGCACAATGCAAAAGTTAGGAGTTCGGGCACAACGCATCTACTAGGTGTGTGTATGACATTTATCTGCTAAAATTGAAAATGAATGAAGATAACGTGTAAGCATGCTTATTTATTCCGAATGAAATTTTAATTTGCCACGAAGTAAAAACAATGTTTATTACATAAATTCAGTATAAAAATCAACAGAAATTCAAAACAATCTGTGAGCTCAGTTGCGCCTGACGGAGGGTTAGAAGACCAACAATACCAAATGCTGAAAAAAACGCAGGGCAGCTGGACCGCTCATGCACTGATGGCAGAAGAGCCAGGGGACAGCCGCTGTGGGCAAGTTTGGAGCTTTCTAAGAAAGTTAAACGTGCACTTACTCTTCGCTATTACCCCCCGCCCCCCATAGAAATGAAAATATACGTTCAGACGACTTTTACCCAAATATTCTTAGCAACTCTGTCCACAGTAACCAAACACTATGAACAGCCCACGTGGCCCATCAGCTGATGAATGGATTGACCAACACTCCGCACACGGAAAACTGACACAGGAAACAACAGAGGTGTGCTTTAAGAGCATCATGCTAAGCGTAAGCTACATACCGAGTCATTCTTTTTATAGGTCATTCTAGAAAAGGCACAACTGGTGACAGGAAGCAGACCGATGGCTGCCAGGGTCCAAGGGGAAGGAAATGACTGCAAAGGAAAATGAGCAAACTTTTACAGGTGATGGAAACGCTCACTATCCTGACTGTGGTGGGGCTACGCGAGGCATTTGCCAAGACTCAGGGAATTGTATCAAGTTTACACTGAGGCAGACGGGCGGTTTTACAATGGATCAGAAAAGCTCAGTCATCACCAGGAAAACTAGCTTGCTGCCTGTCGGATGTCTGTGAAAGTCCTTCTGGTCAGATCTGACTTGGGAGCCAGGGACCTCCATCCTTGTAGAACGCACGTATATAGCTGGAGAATACCAGCCGGGAGTGGTTGATGGCAGAGCGCTAACATGCGGCAAACATGGGAATTCAGTGTGATTCCAAGTACATGGGGTGAGAACGGACGGCTCAATAAGCAGTATGGAGAGAACTTGCTCAGCATTTAGAGAAAAGGAGTCTGTGCCACACCACACACAACCAGAGGACAGGTGGGTTAGGCATGTACATGTAAGCAAGGTTAGAAGAGTACTAGAAGATAATACAAACTACTTTCATAATCTTGTGATAGGCAAGCCCTACATACACAAGTCACAGGACCTAGAAGAGCAGATCTGACTACAATTGAAACTTGAAACTTAAATAAAACACCATAAACAAAGCTCAGACAGCCCGAGTATTTTATGTGTACATGTGTATGTATGTACTTATAATGTACATATACTTTGGTGTGTATATACTTTTAATATTAAAGAATAAAAGCCACACCATATAAAACCCCTCTAAATCAATAGCAAAGTCAAACTACCCATCAGAACAATAGGCAAAAGATATGAACTGGCAATTTTCAGAAAAAACAGAGAAATGAAAATATAGTTAATGACAAAATAGCCAATAAAATAGTAATCAAATAAACACAAATAAAAATGATTTTCTCATTTATCAGATAAGCTTTTTTTTTTTTAATTAAAAATATTTGGTGTTCTCAGACTATGACAAACCCACCCCAGTTGGTAGGAGTGTAAGCTCGTGCTCCTTTTCTCCGGACACTCCGGCATTAGCTACCAGAATTCAAATCCGTAGCCCTCAACCCAGTCTTCATGCAGTAACCTAACCATAGAGTCTTAGAGAAGTCAGCGTGCACTGAGCATCCCTGTGTGATGAAACACTGGAACGAAACCGGAGTGTCTGAATACAGGGACTCGTCCAACTCTACAGATGTGCTTTTGCCTACAAGCAGCCCTCCACCTTCTCGTAGTAACAGGTCCACTCTTAGCCTCCACCACCCTTCTCCAGGATGGAACTGTGGCTCCATGGGAACAGAGGACGCCTTCCACACAGGTGTAGTGACGGCTCCAAGGGCAAGCACAAAACAGGCCGAGCCAAGCAGATGCTAGAAAGTCTCTCTCCCGCTCCTTCTGGGTCCATAAAAGCTGGAACTGCTGAGAACCACCTTGCTGCCACATGGAAAAATACAAGCTGAAGAGGAAGCCAAGACCAGGAAAAGCAGAGCGAAAAGGATGGGCCCACCCATGTCCCGTATCAGCTCTGGTCTTCAGGCCTCTGAGCTCCAGGGAGCAACCCTCATCAGCCTGAGTTAGGTTAGTATTTACGAATGGGAGAATTCCGGCAATAGAGCACGCGCGCGCGCACACACACACACACATAACGGGGATGCCAAAAAAATACACACACACACACACACACACACACATACACACACCGGGAATGCCAAAAAAATGTGTACAAGTGGACACTTTGGTGAACGTTGCTCAAGCAGTAGTTCACCGTAATCAGAAGTGTCTGGATTCTGATGGGAACCACTTTGAGCACCTCTTGTAATTGTAGAAGTCAAACGTGACTTGTCTTCATCTTTTGTGATGGGTACATATTGAGTGTTATAATTTTAAGTTTTCCTTTCCTAAAATGTGTATGCTTTTTTTGGCACCATATATATATATACACACACATGCATTTATACATTTTTTGAAGGCTTGTATGTCCGTGAGAGCTCTGTTTCCCCAGTTCCCAGTCTTTCTTTAAGGCTGTTTAGAATGATCCTCTCACTTGCTCATGTATTTTCATTCATTCACCTAGGTGCTTATTCTCTTGACACTCTAGCAAGTTGTAAGAAAATACACAAACTCCAAGATAAAGTGGAAATCCAATTGGAAAGCCAATTTGATTTTTTTAAGTTGAGTAAATGGTTTTTAAGTCAGTATTCTGCTCAAGTTGATGCTGAATTAATTAGCATTACTTTTACAATAGGATTTAAAAGAGTACAAGTAAAATGCCATTCAACGATCAAACAAAAAAACTAGCACGGGTACATTTAGTAGCATCTGAAAAGTAAAAGTTAGAATTTATTCAAATATAAAAAACAAACAACCACACTGAGGAAAAAATTTAATACTCTTCCTGAAACACTAAAGAGTCATCAAAATATCACGTGTACTTCAAAGGACCACATATGCCACCTTGGCACGATGGCCCATTAATGCATTTGGAAAAACATAACAAGATTCGATTTATTATTTCATAATCATAATTTTAATCAGTAGGCATATTAATGTCACATATACTTTTTTAATATAAATATCTTTAAAAGCTGTGTTTTACATATGACATCAAGAGTACAGAGCTGATACGGTTTGTATAGGTTATCATTTAGCCTGTAAGAAATTTGATCAGAACACTGTTATGGTAAAAAGCACCTTCTTTTAATCACTCACATTCAGCAACACTGAAAACAGCCTACATACATACACACCGGCTCATTTGTGTTTCAAACCTGCTGTGCCATCGGACTGTTTTGCTGATTACACAGCTCAACATAAAAGGCATCCCACTCAGGTTCTCGATAATAAGTCGGATTAGGCAGGTAATGTCCCAACCATAAAAGCTTTTATTTTAAGACAAGGATTATGCAAATACAAATACAACACGGATGCCAGATTGGCTGTATCGGGGTTAAAAGACAACCATGAGAACACTGCACATTTGACACCGACTGCATTTGTGTGCGCTTGTCTTACATTCCCCGACTTTCTGCCTTCTCTCTGAAATGCTCAAGTGTGTTTACACTACAAAGTTACTAAGAGGCTTCATATGAGAGAGCTATGTATTTAAAAAAGCAAGATGTTCGAGATTAAGAAATCTCCAAGCATTTTCTACTTCATGTGTTTTTATCACCGTTTGATAATGAGGGCGTGTCCTGTGCACCCGGAGACAGAAACGAAAGTGCATTCATACAAATCTAATGCAGTCTATCCAAGATCAAATGCCGACAGGGAGCGACTATGAAAGCAGCAGCGATCGACAGGGCATGTGCAAAACCTAGCATTTTGCCATCTGCTGACATCACAGTGGTCAGAAAAGGAATGTGCCGAAACTCCCTTTCCCGTTCCACTTGAACTGGTTCCCCACAATTGAAACAAACATCTCCTGTGACATTAAGTCGTCATTGGCTTGCGTGATCCCCAGCTCACTCAGCCTCTTCTTCCTGAGCTGGCCTTTCTGTGTGGACGCAGCCAGCAGTTCATGTACAATCTCACAATTGCCTTCAACCTGCTCGCAAAGGTCAGACCTCACACACAGCCCCACTTTACCAGTTGCACACTGGATCAGCTCGTCTAAATCCACTCTTTCAGCAGCTTCCGCCTCTCCACTTGTCTGAATTTTAAGTGCTTTATTTTCTGGAGAAACAAACAAAGTTAAATATACGAGTTAAGCCAACTAAAACATACATTTCCATCATCTATTAGAGCTTGCAGCGTTTTGTGCCCAGGGCTCCTGCTGTCACCTCGCTGGATTGGACACACTGTTCGAACAGCTGTCTTACTCCTTCGTACCGAGGTCTCCTGACCCTAGTACAGCCTTACCAATCTTGAATTCTTTTTTCTTTTTATCCATGAATCCACTCACTCAACCTGTCCTGGACATTTACCGTCTGCTGAGAACCGTGTTCGGAGCTAGATGCAAAGATTAATACGCCAGTGCTCCTTTTCTTAAAGCACTCCCAATCTATTGTAGTAGCTAAGTACAAGTTAGCGCTTGTGACAGGCAGAATTCTAAATGATTCTCACAATGCCTACTTCCTGGAGTGACTTTCATAATTGTGAAATGACAAAAGGATTTTACATTACAGGTGTAATTCAGGTTGCTAATCAGTTGACCTTAGGAGATAACTCAGGTGAGCGTAACCTAATCATGAGCCCTTTAAAAGCAGGGTTTTCTCCAGCTTGATAAAGAAAGGAAAGCATGAGAGGAGACATTCGCAGCACAGGAGAGATTTGCCTTGAGGGAGGTTCTCTGGGTCATGGGGCAGGCAAGGAGCTGACAGCGACCCCCAGGCAATAGCCAGCATACAAACAGACTTCAGTCCTACAACCTCAAGAAAACGGATCCTGCCACCACCAGGAATGTGCTTGGAAGATGTTCCCCACAGGACTTCCAGGAAAGAGCCTGGTCAGCCAATACCTCAGCATTGCTGCTGTGAGGTTCACCCAGCCCACCTGCGCTTCGGACCTACAGAACCGTGAGGAGACAAGGAAGCGGCAGGGGAGCAACTGGGGCAGACCCTGTAACGGGTCCTCACCCATGTCAATACCCTATGACCGAGATTTCATAGCGATCCGGGTCAAGGCTTCAAATTCATGGATTTCCCATTGAGTTGGCTCAGCTTTGCTGCCAAGAAGGATAATTGACAGAGAGGCATCTACTTCTACCAATAAAAACCAGAGTCAAACTCCGCGGTGCCCTCCAGTAAATGCAGCGTTCCACCCGGCACGCCCATGGCTCTGCCTCCATCTTTAACAGATGCCAGCAGGAGGCAGCGCAGCTATCACACACCCACTCTCAGCCTGCCGATTTACAGAAAGCCAAGCACGATCAGACGAAAACTGCAGGAGCACAGACACCACACATCAAGGTTCGATATGAGTAGTTGAGCTAGCTGACCTTGACAGTTGCTTTCACCCCAAGATGCTATAATGTTACAGCTTTACCAAGCTCCTGCATCCCCATGCCCAGGCATATGCCAGTTATCTTCCGTAAGGCAGGGAGAAGGCTCAGGTCCTTAATCAGTGTTTAGCGCTGACATAAAGTAAATTAGATCTGGTTTTTATTAGAAGACTACTAAGTCTCTCATACCTTCAGTTCCATCTGGGGCATTTTCTTGCAGATCAGAGAAAATTGTAGGTTTCACCAAGACGACTCCATAACCTTCATTATTGTGTATGATGTTATTCACCATAGATATTTGGGGAATGTCATAATGCTCATCTAAGAAGTCCTGTGACATGGAAAACAAATGTTTTAAGGAACTGTCACACTCAACACTGCCTGTTTTGAAAATCTCACTTTTTTTCAGGCTATTCTAAAAATAAGGAAGAAAGCTACGCTTATTAACACGTGGCAGCAGTCTGAGCTGAGTGCCACAGTATGCCTGTTGTTTCTGCAGGTCTACAGACAGCAGAGCATTCTCACGAGAGACTTTCAATCACCAATGATTTACATTAAAATTTACATACCATTTATGCATTTCAAAACAGAAAACAATAGCACCAACATGGAAATTTACTAAAACATAATTGTTTCCTAGGGGACACCATTCTCACCTGTGCAGAGAGGGTGTCTGAGCAGGCGCTCACCTTAATGAGTATCCCCTCCTTGCAGTGGTGGATCCCGTTGTCACTCAGGGTGCATTTACTCCCAGGATATATTTCTATACCAGCACCCTGAAAGTTACAATTTAAGGAAATGACAATCAGTTTCTAAAAGGCAGGACTGTAAGAGAAGTTTTATTAGAATCACTTCTGAGACTTTAACACAGTACAAATGTAAAATGCAAATATAAGGTGTTTTATAGAAAGTTTTATCAGGTACTTCTAATAAACACTGCCATTCGCTCCATTTCCTGCAAGTTGTCTATCATTTATCACTTTCAGAAAGCGCGCGCACACAGACACATGCGCGCACGCACATACAGACACATGCGCGCACGCACACACGCAGACACACATGCAACACTAGCTAAGAGTATCAATATTTGATTACTGTTCCTCTTTCTTTCTGGACAAATCAGTTATCTGATTCTATCTATCTATCTGTCTTTCTACCTATCTACAAATATGTGATCATATCAAATGCAGAAAAAACATCTGACAAAAGTCAACACACGTTCATTATAAAAATTCTCACAAAACAGAAGCAGAGGACAACTTTCTGAACTTGATAAAGAGTAGGTACAAGAAACCTACAGTTAACCTTCCACTTACTGGCACAATACTGATGACATCTCCCTAATATAACGGACAAGGCAGATGTCGCCCCTCACCGCTCCTATTAAACACCGTGCTGGACGTCAGTGCCACAGGGCAAGAGAAGGAAACAAAAGGCACGCAGATCAGAAAGGAAGAGACACAACTGTCCCTATCTGCAGATAACATGACTGTCTACATAGAAAATCCCAAGGAATCTACAAAACACTCCTAGAATAAGAAGGTTCAGCAAGGTCACAGGGTACAAGACCAACATACAAAAATCGTTTCGATCCCTCTATACTAGCAATACATATACAGAAATCGAAAGTAAAAATACAATATCACAATCACTCCAAAAAGTGAAATATTAAGGTACAAATCTAAGAAAGCACATACAAGACTTGTATGCTGAAAACTACACAGTGCTGATGAAAGAAATCAAAGACTGAAATAAATGGAGAGCGACATCATGTTCACAAGCTTGGACGACTCCATTTAAAAAAAGATGTCCATTCTCCCCAAACTGATAATACAGGTTTAGTGGAATTCCTATCAAAATCTCAGCAAGATTTTTTGTAGATATAGACAAGACTTTTCTAAATTTACATTGAAAGGCAAAGAAACTAGAACAGCTGAAACAATTCTGAAAGAAGATGAATAAAGTGGAAGGAATCACTATACCAGATTTCAAGACTTACTACACAGCTACAGGTCCTGGTGGAGGGACAGGTCCACAGATCACAGAACAGAAGAGAGAAGCCAGAAACAGACCCACAAACAGACCCACATGATTTTCAACAAGGTGCAAAGCCAATGTATTGAAGGAAGAACAGCCTTTTCAAGAAATAGTGTAGTCACAATTGGACATCCATAGGCAAACAAATGAACCTTAACTTAAAACTCACATTTTATGCTGAAATTAACTCAAAAAATGAGTCATGGTCTGAAATGCAACTGTGAAACTTTTAGAAAAAAAATATCTTTGAGCTCTAGGGCTTGGCAATGAGTTCTTAACACCAAAAGTGTCGCCTTACAGCCGATTCTTAGACCACCCCCTCTGCGTTAGCCTCTGACCCATTAGTCGAGAGAGTGTCTCGGAAAACTGAGGCCGGATGGAATGATATCTGTAAAGCTCTCTCAGGGGGCGTCTCGGCCTGACTGGGACCTGATGGAATGATATCAGCTGTCTCCCCTGGGAGGACATGTAATTATGTCTTGGGGCAATGTGGTGGAGTACGAAGGCATAGCATTTGCTGGAGTACACTGGGAAAAGGTCAATGGAAAAGGCCTTAAGGCGCACAAAAATACACGGTTAATGATTCACAGCATAGCAGTTTACTTCCTTGAAAATAATCAATAAAAACCATGCCTCGACCGGATTCGGTGGCTCAGTCTATCTCTGAAGGCTGAGTCCCTTGGTCTCGCTCTTAAATCTTACTTCTGTCTCTTGTTCTTATTCAATCTGCGCCGCCCCTCTCATGTCCCATTTGCCCTTGCCACGCTGGACGCGACAAAAAGCACAACCCACAAAAGGAAAAGTTCATAAACTGGACTCCCATCAAAATTTAAAACTTTGCTCTGTAAAAGCCTGAGCGAGGATGAGAAGACCAGTACAGACTAGCATAAAATATCTGTAAACTACATACCCAGCAAAGGACTAGCAACTAGAACATATAAAGAACCTTCAAAACCCTACAGCCAAAAAGAACAAACAATCCAATTAGAAAATGGGCAAAAATCATGACATTCCACTGAAGAGAAGGGAGCAAATAAGCACATGAAAGAACGTTCAACATCATCAACCGTTAGGGAAATGCAATTTAAAACCACACACCTATCAGAAAGGCTAAAATAAAAAACAGTGCCAATACCAAACACCGGTGAGGAAGCGGAGAACCTGCGCCAGTCACGAACGGCTGGTGGGAATGTAAAACGGTGCAGCTACTCTGGAACACGGTTCGGCAATTTCTTACAAAACAGTAAGCACGCAAGTGCCATACGGCTCGCCCTTGGGTGTGTACCCCAGAGAAGTGAAACTAACGTCCACACCCACACCTGTGCACAGCTGTTCACAGCAGCTTTATTTACAACAGCCCAAAGCTGGAAACCATGCAGATGCCCTCACTGGGTGACTCGTTAAACTGGGGACCAGCCCCCCGCCGGAAGACCACCCAGGAAGAAAAGGGAACCACTGACTGGTACACGAAAGGCCAGGATAAAGCTCCAGAAAACTGCTGAGTGAAAAAGTTAATCCCCAAAGGTTCTACACTGTCTGATTCCACTTCCATAACATTCTTAAAACGATGAAATAGTGGAAACGAAGGACTTTGCTGGTGATAAAGGAGAAGGAGAGGCAGGTGGATGAAAGGGCAGCATGAAGGGACTTGTAGTGACGGAGATTCAACGTGACTGAACAGTGTTATCCTCGGTGACATTCTGCTACAGTTTTGCAAGATGTTACAACTGGGGGAAGGGTAAAGGGTCTACATACAGGATCCCTCTGTATTATTTCTTACAATAGCACGTGAACCCACTATTAACTCAGAATAAGAAGTCTAATTTTAAAAAGTCAACTGAGCTTTAATTGCTACAAAATCACTCACCAAGTTACAACTTTAAGTTAACTCTGAAAATTATCATGGAGAAACTGTAAGATTATGTTTCTTCCTAATCTATTTTGAAAATACTAAGTAAGAGCCTTACAGAACTGAGTCTGGCTGACTAGTACGTAAGCCAGTGGTAAGCGTCGGGACTCTGAAGACAGAGAACAGGAGTGTGCATTTACGTCTTGGCACCATGCTTTATTTGCTTAGTTAGACCTTAAACCTAACTCCCCCTGAAAGGCTGCGATTTTCATACCTTGGCACCATACAGATCCGAGGTCTTCATTACAAACTCTGCTGCTGTCCGCACCGTGACGCCGGTGGTCTCGCTCTGGAGCACACAGTTCTCCAGCGTGGTCTTGCCACGGTGAATGACTGGGATGGAAAAACACAGTCACACACTTTAAGAAGTAATGCGTCCTCTCCAGTGTGAGAAACAGCCTAGGGCTGACACTGGATGGTCTGAGTATCTCTCAATAGCTACCACGTAAACTTTGTTATTACGACTGCAAATTCATAATATATAAAACGACTATTTTGTTATTTTCTAAAACCTAAAAGCAGTGCAGCGTTCTTAAGAATGACTTGACCTCAGAAACAGAAAATCAAGTTAAAAAGCATTTTACTACAAAAAATAAAGTACCAGAAAGTAACTTTCCTCAGCATGTTAGAGGAAGAAAAGGAGGCCCAATTCAAGAAGTGGGGCGCAATGTAAGGATAGTGGTTGTGTCTAAGCTAAATCACATACAAAGAACACAGATCACAAAACTGCAGTATTTTAAAAGAAAAAAATGATCACCAATATTAAACTAACCAATTCTATTTTTCACCTCGGAATAAGCTTCCTGCTAAGCCATCGTGCTATGTACATAACTAATCAGCCTTCCACACACTCAAGAGTGGTGTTTTATTAAACTGTATCTTCCAGGGAAAGCAAAGTTTTCCTTCAAAGTCTGGAACAAATAATAACACAAAATGCCCAGAAACTTACTTAAGATTCCTTCTACAGCATCATGCTGAACAAACTTTATGCTGGAGATTTTAATGTCCGCACCCGTGCAGTCCATGAAGGTGTCCCCTTTGCCCCTCTTTTCTATCACGACATCATCCGGCAGGCCGTATCCTGAGGAAGGGAGCGAGAGCGCTTAGGACGGGCGGGGGCAGACGTCGACACACAACACGGCTACGGCAGACTTGTCTATTTCAAACGACTCCAAAGGATATGAGACCAGTCAACCCAGCGGCATTTAAATACAATCTAATTATCTCCCAACATATTTTGTTTAATTTAAACCAGGGTACACGAGTTCTAATAATAACTCCTCCTCCATTTGCCCCCTAACAGGAATACTACCCACTAACCATGTCAGACCAACTCAGCACTAAATCCACTTACAAATCTATGAAAAAATGAATAATCCTAGGTACTCACAGCTGGGGCAAAGGGCTTTAAAGCATTTAACCCTTGTAAGGTTTTTTCCGACTCTAAGATTCTGAAATAAATTAGGTTTCCAAAAGCCTAAGCATTTTTCAAAATTATCTAATTTTAATATTCTCCTAAACAGATTGACTTAAAAATCTGACAAGCTGACTTAAAAGTTTTTAGCTGTTGGAAAAATAGGTCTACCTTGTTCACCAATAAGAAACACTGGATCTCTACAAATCTGTGTTAAACGAACAATGCAGGCCGGGGCCCTGAACGTGCGTAGAGACAACCGGTGTATCAGCCTCCAGGGAACTCGCCTGACATTCACCGTAAAACAGAAGCACACGGGCGAAGCTGCAGGAAACAGCTCTCCCAGTGGCAAGATGGCTGCGGAATGGAAGCCTACCGCAGGGCCCTGGGTTGCCTTGCTCGCCGAGTACAGACAGGCCTCCGGGGGCAGCAGAGAACACAGGGCTCCCTTCACCCAGTGCCACCAGCAGGGACTTTTGGGCGACTGGATCAGGAGAAATTACTTTTTTTCTGATTCTTTTTACATGTCTGCCTATACTTCGCACATTTTCTACAATCAGCATTGTTTTTTATCATCAGAAAAATAAAAAATAGTATAAATCGCCAGATTGAGAAAAAAATTACATAAACAAGTAATGTATTCTTAGCAGTTTAAAATATGAAACCAGCACTAAGTGAATGGAAGGTCTGAACAAAAAGGGAAAACCCTACTACACGCACTGCCAGCACTCTGCACATCATGGGTGCTCAGTGCACAGTTCTCGCCAATACACAGTAAGCGTTCGCTGCAGAGCAGACTGGCGGGGAGACAAGCTCTGGTCGGACGCAGGAACAAGCGGCGTCCATTATTCACACAAGAGACATGCCCGATTCGCCAGTCTCAGAAACGCCATTAGTAAATTTCATCGTTTTTACACTTAACTATCAGAATTCTGTATGGTTACTTATGACACTTTGGCAATTACACGATAATTTCCTCACCAATGTAGGAAGAACTCTTATCCCCATACAATCTATAATATCAACGCCATTTTCACTATGCCAAAAAAATAGCGTTTCTGTGCAGTGATTTATTCTGCACATGTTATTTATACACACATCTCTATTATATATCAAATATTGGAGAGGAGAAAGAACAAACATTACACACATAAAACAGAGAGGGGGTGAGGTGATGCACTCGTGAACAGCAGGAGTTAAACTCCCAGCCTTGCTTCCATTAAGGAGTTTTGACAAGATAAAGATAAAGAACACAGTTTAAGCAATTTGTGAACAGCTGCACACGTCCCAAAATGATGTATGATTTTTTGCATTACAAGCTTTATTGCTAACTTGAAGCTCTTTTGGTAAAGAGTTGAACAGGTGCATCTAAATTTGACACATTATGGAAATTATGGAAATATACAGGACCAAGATGAACGATTGTAAAGTAACCTAAATTTAGGAGTCACTCTACATGCACAAGATTGTAACTGCTAAAAGTTGGTTTTAACAAAATCTTTCAACATTAACATTCTCAAAAGTACACTTTGGTCAAGATTCTAAGTGTAGAATTTGTGACATTCAGCAAGCTTTTAAAAAATTAAGATTTTTGGTCTAATTTCAAGTTGGACCTATACCTCTCACAAAAATAAGCCAAATTTAAAACAAGAAAACCATGCACCAATATATCCATAACACTTATGAAATGAGTAAGCAACAAATAAAAAAGTACTAAACTTTACAAATATACTGCTGGGAATATTTTTTTATTCTAGAAATGAGATTTCCTGTCCATAAAGCACCTACGGAGTGGGAAGTACACATGTGCTTCCTCCTCATGGTCCTTTTGGTCAATGTGCTCAACTTCCCAGCACATACGATGCCGCAAAGGCCCACACCTCAAGCTGCTCCAACACTGAGTCAACTCTGGTAAGCCTGAAATACCCTTAATGTTTGAAACCAGATGAGCTGAAATCATATTCTTGGCGCTTCAGCAAGATCAATGTTTATGTTGTCTCGAGCATGTCGTGCACAAGAACAGTTTGGTTCTCTCATCTTCCCCACTCACCTTCCAACTCAATGGAGTCAGCAATGGAGAACATGCCATGCACCACGTAATGGCCGGGACAAACAATCACAGTGTCGCCTTCATAGCAGGCATTTACGGCCGACAGCGGGTCACTGTGGAACTGGAAAACAACATGTTGCAAATATACATCCTCACAGCAGCCTGAGTCCTCCAGGGGCCTTCACGTGTCCCTGTGAAAAGGAGCCCAGCGCACACTCAGGCCATCTCCTGAGCTATTCCTAGCCCTGAGCTCAGGGCAGGTGGTAAGTGACTGGGGCTGCCAAAGGCAGTGCGCTCACTGCTTCCCATGTCACAGAAAGCCAGCTCTGGGGAGCTCCGAAAACTGTTGACTTCAGGAAAACCTGGGGTCAACCAGAAGGAAAAAGCCACCTGGAGCAAGAAACGCTCCTTTTACCTGAATTTCTACTTCTTCCTGACAAGGCTCCTGACAAAGCCGGTCCCTCAGCAGGGACTGCAGGAGACCAGTCATCATGGCAGAGGAGACCACATGGGTGACCTTGTGACCATTCGGACGGACACCCTTTGCTCGGATATTAGAATTCTTCTGATAACCAAACACGTATCTTAAAGAAACCAAACAGACCTGTTAGTTCTCAGTGAGACAGCTCGTTGGAAAAGATGCCAACCAGCTAAGAGTAACAGAGACACACATACCTCAACAGAGGATTCTCAATGAGTTTCAGCTTTTGTTTCAGCTGCTCGATCTCTGAATACAATTTCAACCCTTCCACCATGGAGATGTTTTCCTGCTCCGTATCCGAGGTACAAGTCGACAAACTGCTTCTCAGGTTTAGAAACTTCCTGTAACTCTCTTCACACTGAGACAGCAGGCTGCGGTAGTCGGCGACTAGTCCTGAGGGGACCCGGTCCTCGAGAATGTCATAGTGCCTGAAAGGTGGAGAGCACACTGAAATCCTTGCCACCCAACACGCCGCCCCCAAAGGCCGCCCCGGGTGCTCTCCAGGCCCTGTGGGGAGTGTCTTGCAGCGCATGGCGCCGGCACCTGAGGTCTCTGAACGGCACTGGACTGGAGCGGGAGCCGCTGGAAGGCTGCAGCACCGTTTCCCTAGGTCACTAATTTCTCTTCTTCTGAGAAGATGCTATTTTTTTTTCTTAGATCCAAGCATTTGTGCTGTACAAAAATGATGAATGTTAATGCTGCACAATTTGTAATTGTTACTTAATAAGAAATTATTTTCTCATGTTAATTCAGTCTGGCGGCAGCGCCGGGAGGGAAGACTCCTAAACAGTTCATAACAGTGTTTAAGATTACCATTATCTACAGGGCCAAAAATGAAAAGTGACTCGAATCATCGAGTCCTTCCTCACATTTAAAGTCCTAGGGCACAAAGTTACACAGAATAGTCCCTCAGGAAGATGAGAGTATTTCAAAAACATAAGCCTTAGAATCTTAGAAAAAAATCAAGCTGTGGTTACTCAACTAGAGCGTAAGTAAAACAAACAACTTTTACTGGAGAACTTTATTGGCACCTAAAATTTATTTCAATTTATACACCTTCTCAAGTATATAGATAGAAGAAAGGGTACTCCTAGATACAATAAAATAATTTATGAATGTATAATCAAGTTAATGAATGTAAAAATTCATGGATCTGAAAATAAAGTGCAATGTTATTGCCATTACCTGTAGTTTTAAAGTAATTGCTTTATTTCGCAGGTAACAGTATATTTTCTTATACGTGCCTCAGGCCAGAGCTTCTCAACTGTGGCTGCACATGACACTCACTGTGGAACTTTTAAAAATACTGATCCTCAGGGCCCATCCCCACCAATTCAATGGGTCTTTAGAAGAGGTCTCTGGGAGGTTTTCTTTTTTTTTTTTTAAGTTCCCCAGGGATTGTAATGACAGCCAAAATTAAAAACTACTGCCTTAGATGATGTGTTTTAAACTTAGTCATGCTCTAAATAAGTTTAGGGGTAAAAACCTGAGCCACATCCTAAACAAATTTACATCAAATTTTGGTGAACATTCAAACGGTATTTAAAACAAATAAAAACATTTTCCCTGCCGTTCAAGTAAATGAATTAGATGAAGCTTGAAAAGCAAGCATTTTGTCTGCTTTGGTAAATCTACACTCGTTTCAAGATATTTCTCTCGAAATCCACTTTGCAAACAAGAAGTCCAAGGAGTCCAAACCACTGACTGCTAGATCGGGTCTATCAACTTGGGAAGATTAAGACTCAAAGTTTAAAACAAGTTTCTTAGCATTTCCAATATCCATGCCAACCCGCTGGTCTCCTCTCCTTATAGTTAACGTATATTCCGGAGCCGGGAAGCAATGCACCGACGTGTGTGTCTCAGAGCCCTAAGCCTTGGAGCAGTGATCAGAAAGGAAAACTGCTCAGCCCAGAGTGCGAGATCAAGACGATCTGGTCTGACTCCCTGCAAGTCTCGCCAGTTGACAGCTCCACCCGCCTCAGCCCCGGGACCTCTGAAGAGTCTGCCTACACTGGAGAACATTCCAGTTTCTCCACCAAGTACTGCGCTTTCCTCTCCGTAACTGAAAATAGCGCCTCCCTCCTGCTTTGCCGCCTGCCAGTGAAGAGCAAGGTGGGTGTAAATCATTTGCTGTGGTTCACACATGTAAGGCTGTGAAATCAGAATACCACTTCCTTCCAAGAAAAGATCAAATTTGCCAGATACAGCTGGTATTCACCTATATTACATTTCACATCAATCAAAACTAGAAAATAGGCAAGTTTATCGAAGTTCTGGCATTTCACTGAATACTCGATGGGAAAACACGAAAGCCTAATAGAAAACACAGCCCATTTATGAAGAAATGAAGTCAGACACACATAATTCTAAACCAGGCAGACCATTAACCGAACTTTTCACAGATTTTTAAATTATTTACTACCTAAAGAGAAACTTGCTAAATCAAAGAGGATTCCACATAAGTGTAAAGAGTTACTGCCTTAACCAACTCATCTTTCACACAGGGGAAAAAATTATCTTCTACTAATTTTTCTTTTTCAGGGAGTGCAAGTTCTACTTTTATTTTTATAGCAGCTAGACTAGACGACTCATGAAAAAAAATTACCTAGTGTCAGAGCGCCATCTAGTGGAAAGCTGAATGCCTCATATAACAAAGTACAGAACAACTATTTGGGTTGAATGGTTAATTTGGAGTATTTTCCTACCAAATATGATAAATTAGAAGAATGTGTTCAGGTATTTTGGAAATTTATATTTATCACCATTAGCTAGTTAGTATTTTCATCTATACGTCAAATAATATTTAAGGACACAAACTTGACAAAATATCCTGAGATATGTTCATTAGTTTAGTCCAATATGTTTTACTGTAGGAACTTAAGAGTAAAGCCACATATCTTTAGAAGTGCTCTTTAAAAACACTGAAACAAAAAAACTCTTCTATAATTAATGTCACTGCTTTCCAAATAATTGTCTTAGAATTTAACACAGGGTTTTCTTTCAACATCAGCTCAGGTTTTATTCAGATTTACAAGACACGGAGCTGTTACCTTAGCTGTTCTTGAACTCTGCTTTTGGACTCAGCTTACAAACTTAAAAGCAGGTTTCTCTGTACGACTTTCATTTCCTAACTGTCAGTGGGTGACACTGTTTGTACGTGGGTCTGTTTCTGTCTGTGGCCCTGGAGTGTCCACACCCCACACAGGTAACGTGAAACCATGGATAGTTATTTTCCAACATGTACAAGGTCACTAATAAACACTTACAATCTCAATCGAGGTTCAACACATCTGACAAAATAATCATACTCATCCTCTTCTTCTTCATCCCAACTCCTCCAAATGTTTTGGTAGAAAAATCTGAAACAGAAATTAGTATTACTCCAACTCAATCATTCACTCGAAAGGTGAGGGTTTTGGAGGGGTGAGAGCGAAGGAGTAAATCAAAGCAATTCTATCAGCTATGGTAGAAAATGTTGGGTATTTGCTGGGCTTGACAGTCATGAGTCACACAGGCCTTTTTCTCTTTTTTTAAATTTCTTTTTATTTCAATTTATCAATTTTCAGCCACCTTAATGAAATCAATACAGTAAATCTCTGGAGCATTAGAATATATACCATCTACTAGGTTCTTAGTACTGCCACAAAATTAGTGGCTTAAAACAACATACATTTATTCTCTTATAGCTCTAGAGGTCAGAAGTCTGAAATGGGTCTGAATTCAAATTAAGGAGTTAATAGGTCTGTGTTCATCTGGAGGCTTTGAGGGAGAACCTGTTACCTTGCCTTTTCCACCTTTTAGAGGCCACCTGCATTCGTTGGCTCATAAATAAAATAAATTTTATTTATTTTTCTTATTTCATTGGGGAATTGGGGAAGGGGAACAGTGTTGGGGAATTCAGGAAGGGGAAAAGTCAAGTTGTTGTCCTTCAGTCTTAGTTGTGGAGGGCGCAGCTAGCTCAGCTCCAAGTCCAGCCACCCGTTGACAGCTCGCAGCCGCTCAGCTCAAGGCGCTGAGTTCAATTTTAGTTGCTGGTGGACATAGCCCACCATCCCATGCAGGAATCGAACCGGAAACCTTGTTGCTAAGAGCACACGCTCTAACTACTGGGCCATCCTGCCACCTATTGGCATCTCAGTGGCGGCTCAGCTCAGGCGCAACTCACTGGCCCATGTGGGGATCGAACCAGCGACCCTGCTGCTCAGAGTTTGCATTCTTAGCCAACTGAGCCACTCTGCCGGCCCCACTCCCTCCACTTTCAAAGCAAGCAGCACAGCATCTTCAAGCATCTCTGTGACTCTCTGCACAGGCCTTTTTGGAATGGCTAAAGGGGGTTTTCTACAGCATGGGTTCTGTTAGGATTTTCTTGTTCTCAGAACCATTTACTGGCTACCTGTAAGTGAGTGGATGGTAAGGCCATTTGTTGAGATAGAAAAGATTGGGAGAGAAACAGGTGTGGAGTTGAAAATAAAGAGTTCAGAGGGGCCGACCGAGTGGCTTAGTTGGTTAAGAGCTTGCTCAAGAGTGCGTGCTCTGAGCAATCGGTTCGAGTCCCGGCCCGAGCTGAGCTGCCGCTGAGCTGCCAACAGGTGGCAGGATGGCTCAGCTAAAAAAAGAAAAGAAAAGAAAAGAAAAAGTTCTGTTTTCACCATGTCCAGGTTGAGATGGCTCCCTGACCTCCAAGTGGATGGTGGCAAGAATGCAGACGAACATATAATCTCAGAGGAAGGGTCTGGCTAGAGACATCAAGGTGGCATTAAAGCAACAGATGTGACCCTCTAGGGACATAACAGAAGGCAGTGCTCTGCCCTGGCTGCACCTCAGGGCCCCCCTGAGACACTTCTAAAAATTGATTCCCAGCCCTAAACCAGACCAATAAATCGTGAGTGAAGGCTGGGGCTGATGCGGGATCCAACTTTTATAAAGCTCCCCACGTGATTTAACAAATTTTTTTTAATTCTGGGAAATTTCCAACATGTACAAGAGCAAAGAGTACCGTGAATACCATGCACCCATCACCCTGCCTCAACAACTGCCAGCTCAGAGGCCATCTTCTCCACCCCGCCCACTCACTTCTCTGCTCCCTTCCCCCACCATCCTGACACAGGACTATGTGGAAGCAAATCTCAGCCACATCTTATTGTTCATCAATTTTCAGTATGTGCCCCTACAACAAACGTACCAAGACAACGTTTTAATTCCTTACTATCCAAATATCCGGTCAGTGATGCATTTCTCCCCCGTCTCTTGGTGGTGGTGATGGTGCTCTTTTACAGGTGGTTTGTTCGAATCAGGATCCAAACAAAGGTCAGCCACTACATTTATTTAAATCGCCTTCATTCTGTAGATTACCCCTTCCTGTTTCCCCTTGCGATTTATTAATAATTTCCCACACTCTGAATTTTACTGATTGCATCCCCAGGGGTTCAGTCAACATGTTTTTCTGTTTCCTTCTAATAAACTAATATAATAGCAAGATCTAGAGACCTGGTTGGCTTTAAGAAAGGGTTTTTTGGCAAGAATGCTTCAAGGGAGGTGTAATGAACTTCCATCAGGAAGTGTGTAATACCTGGTCATGCCTTTTGACAATGAGGCTAAGAATGATCAATGGGCACCGGTTTTTCACCAGTGGTTATACCACTGATCATTGCCTGGAACCTTCCTTTTATCACTGGCCGCAAAATACTGACATTCTTCAATGTATTAGCTGGAATATTCCTAGAAAGAAAATTCCCAGCTGATTCTAACGTGCTTCTAAGGTTGACTGTTGGAAGAGAGAAGAGTAGATAGTGAAGCACTCATCCCCGAGTAACTCCAACGTCCTATAGTGTGAGCAGGAGAGGACGAGCTGGCCAAGGTGACTAAGAAAGCGAGCCGGTGCACAGCATCGTGATGGGGGTGTCCCAGAGCCGGGAGCGATCCAATAACTAGAATGTGGCGGCAGCAAGGTCCAGCAAGAGGAGGCCAGAGAAGGAGCGACGGGATACCAGATCATGGGGACTCTGGGGACCTTAAGCATAACTCTGGTGGTGACACAGGGGTTGGCGCATTACCGGGACACCAGGAAGCACAGGCTGCAACTACACATTTTGTCTAGAAGCTCTGCTGTGAATAGGAGGAGCAGAGGCAATGAAGCCATCTCTTAAGCCTTGTAGACTGGACTGCCAGTCTCTACACTCTCTCGAGTCCAGCTTTAAAACAACAAAACCAAAACCTGAGCATGCTTCTACCCAGTCCGAACCCATGCTGGCTCCTTGCTGCTCTCAGAACAAAGTCCAAATTCCTGAGCTTGCCGATACTCTGAGTTCGGGCTGGTTCCAGAGCACCTCTCCGCCCCAGAGCCCCTGCAGGCCAACCCCCAGTTTCTCGAGCTCTTTCGAAGCTCCACATGACATGCTGCTCAGGCTGCCATAAGTGCCCCTGCCTTCTCCACCTGGTAAGCTCGTGTGTACGTTTCGTAACTCGGCTCAACTCTCATCCTCACTTTGGGCACACATGGTCGTTCACGTCTGCACCTCCTTCCTCCAGTGAACCTGGACTTCCCCCGTATCCTCTCCACCACCGAGTCCCAGCCGCTTTCTCAGGTGGCCTCAATCTGTCCTCGCCATGTCCCCTCTAGTCCGCCCTCTCGCCTCTGCACTAGCCTCCCTGCTTCATCTCCCTCCATTCGTTTTCCACACAGAAGCCAGAATGAACCTCTTAACACCCAGAGCTGATCACCCTCCCCCTGCATGAAAATCCTTCAGTGTTTTCCCACTGCTGTCAAAGATGAAAAGGGCGCTGGCTGACAAAGCCCTGCACCTCCCACCCTGACCACCTCTCCAGCTGGTTCCGAAGTCTCTCCCGGCACTGTCCGTCCGGCCACGCTGGCCTTTCCGCCCCCTTAAACGCACTGAGCGCCTGACCCTGCCCCCTCCCCCACTGCACCACATCCCGTTCACCTGGTCAACCCTTCAGACCCAAGTTCAAATGCCATTTCCTCAGAAAACAACCAGAGCAGCAGCCTGACCTGGTCTTGGGTGACCACACTTCCCAATCACGCGCATGTCTTTCAGTGATGATTTCATCAAGTCCATCTTCCCTTGGACTTGATCCTGCTCGTAGTGATCATGTCTGTTTCGTGAACCACTCAAATGTCACCCTCAACTCAGGACCTAGCACTCGAACATTTACTGAATTGATGAACAAATAAAAACCCTCCCAATCTGACCGTTTCTGTGCACCAACCAGAAGAACCTAAGCTCTCAAAATCAAGAGTAAATTTAGCCAGGCTCTTCTCCAAATAATACCATTACTAAAGTCAGGTACTTGTCTTTCTACCAGCTTCTGGGTCCACAGAGCGCAGCTCCCCAAGTCCCAGTTTCCAAAGCGCATCCATTATCACTTACGTTAAAATGCTTTAACTGACGGATTTCTAACAGTGAAGCATCAGGCAGGTGTTCTGCTTCTGGACAGAAGCCAGGTCTTTAGATTTCTATTGCTTGGCCTAATATTGAACATCTCGGGTTAAAATGTTCTTCAATACAATTAGAAATTTTCCAGGAGATGTTGGAAGCAGGGCCCCAAGACACCCTGCTTCTTTTGCAGAATGTTAAGCTCGGCAAAACCAGGTGAACTCACTAATAATACAGAAACTGGAAAGAACTTTTGAAACTATACACCAACCCACGCTATTAATGTGACCAGTATATCATCCCATCTTCCAGCTCCTAGCAGATATGAGTCCACTTCTAAACGGCCAAGAGTAAACCTTCCTTAGTGAACACACGTACATACAGAAGATCCGAAAGAACTGTCTCTATCAGGTACGATCTTACAAAAGATTTCTTTCAAAAACTGAAACAGGCACATCTGTGAATGCAGGTATGGGCTTTCCTTCTCAGCTAAGGGATAAGGGGTATGCTTGTGCAAGTGGACATCGACTGTGCCAGAAAAAGCTGACATGCCAGGGGATGTGAGACCCTGGAATTGGCCGGAGGAAACGCCTGCTTTGACCAGACCCCCAGGGTCAGTCTCAGCAGCGCACAGGTCAGTGTCCCCCTTCCTCACCTGCTTTCCATTCCTCTCGGGTTCAAGCACGTCAACCACAGCCTTAGCAATCAGAGCTTTTAAGTCAGCTTCCACATACGTACAAAGCAAATTAAGAACCCCCAAACTTCTGTTAACATTTGGGGACACATGCTATACAGGAATTCTTTGTACTATTTTTCTCAACTTTTCTGTAAGTCTGAAATTATCTCAAAATAACCACTTAAACCATTTCTTTACATTTTCTTTTAACTTAAAAAAGGATTCCTGTGGTTTTGAGTAGTTCCAAATATTGTAGATACCAAGTTTACAGTTGAGTCTCAAGTCTGGGTATAAAGCAGGCCAGAATTTCTGAATTTCACCCCGAGCTCCTGGCCACGAGGTTAGTGTGATCAGCCTCTCTTCCTACCTGACATGCTCGATTGCAAGTGCGGTCTGGTCAAACGCTCCAGAGTCATCGAACACCACCCACAGCTCGTGCAGGGGCAGCCGGTGCTCCTTCATCTCGAGCAGCTCCACCACACACTCCAAGGTGAACACTTGACATTCAAAGAGGCACGGGTCGGCAAGCCTCACCACGGCCTTCAGGGCTGCAAAGTCCACATCTGTGACCTGAAGTTTAAAATAACGTGACGTATGGAAATCAAAATGAAGATACACATATAACACGCCTTCAGCCTGGTTTGTGTTAAGCATGAAACGGGAGTGGGGAGCCTACTTCCCTACTGTAAAGGAGGAACAAGAAGACAGGCCTGGCTTTTACCACGTGGAGCTTACACTGTCATCCAGGAAACAAACAAACACGATGGTGACAAGTATGTGACAGAATAACTAGCCGGGGTGATGGTGTGTACCGGGATGGTCAGGGGAAGTCACTTCAGAGCTGTGATGAAAAGGCGGGTAAGAAAGCAGCCAACTGAGAGGATGAAAGGTGCGCGAGGCCCCGGCACAGGGCACAGGGCACAGGGCACAGGGCAGCGGGAGAACAGAGGCGGAGCTTCCTGTTGGACCCAAAGGAAGGAAAAGGTGGGGGGGAGCAGAGGATGAGGAGGCGGGCGCAAGGGGACCAGGTCGTGCAGGGCACCCGAAGGGCTTGGATTTGATGCCTCGTCGCTCGCACACGGAGAAGCCAGAGCCAACACCGGGCCTTCGGTAAATGCACTAGAGGTTTGAAGCAGAAGAACGGCCGTTCCTCCTTTAAAACAGTGGCTTCGGCTGCTTTTAGAGAGCTGACGGGTGAGGCGGGGGCAATGGGCACGGGGGTTACTGTCATAACCTGATTAACAGGCCTGAACTGCAACCCAAGTCTTAGCGTAACCCAGCATTTTAGAAGTCAGAACAGCTGCACCCCCCGCCAGGACTGTCATCACCGCCCGTAAGTGATGTCATTTTCTCAAGGAGCCCCGGAGACAACTGGCTTGCATTTACACCCCCTGGTTTAACATTTTAGTTTAACAGGGTTTTTTGTGGTCCAGTTAACAAACACAGAAAAATTCACGGCTGTAATTAGAGTGTAAATTTAATGTAAAAGGCCCAGTCAACTGAAAAATAAGATTGTTTTTCCTTCCTGCAACAGGTCACATTATCCAGAGATTAACCACATATCTACACATTTGTCAGGGAAAACACAGGCTAGTTTATAAACGCCTATTTGGCTGAACTATTTAATGGGCTACAACTAAGGTAAAAAATTAATTGAAACTCCGTTGACTTTATAATTAGGCCTCTTTATTTGTTAAATGGTCTCAGACACCTCCTCAGCTTCATGGGTTTATAATCCATCCCCTCTGTCAAAGGAAAGCAAGACTTAACTCACCTCAACCCCCCACAAACCTCCCTTGTCGCTTTTAAACTTTGCGGAACGCTTCACACACCATGCAATTAGATGCGAAAAACATGCTATTTGCAATCAGCTCATAAACTTTAATTAAAAATAAGCACTTTGGCTATAACAGTTTGAAGGAAAGTGCTTTCAGCTAGAGACGAATGCCTGAACAACAGAATTACATTTACCTCCACCAGCACCTTGAACACTTTCGTGTGCCAGACTGCCCACCAACCAGATGGTTCCAGGACCTTCTCCAAGAACTCGGCGGTGAATTCTCTTACCTCGGAGGCCTTGCAGTCAGCTATAAACACATTAAACACAAGAACTGAGTCTGCGCACGGCAGAGAGAAGTTAATAAATCCACGTGCTCAGAACCAACACCGGGCAGTCCGGGGGACTGAGACAGACTAAAAAGATAAACGGAGCAAAACAAAAACCCACTCACCCAAAATGTAATCTTGATAGGCTCTGAATCGCTCATAGAACAAAAGGTGACTTGTCTGGAACATTTCTGGGAAATTCACTTTGCCTGCTAGCACAACGCTGGGTAAACTGCTTCCTGGCTTTTTCTGATCACTACAGTCGCTGTAAGAATCGTCGTCTTGGAACAAACCTAAAAGAACAACAAAAATAAGCAGGCCCAATAGTACCCTTTGCAACAATATGGATGGAACTAGAGAACATTATGCTAAGTGAAATAAGTCAGTCAGAGAAAGACAAATATCATATGATCTCACTTATACGTGGATTCTAAGGAACTGAATGGATGGGAGAAGTGGATGGAGATAGTCTCAGAGACACAGAGGAAGAACCGAGGGTTGTTAGTTGGGAGGGGGTGGGGATGAAGGAGAAAGGGAAGGGATGAGACAATACAAATTGGTAATTGTAATATGGCCTCAGGGATAGAAAAAGACAGTCCGAGGAATATAATCTATAATGTTGTAAGTATTTCTTAGGGGGCCAGATGGACCCATGTCCTTTTGGGGAGTCCACTTCATAGTCGATGTAGAGGCCTGACCACCGCATTGTATTTCTGAAGCTGATGTTGAATAATACTGTTTGTCAACTATAATTATATATATACATATAGTCTCGGGACATGGAGTAGATCGCGGGAACGGATTCAACGGAATTGTAATAGATAAGCATGATATCGGGGGTGGGAGGGCAATAGATGGGGGGAGGGGGGTTGTTACCTGGTGAGGGTGAAAAGGGTAACTATTGTATTGTTCTGTACACCTGAAACTAACAATAAAAATAAATAAATTTAAATAAATAAATAAATAAATAAATAAATAAATAAATGTGTCAATAGGTGCTGTGAAAATGGCCATTTATATTTTTAATTCTAATGAGCTCCGTTTATTTTCTAGACATTGTAATTTAGAATAGAAGTACTTTTCCAGCTCTATATTTTACCTGATTGTTAAAAATGCTTTTGAGATTGCTGATTTGAATTAATTTTCTATGCATTAGACCAAAAAAAAAATAATAAGCAGGCCCGACCGGCAGACTCTCCAGCACTTTCAGCCTGCTTCTGCTCTCACGCCCTGGCTTAGGAATCCCACAAAATACAAACGAGGGTTAATTAGGGTGCGATGCTGGCTTACCTCTGCTGTCAGAAGAACCCAGTTTCACTAAACTTAAAAACATCTCCAAACAATAAGAACTTAAAATCATTCATGGTTAGGTGGTGTTGTGTGAGATTTCCAGGGAGGCAGAGGAAGAATGCAGTAATTTAATTCAATGGAAATCACCCAAGCTCTCCTTCAAAGGATACAGCGACGATTCTTCCTACAGCTGGCAACTTATCATGGTCAAATACCTTACAGTCTCCAAAACTCTACAAAGCTGCATTAAAGTAATAACTGATTTCCTATACTGCCTCTCAAAGGAGCTGAAGCCTCCCTTTATCTTCTACAACCGTCTGTCAATGGCCCCTCAATGAAGAGCGATGAGAGATTCTTAATAACGGGTATGGCTTCCTTCAATAAAGCTACTAGGTTCCTCCTCACTCATTTTCATGACTGCATCTAAGAAAAAGATTAGGAAACACTCATCACATTAGGCTCAGGCTACAGGAAATTATGTTTCATAATTTCATAATGTGATCTGGCCAGTGGTATATCTAATTCTGTGTAATACAACGTTTTTAATGACAAAAGAATTACTAAATAAAGAATGGTAGCATTTAGACTGGCAAAGAAGTTTCCAGGTGTTTTCTGGGAGGGAATCTGAGACTGCTATTAGCAGCAGTCTTTCTCTCCCCCAGCCCATTGTACTTTCTCCTTCCTTTAACTTCTTTGTCTCTGTTCAGGCCACCAGAATTGCTTGACCCCACAGATGACCAAAGTGTACCCAAGGGTGTCCTGCTCACAAACACCAATGCACATGGCCTCAGGGGACTTCACCCTGACCAGCCATGTGGCAATCTCTCTGTGCCTGTTTCCTTGCCTCTAAATGGAAGATGAAAATAGTGTGCCCACTTCAATTAAATTAAGAGAATTAAATCAATTATTTGTTAATCACTTACGACAGTAACCATCACATAATATAAACGTTTGTTAAAGAAATCATACCTTCACCACACACCCCTTAGGAGGCTACTATCAAAAAAACAACAAGAGGGCCGGCCGAGGGGCGCGTCGGTTAGGAGCTGGCTCGGGACGCCAGCTCTGAGCAGCAGGGCCCCGGTTCGGATCCCACATTGAGGGCCAGTGACGCTGTGCCCTCTACAGCTAAGATGGTGAACAACAGCTCGACCTGGAGCTGGGCTGCCGTGAGTCACCGGCGACGGTGTGGGCTGCAGTAGAACTGCAGCAGGCTGCCATGAGCTACTGTGAGTGGCCGGCAGCCGGCGTGAGCTGCTATGAGCTGCTATCCAGTGGCCGGCGACCAATCTGCCTCACCCGGGAAGAGCGCAATGATACCAACATGGGCCAGTGAAGCCACGTCCTCCACAACTAGACTGAAGAACAGAAGGACAGCAACTTGTCTGTACCCCATCCCCGATTCCCCAATGCTGTTCCCTCCCCCAATTCCCCAATAAAATCTTAAAATATATATATATATCAAGAAAACAAGTGTTGGTGAGGATGTGGAGAAAAAGGAACCCTTGTGCACTGTTGAAGGGCATGTAACGTGGTACATCCATTATGGAAAACAGTACGTAGAGTCCTCAAAAACTTAAACAGAATCACCGGATGACCCAGCAATTGTGTTTCTGGGTTTTACCCAAAAGAATTGAAAGCAGGGTCTCCAGGAAATATTTGCACTCCCATGTTCACAGCAGCTAAAACATGGAAGCGGCCCAAGTGTCCAACGATGGATGAACGGATAGGCCAAACGTGGTTTATACACACAATGGAGTACTACTGAGCCTTAAAAAGGAAATTCTGCAAGATGCTCCAACGTGGATGGAACCTTGAGGACATGATGCTAAATGAAGTACGTCAGCCACAGGAACACAAATGCTGTGTGATTCCACCGGTGAGTCACTTAGCAGTCAGAAATCACAAAGGCAGCAAGTATTAGGGTGGTGGCCGGGGGCCGGGAGGCAGGGAGAATGGAGGGGGTGGGGGGATGGCGTGTCATTGCTCAACAGGTTTAGTGTCAACGTAAAAACAGTCTCAGCCTGCAGAGACTTTTATAAAAATGTGAGTCCAACCGAGGCTACGCCTGGAAGCTCATCTCAACAGAGAAAAATGCCTCTGAGAATGGCAGTTTGCATCTTCTTTCATGCATTTGGAACAAAGGAGAAAACTGACAGAAGGTTCCATGAAGGTGGGAGAGAGGAAGGCGGGGCGGGGGTTACAGGGCTGTCAGCAAGGTCAGGTGCGCTCTCCAGGACGGTCACCTTGAAAGAGAGGCATTTGAAAGGTGTGTTGATCCTGGAAGCCCAGAAACAACGGAAGGGATCGCTTAAGGCGAAGACAAGCCTCCCGCTAAAGAAGTCACAAGCCATGACAGGCCCGGTCAAGGATTTCTGATGAGGTCACCCTGTGACGTTCCTTTCCAGAGAGCCCCTTTTTCATCCACAGTGGTTTCTCTTTACAAGATGAAACGTTACGGGGTGGAGGGAGGTGACGGCTGCATAACAACGTGAATGCAATTAACACCCCTGAACTGTGTACCCTGAAAAATGGTTCAGGTGGTAAATTTTATGTTGTGTATTTTAACATTGTAACAAAAGGTTCACACGCTTCTTTACAGCCACTTCGAAGGAATTCCTTTTCACACAGGACCTCACTTCATCTTCGCCGCTCGGCGGGCCCACAGGCCGTTTTCCGGGTGGGAAAACCGAAGCCGGGTGACCCGCCAGCTCACAGGAGGGGTGAGGCGTGGAAGTCGGGCGCGCCCGTTTCCCTCCTGGGCGGGGGCTCCTCCCCCTACGCAGGACCCCTGACTGTGTCAACCGAAACGCCCGAACCAGCCGAAAACATCAAGAGAAACGCATACTGGAACCTCCCTGAAGAGGCAGACAGGCCCGAGGACTCGACGTGGGTCCTGGTTCCAGACCGTCCCCGCTCACTTGGGGCAGGTCCCGTGCCCGCAGTGCCCAGGTAAAGGTCACGTTCCCTCTCTCGACGGGGCAACAGTGTGGTCCACGATCTCCTTTAAGGTGCAGCGGCCAAGGGGGCCCCTCGTCCCGGAAGCCCATCCAGACACCCAGGGGAGGGCATTCCCAGCCCGGTCCAGCTCCCTCCGGTCCCGAGGACGCCGCGGCCGGGCTGGGCGGGGAGAAGGGGGCTGGCCCGGGCAACTCCCGACGCCCACGTCCTGACGGGGGCCCGGGCCTCGCGCAGCCCCCGCCGCCGCCCTGGCCAGCCGCGGCCGGAAGGCCGCAGACCCCCGCGCCGCGCAGGCTCCCCTCGGGCCACCGTGGCGGGTACTCGCCTTTCTCCAGCGGCGCCGGCTCCTCCTCGGCCGCCCAGCCAGTGCACTCGGCCTCCGGCCCCATCGCCTCCGACCCCAGCCCGCCAGCCGCCAGCCACCCGTCAGCCATTTCAAATTCCGGCGGGCACCGCGCAGCCCAGTGACGTGATGACGCAGACGCTTCTGATTGGGAGGCGGACCGCCGCGCTTGAGCCAATCAGAGGAAAGCGTGCGTGGCCATTTCCGCACGAGCCCCACCCTGCTCAGCCTCCAGCCACCCTGGTGACAGCGCCTGGGCGCCGTCCACTGGCCGGGCGGACCGCTGTTCTCGTCCAAGCTCTCGGTGCGAACTTGGACCAAGCTGAATTGGGTCATAATTTGGGATGATTTCCAAAAAACAAGCCATGCCTGGAAATGGGGTAAAGGGGAAAAGGCACTGGATTGAGCGTTGAAAAACATAGTATTTAGATTTCTTTCTGCCATTACTAGTGGTATTTACCTTGGGCAACTCACCTCACCTCTTGGAAGCTCTCTTCAATTGTAATAGTATCTTGGCCCAAGTGGCCCCAAACCTTTCAACGTCAACAATCAGCCCCTCTCTCCCTTTCATTCACTACCTACACACAGACACACGATGTTTTCAAAGAATGTCAAATTAAATTTAGTAAAAGTATGTTTTGCCTAACTTCAACAGCCAATAAAAACTAAAAAACAAAAACTAACATAATAAAAACAAAGTCTGCAGGCTTTACCTGCCATCACCTATTCAATCTTCAAAAACCATCCTGAGACTGGAAATACTATTCCCATTTTACAGATGAGGAAATATAACACCCAATTTAATCCAGCACAGCCAGGATTAGAAACCAGCCAAACTCCAGAAGCCACCCTTTAATGCCTCACCAGGCCTTGCCTAGCCAGCTGAGATGGGCCGGCAAAAGCAGAGGTTACAACGCCTGGTGGGGTGAGTCCACAGAAGGCGAGGAGCCTGGTGGTGACAAGCGACGCAGTCTGATCACGGAAAACATCTCCACTCTATAGGCATTCTATTAGTTTCTCTCATGAATGAAGTATCAAAGGAAAAAAGTCCAAAATTGTTAATGGCAACTTTATTTTCACGGGTGCAAAAAAAAAAAATCATAATTGTATGATGCATTTCCCCCTAAATGTACAATAATGAAGGTTATACATAAATTATATAGATCACAAATTTTCTAGTTTATACTATTTAGAACAAAATTATTTTGATAAATATGTCAAGAAGTCAACATAGGTTCTTAATGGATGACAGAGTCCAAATACGCAAAATATAGCTTCTGGTTTTGACCATGGTGCTTTAAAATTCTCAAACATGCATTAATATATTCTAGTTTTAGGGAAAATATTATACATGGCCTTATCTTGCATTTAGGGTAAAGCCCAAACTGAATTTCATATACAGTATTCCTTTCCTCTAAATTCATCTCAAATTGGACTAGAGAACAAAGAGACAGACACATTCGGGTTAGTACTCCCAAGTAATGCAGGAAATGACATAATCAACAACGAAACAAAACAGAAATAAAGGAAGGAGAGCTTCATTAGTAGCTGAGATAAGTGGTTTTTAAGTATTTTTGTTTTTTGTTTTCTTTACAGATCACAGGAATTTTAAATAGCAAATAAATCATGCTACTTGGGGTGATCAGACAGACCTGAACACTTATGAAGTGAATAACTTTATTAAGGTCTTGAAGGTGAGTGTCCAGAGGTGCTGGATTAAACACATCACAGGTAAGAAACGGGAAAGCTACCTCAGCATTTCTGAAAGGCACGATCTATGGAAGGGAGACCTAGCATAGCAAAACCCTCACTGATGTGCGTGGACGAGAGTGTGGTGAGCCTGTTTCCGTTTAAAGGACGAGCCCTTCATAAATGGGCCCCTCGGACTCCGGTGATTCCCGCCTCAAGCGCAGATGCTCCAGCGTGTTATGAAAATGTTTGTTAATCTGTTCTGTTTCTTCACTGGCCTCGAGATTTGGGAGGTCTTCTCGAATCTTTTGGATAAGCTGGTTCAAAACCTGAATTGTGACCTACAAAAGAATACGTACAATTTCATGACCAAACGTACCACAAAAAATAAAAGGTAATTTAATAACGTTTTGAGGAGCTTGTGTTATTCTCATCAATTATGGAAAAAAAAAAGAGAAATGAAAACATGATTCCTAGTTTGGGAACAACTTTGGGTTATTCATAAAAAAAAAGGAGTTAATAAAAAATACAGAGCACCATGAACCACTACAAGAACAAAAACAAAATGTTATCTAACCTACCAATCTTGATCGATGCTGCTCTCTGCTAAACGGCTAAGGCATTCTTCCTTATTTAGGACTCATTCTGAACTTGTATGCGATGACAAATCAGTCTACTATTTAGCATTTGTAAATTATTTCGTGTTTCCTAAACACAGAGACTATTTTTATAAAATATTCCCGAGCAAAAGGAATGAGAATTTCCTTGCATACAAAGAGTTCTTCCATTAGAGATGCATTTCAATAGTCAGAGCATGTTTCTGGAGAATGGGAGACCAGTAAGCGGGTTCCCCCAATTCTGATCCTCGCAAACAAACAAACAAAAAAGCACCAGAATGATAAACCTCGGTATGCACTGAATCTCGGAGCAGGAAGGGAAAACAGAGTTCACTAACAACACTATCAGCTCACTTACCGCATCATTCTCCTTTTCATAAAAATAGATATATCTGTTCAGAATTTCTATAAAAAGCTGCACTTGTAGAGAGGGGTCCATGCACTGATTTGCTATTTTTAGAGCTTTCTTTAGGCATTCCATTACCCTCTTGCCTCCATGAAGCTGGAACAACAGGGGGGGGGAGAGTAGGAAAGTGGTTAATGAGTCACATTAACATCCCACTGCACACAAAGCAATAAACACAACACTGCAGTGACTGTCATGTTTTAAACGGAGAAAACAAATTTAAATCCTCTTCATTTTTAAGTACACAGCTATATTTTAAAGCAAATATATTACCTGTTTTATATATTTATATGTTATATGTTTTATATTTATATACAGGCATACCTCAGAGATATTGAGGGCTCAGTTCCAGACAACTGCAATCAAGTGACTCACAATTTTTTGGTTTCCCAGTGCACACAGAAGTTATGTTTACAATATGCTGTAGTCTATTAAGTGTGCAAAAGAGTTATGTCTTTAAAAAGTATACATACATATTTGGAAAATACCTTATCACTATAAAATGCTGACTGTCCTCTGAGCCTTCAGCAGATCATAATCCTTTCACTGGTGGAGGGTCTGCCTCCATGTTGCTGGCTGCTGACTGATCAGGGTCGTGGTGCTGAAGGGGGGGTGAGGGTGGCAACTTCTCAAAATAAGACAACAGTGAAGTTTTCCTCATCAATTGATTCTTCCTTTCTCCAACAATTTTTCTACATACGATGCTGTTTGACAGCGTTTTATCCACAGAACTTCTTTCAAAATTGGAATGAGTCCTCTCAAACCCTGCCACTGCTTTAGCAACTAAGTTTATGCAATATCCTAAGTCCTTTGTTGTCATTTCAACAATAGTCTCAGCATCTTCACCAGGAGTAGATTCCATCTCAAGAAACCACTTTCTTTGCTCATCCGTAAGCAGCAACTCCTCATCCATTCAAGTTTTGTCATGAATTTGCATCAATTCTGTCACACCTTCAGGCTCCACTTCTAACTCCAGTTCGCTTGCTGTTTCCACCACATCTGCAGTTACTTCTTCCACTGAGTCTTGAACCCTCAAAGTCATCCATGAGGGTTGGAATCAACTTCTTCCAAACTCCTGTTAATGTGGGTATTTTGACCTCTTCCCATGAATCAGGAATGTACTTAATGGCATCTAAGATGGTGAATCTTTGCCAGGTTTTCAATGGACTTCGCCCAGATCCATCAGAGGAATCACTATCTAGGGCAGCTTTGGCCTTACAATGTGTATTTCTTAACTACTATGACTTGAAAGTCAAAATTACTCCTTGACCCATGGGCTGCAGAATGGGTGTTGTTAGCAGGCATGAAAACAACATTAATCTCGTCCATCGCCATCAGAGCTCTTGGGTGACCAGGTGCATTGTCACTGAGCAGTCATATTTTGAAAGGACTCTTTTTTTCTGAGTAACAGATCTCAACAATGGGCTTAAAATGTTCAGTAAACCGTGTTATAAACAGATGTGCTGTCATCCAGGCCTTGCTGTTCCATTCACAGAGCACAGGCAGAGTAGATTTAGTATAACTCTAAGGCCCTGGGATTTTCGGAATGGTAAATGAGCACTGACTCCAATGTCAAGTTGCATGAGCCCCTCACAAGAGAGTCAGCCTGTCCTCTGAAGCTTTGAAGCCAGGCATCGACTTCTCCTCTGTAGCTAGCATGTCCTAGTTGGCACCTTCTTCCAATAAAAGGCTGTTTCATCCACACTGCAAATCTGTCGTTCAGCCTAGCCAACTTCATCACTATCTTAGCTAGATCTCCCGGATAACGTGCTCTTCACCTGCACTTCTGTGTGATGGAGACGACGTCTGTCCTTAAACCTCAAGAACCAGCCTCCGCCAGCTTCACACTTTTCTTCTGCAGCTTCCTCGCCTCCCGGTCTTCACAGAACTGAAGAGGTCAGGGCTTTGCTCCTGCTCAGCCTCCAGCCACCCTGGTGACAGCGCC
>NW_017731354.1:3013902-3078647 GCF_001890085.2 Hipposideros armiger
GAAGTGACACAGAGACGCGAGGTGGGCAAATGATGTTGGAAAAATGGTGCCGACAGACTTGTTCCAGGCAGGGCTGCCACAACCTTCACTTTGTATCTGCTAAGTGCAATAAAACGAGGTATGCCTGTATTGTGTGTATTTTTTAAAGGCAGTGGTATGAACTTGCTATGTTACAATATCCTCAAAGTGGAGGGCCTCACTGTGGGATGTATTCTCTGTACCCAACTTTCCTTTTCATTTCTTTTAACCAAACAAAGCCATTTTCTTTGTCAGGTTCCCAAGTCCTCCAAAGGTTTGCCTCCAGGGCACAAGCCGCGCCAGCCTTGCCCTGCTAACGGTCGCCTGTCCTGTAACCCGCTCACGGACGCCTTCCCGCCTTACCTCCTCCCCGTTTTTGTCCGTGTTTCTGCCGGACCAGAAGAGATGCGCACAGGTGCTCACAGCTCGGCCCTGATCGGGCTTCTTGAGGAGTTTGGATGCAGCCAGAGCGCACTGCGTCCTCAGGGGCTCGTGATTCTCTTCACTGAAGCACTTCATCCTCTCAAAGGTACCGATGATCAAGGTGATGGCAGCCAGCTGTGCTTTGGAATCACTGATTTCATCTTCATACAGAGAAAACGCCTGGTGGGCAAAGGGAGAAGGACCTGTAGGTGCCAGCCATCTACTGCAGCGCTTTCCAAAGCAGTTCCCACCAACCCACCCTGGGAGTGCCCTCCAGGCCCTTCAGGTCAGCACATGTGCCCTCTAAAAGAGGCACAAAACACAGCTGATACAGTGAAGATGCCAACAAGTTTTAACAAGGAAACTGTCCATACTTTGGTTTAACCCGGGTCCCCACACTGAATTAACAAAGGAATTTTTTTTTTTTTTTTTTTTTTTACCATGGTCCACCTGGAAATCTTAAATCTCATTAGCGCTCTGTAATGGATCAATTTTCCTGCTCCAAACTGAGCAATATGACTACAGCATTAAGAAGTCCCAAGATGGTGGAAAAGGGTAGTTACAACTTCAGTGAAGAGTAAACCCAGGAGGACTGCCACCATGACACAAGTGACTGAGCACAGCCAAATGGTCTCCACAGCCCCGAGCGGGACACATCATCACCTGGGACATAAATTCATATGCCACGGTTTCATGATTTTCAAAACCAATCTCTCCAGCAGCTAGAGCCCCTTGAAGAAAAAGTCTTAAGGGTAATTCTGCCAGTTCTGCTTTGATCAAAGCACTGATGGTCTGGTGAGCAAAGGAGAAAATCTTCTGGCATTTCTTCTCCCATTTGTCGTCCTAAAACAAGAAAAAAGTGTCCAATTACCGTAAGTTCAAGATTTCCTTGCTCAAGAATATTTATTTTATATACAACTTCTAGAAAACAAACAGAAAGTGATGAAGTTGAGCTCACAACTTTCCTGTTGTCTTTCTTCGCTGTCTCACTTATAAAGCACACAAGTCCATCAAGCAGTATGTCTTCTCAGAACACCCACTGGAAGTGACTGCCTTTGCAATCTTTATATATTAGGTATTTGTCCTTTTCTCATCAGAAAAGCAACACATTCCCAAATTGGACAAAATTAGGAAAATACACAAAAAGAATTTTAAAAATTAAAATCATTCCAAAATCTACCACCTAGCAATAATCACTGATAATATTCTGGTGTTAATGTCTTCTTTTCTTTTTTCGTTGCAAATGTAACTGGGATATTTGTGTATGCTTTTGTTTTCTATTTTAAAGCACCTCACTCAAAAGAATGAAATTGGGCTCCTGCTGCATATAATTTGTATTCAACTTCTTTTACTTATTTTGTCAGAACAATTTTCCTCATGAAGTTATCTGAAATCACTTTAACCACTAGAAAATATTCCACAAACTGGACGTAGCATAATTTACTTAGCTATTGTCTTTTGGGAACGATCTGTATTACCATAATGATCTATATACAAAAGCTTTATTGAATCCCTAATTATTTCCTTAGTACAAACTCTTAGAGGTGCAATTACTGGATCTTTTAAGGCTCTAGTTACATACTGCCAGCGTTCTCTAGAAAGACTGCAGCAATTCACATTCCCACCATGACTAGATAGAGAATGAAATCTCATCACAACACTGCCATCGCTGAACCTTATTTTTCTTTTCCCTTCACTGGTTTGGTTTCTAAAAAGGTTCATTGTTGTACTTACTAGTGATGTCAAATATCTTGTCCATGTCTGACCATCCCAATTCCTTGTTAAAGCAATCAGCTCTTTTCATTTTGAAGAGAGTACGGGGACTAAGGGCCCTGACCCAAGCATCGTGGGCACAGTGCGTGGCACACGGTGAGTAAATGCTAGCTGCTGTTTTTACTGTTACATTCCCAAGTATCTGTCCCTAAGATGCTGGAAAAGGGACTGAAAGAGAGCCTGGCCAAACGCTGCTATGTCTTGCTAGTAGGTCTGCTGAATAAAGCTTGTTTCCTCATTGTTTGAAAATTCAATTTGCTGAGGTTTGTTCCCCAGCATAACCTGACTGCCAAGACTGAGGTGTTTTCTGCAAAGCTACTCCACTGAAGACTTAAGCCAGAATTCTGTCGGTAAACGGAATAAGCTCAGAGAAAATGTATACAGCTCAAAACTGACTCAAGTGCAGGCCTCCTGAGAGAGAGGTGACCGTGCAGAGCGGCCCGTCCCTTAGGCAGAGCTGGCTGACCGGGGCTGAGCTGCCATGGAGCGCAGCCTCTGCACGACAGTGAGGCACCACTCTCCAGCTGATGCTTCAAAGGCTCCAAGGACACGAAACCGTTCTTTAAAAACTAAAGCACTGTCAGCCGACTGTATAACAAACCAAGGATCTTTACACACAGGAGAAACTTCCAGCATGAATGCAAACTGTTTGCATCTTTAAGAGTTTTCATGTGATCCCGCAGCTAGAATGTCATCTACCAACATCACTGTCACGAACACCTAACAGGGTGAGCAATGAACTGAGAGTTACTGAAACTGGGGTTTTCTTATCCACTGTCTATTTTTGTATATGTTTGAAATGTTATAAAATAATAAACTAAAATGCACACACAGAGGGAGGAAAAAGGAAAAAAGTACTGATACACTTAAAAGTAAACCCACCACTTTAGAATTCTCTTTGTAGCGAAAAGCCAGCTGGTAAGCTGCAAATACCAGTGGCGGCAGCGTGAAGCGAATGCGCTGATTTCCACCAGCTCCAAAATGTTTTCGTGCCGTGTTTAAAATCTGAACAAAAAACAACAGAAAACAATTCACCTTTTCCGCACTACAGTTAATCGTTTTTAAAATTAAATGGGGACTCTCGTCACCGTCGCTGCTACCGCCCTCATCCCCATGCTGGAACACACACAGTCCAGCAGGCTTCATGGCAGGGGCTTCACGTTTCTTACCTTGCAGTCACTGCAGTCGCCCTAGAGGCAGATACTGACCCGTCTCACAACTGGGGGAGCCTGAGGCTCAGGGAGGTTGTATAATTCGCCCACGGTTACACAGCGAATCAGGGGCAGAGAGAGACTGAAATATGTTTTCCTAGACACATGTACAAAGTATACTGTGTTGGTCAAGAGCCTTCTGAGGACAGATTTATACTTAGAAGTAGATTCTAACACTTACTACTCGTGTGATCCTGGGGTAATTATTGACCTTCTCTTAGTTGCCAATTTCATTTGAAAACGGGGTAGTCTGTTTCCCCTAGGGTTGAGGAGAAGATCAAGTAACACATGTGAAGTGTTCCCAGGACCTGACACAAGGCGTGCGCTCAGAAATGGAGGCTGTTATGATACCACACAGCTCTGTGCCTATTGCTGGTATCTCAGAAAAAAGATTACAGCCATTTAGGTCAAGGGAAATGGCAGCACGCTTTGCAAAAGCCATTGTGAAACAAACGTCTGGTTGTTTCAGAAAAACTGCAAGAATCCATGCAATGTTTTTTAACTATGAGACATATTCGGGTTTTGTAAATTTTTCTCAAATGGCAGACGGAGAAGAGGGTGTATCCCTGAGAAGTCAGAGCGAATGACCCGCCGCCAAGGTCTCTGCACACGGGCGTAACCGACTGGCCACAGGCAGAAGGCCTACTTCCTAACTACTCCATGTGGTACACAACAAAAAAATGAAACCACACAGGCACGTGTGTGTGACACGGGAACATATGGTAATCGGTTACAGACGTGAACAAGCAGCCAGTCGCTGTACACGTCATACACAGTGCACAGAGGCGCTACGGGACCCAGAAAGTCTGTCACTGAGCCAAGCCAAAGACTGTCACACCACCAACACTCCACTTATGGAAGAGCACAGGTGTCAGCGATGACAAAGGACGTCAAGAGCAGAAGGTCAGGACTCACCGCGAATAAAAGTGTTCATTAGAGCAGCCTAACTAGCCTTGTGCACCAAACAGTTAAACTGCTTTGCCCATACCACAACTAGGCAGCCATCTATGCCACCTTTCATGAAAATAAACTATCCAGCATCAGTCACCAGAATTCAGGGAACATGTTTTAATCATTTCACAAAGACTTATTTAGGACTAATGACAAAGAAAGGGAGCACCTCATCTGATTGTCCTTTACTAGGAAAAAGGGGGTAAGAAAAAGGCCATCTGAATTTTAAAGCCTTTTCACACATTTTCAGTGTGGCAGACACACACAACTTAGATTTGCGAACCTTGGAAACGTAAATACATTTGAATATAAGGATTGTTGCTTAGACTTTCAAAGCAACACACAGTTAAAAAATGAACATGGAACGACTATTGGATACCCAGCTAAAGGAAGACAGGCTTTTCTGCAATTCCTAAGACTTCGGTCTCCTAAAGAAACTAGAGCAACCCACCTATTCCTCATGAGCTCCGGAATTGCACACACAGTTATGTACTGCTACATAATCTCTTATTCAGCTGCAAGTCTTTCAAAGCCTTCTAAGACCACTCGTGACACGGAGGTGGGAGACAGTGAGGACTAGCTCCTACCAGGTACTGCTGGTCAGGGTCCTCCGAGCGCAGGAGGTGGATGAACCTGCCCACCAGGCCCTGCTCATCGGCAAAGTCCTCGGGGTCGGGGTCTTCTGCAGGCTGGTCGGGCTGATCCTGAATCAATGTGGACACCAAGTTCATGATGGAATCCACCTGCAATGAGGGAGATAGAGCACTGGGTGAAACCACCAGCACCTACAGCTACTGTCAAGAGTGATTCTAGCCACGTAAAGTTACAGAATAGTATCAACCATACAACTCCTTTCTTCCCAAGGAAGCATATGCATGTGGACACACAGACAGAGGTCTGGCAAGAGGGGCACCAAGTGTCAATCAACAGTGGTGATTCTCCCTGGTGCGATTCCAGCTGTTTTACCATTCCTCCTTAGACTGCGCCAACCCTTTAATTTACATAATGAATAAGCTACTTGCGACAACATAGCAAGTCACTATTCTCGTACCTGGTCTTGAGAGACGATTTCCGTGTTATAATCGAGCACATTACTGAGCACGTAACAACTCATGCTCTTTCTGGACTCGTAGTCAAAGTACTCAAACAGTGGGTGGAAATGTTTTAGTTTCAAGACCGTTAGAACATTGTTGTACGTGTCCACAGGGATCTTCAACAGTCTGGTGAGCTCCTTCGAAACTGCGCTGCTGGTGGCAATGCTACAGGAAGGAAAACAGAGACCCTTGAATGGAAAAAATTCACTCTCCATATACACAAACACCGCTTGTTTGTGTAAAATTGAAAACTTTCACTTAAACATGAAAGGAAGTGGATCACGTGAATCACACCACCCCAAATACTCCGAAGGCCTCCTTCCAAGATGCCCATCTTAACACAGTTATTCGTCTATTAATGTCCCACTGACACAAAATGGATATAATAGTCTCCAAGTCATGATAGGTTGTACAGCTCGAGTTAAAGTGACTGTCTGGAACTTGCTATGTCTCAAGGAAGCATTGTAAGTGGTAGTTAGGTTTCTAGGGTAGCCAGTAAGTGCTGTACATTCCTGGTGAAAGTAAGTAGGAAAAAAAATCCATGCAAAACTAGCAATTTGACAAAACAGGAAAAAACCAAACGATTTCTTCTGCTCCAGATGTTGGTGACCAAGGAAAAGCAGGCTGAGTGTAAGGTGGCAGCTTGTAGGAGCATTCTGTGGAGACAGAAATGTCCCCGCATTTCTAACAATGTCACAAGTTGGGATTTCTAGTTCTTTTGTCTAATTTTAGAACTTTAAAGTCCACTTAGTAGGAGAGATATAGATACATCATTGTTACCATTCAGATGTGAAATGTTTTCAGTTCCCCCAAAAATGGGAGAGACCAAGAGGAAAAAGCAATTAAAAAAAGGTAAGAGAGAAAGGAATCTTCCAGATGCAGCTAAACCACTGGAAGAGAGATGGAAAGAAGAAAGATCATGTGAGGTGAAATGATGAATAACGCAGGGAAGGCGGGGCCTGGCTTCACTCCAGGTTCAAAAGCAATGGCGGGTGGGACAGAGGAAGGGACCGCTGGAAAAAAGCCAGAGGGAGCGGATGTGCCCACAGTGGTCACTGGAGGACGCCACAGGCCTGGGAGAGCACAGTGGTGGCACCTGAGGAGGCAAGAAAGAGTTCTATATTCTCCTTGATAGTATCAAAATCAAGGCTCAAAACAGAAAAATATTTAAAACCAACTAATTTCCACACCTTAAATACACACATGCTCCCAATTTTCCACAACGTACTCATTGGTAGAAAACCACTTCTTACAGAAATACTTGACATAAAGCATTTCCTTACCAGTTTAAAAACTCATTCACATCTACAAAGTGGGCTGAACTGGGGACACTGGTCCCTGGAGACTGCTATGGTCCATGAGCCCATGACCTGACTGACCAGTGTACACAACCAGGTAATGGTAACTTCCTGTCCCGACTAGCACCAAGCATGTTACACTAGCTAACGCTGAAAACAAATACTACATTTCAAAAAGGAATTGAGAAAGAAAAGCAAATCTGGGACCAAACAAAGCGCCTTATGAGGGTTTTCACAAAAATTTAACGTTGACTTACTGTTCAAGGTTGAGCTTATTAAATATCTCCACTGTTGTTTCTAGAACTTTATCGACATAGTCCACACGATCGGGGTAACACTTCATAGCGAGATTGATGAGAGAGACTTGCAAAGACACAACGTCCTCCGAAGGCATGTCTTGTCTAGACTGGAACGTTTAGAAAACCATAGAATTTGTTTCAAACAATTACAGAAGGAGCCACCAGTTGAGAAGTTTCAAAGTATTGCGAAGTTAGGAGAAAAGCCATACATACCTGTATTACTGTAGCCACCTGCTGTGAAAATATATCAAAAAGCTTAATCTCTGCTGGGATTCCAGGTCCATCTTCACGGTGAGCAAATAAAGCTAATCTGGAAAAAAAAAATCCTTATTTAAAAATATAGGGATCTGGGTAGTGGGATCATAGATGACATTTTATTCTTCATGCTTGTCTGTATTTTCTACATGTGTGTTTCCTTGGAGCATCCAAAACGGCTTTTAGAAAGGACATGCATGCAGCTGATCACTCCTTCAATTCATTTGAAACTACACGGTTTTGCCTTATTTCACTGCATTCTTAGTTTACATCACACATAAAGACATTTTCAACAGGCCACTTTTACCAAAGTCTTTGAAGTCTAATTGAGTAGATATGAATAGAAATGCATGAAAGTGACAAATGTATTTGACAGCTATGATTATAAAAAATAATCTTTAAAAGCTAAAAGGTACACAGACTACTTTAAGACACTGCAGTCTTACTACTATAGTTTAAGACACAACTAACTTCAAAAGTAGTCAGGTTAACGTCTCTTTTCCACATCTTAATGTCTATCCCATTATCTTTATCTCTTCACCACAGCTACTGGCAGGGATGGCTAAGAGACATTACACCCGATACAGGAAAATCCAGTTCTGAGTTCCCATTAAGAGTATGGCCAATTAACAGCATTTGGGGAATTCTGCTAAATAAATTCTCAGACTTTAAAACTAGTAACTCAGATATTTAAAATAAAACAAAAGGCAGTGTTTGTAGAAATGAGCCTGGGCGTGGGTGTCTGGCTTCGTGTCGGTGTGTTCACAAGCAGCACACATTACAAACTGACATTCAGGACGCCTGTCACGGGGACACCTAGCAGAGCCACATCGAGGGCCACGTTTGGGGCATTTAAACAAGACCAGGGGCTCTGGAAGTAAAGCTGAAGCCTGGCGGGGACTTACTAACATATTAATACGTTGGAATTCTCCTGAGAACACATGATAACAGTGATGACTGGACAGTCTCCATCATCTGTATCTATGGCTACTTGACAAGGCTGACCCCAGGCAAATTGGTGCTCACTGAAAGTCAGCTTGCATCTCAGTAAAAATCAAATTCTGTTCTTTGGTGATCTTTGGATTTGTAAGATTGAAATGCTGGGCCGTATAACAATGTCTTTAAGTGATAATTAAATGCATAGATTCAAAATGTTATTTCCATGCCGCCTGCACAATTAAATGCTGAACCTTTTTCATGCCTAAGCTAGGCAAGCACTTAGTATAATAGATGCTCATAGAACTATATAGTGCAGTTACAGTAAAATCATTAGCGTTAAGTGTAACAGAAACAAATAATTCATGGCAATGCTTTCGATCCATTGTTCTGAAGTCAGGACACCTGCACTCCAGTGTTGGAAGAAGCTCTTACCTATCAATTAAAGCAATGATTATGTTTTTCACATTTACATTCTGGTGTAATTCAGCACAGGCCCGAAGAAACGGATTCAAAGTTTGAAGGTGGAATTCATCGGGGAAAACCTGAAAATCAAACAGTAACAGAGACACAAGTAAAAGCACTTCACATCATATTCTGGTCTTACTTATGGTGCTTAAAGTTCATATTTGTGGAAAAAAATAATTTCAATTGTATACAACTAAATTAAAATACATTACTTTTAAGCCTCTCTAAACATAAGCCCAGATAGAAATATTCCACTAAGCAAAGTCCACCAATAATTATACTAACACTAATGAGACTAACTTGGAGAAGTCATGCTTTCCTACATTTGGGGGAGAAAAATATATCAATACAATGGCCAAGTCATTAGTGGGAGAAATGAATTCTTCATTTGGGAAAGCTAATTTTCTACTCTATTAAGATTTTTTCAAAACAATGAAAATTAATGAAATATAAAATGAGTCATTTAAAAAAATAAAACAAATGTTCACAGCTACCTGAATAATACATTCCATGAGATATTCTTGTGCCAAAGCATCCCTACAATTCACAACTTGTTCCAATATGCCAGTCAAAACAATCTAAAAGAAAAAAAAGTAAGAGTTAAGATTATTTTCAGGGCCAGCCGAATGGCTCAGTTGGTTAAGAATTGACTTAAGAGCGTGAGCTCTGAGCAACAGGGCCACTGGTTTGATTCCCACATGGGCCAGTGACGCTGCGCCCGAGCTGAGCTGCCCCTGAGCTGCCAACAGGTAGCAGGATGGCTCAGCTGGTGTAACAAGACTGCCTGTTCGATGGTGGGCTACACTCACCCACAACTAAGACTGAACTCTGCACCTTGAGCTGAGCTGCCGCCCAGATGGCTCAGTGGATAGAGCGTGCGCTCTTAACAACGATGCTGCTGGTTCGACTCCCGCATGGGATGGTGGCTACGCTCACCCGCAACTAAGATTGAACACAGCACCTTGAGCTTAGAGGCCACAAGCTGCCAACACTGTTCCCCTCCCCCAATTCCCCAACACTGCTCCCCTCCCCCAATTCCCCAATAAAATCTTAAAAAAAAAAAAAAAAGATTATTTTCAAAATCTTCAGTCACTCCTCTAATAGCACATTTGGACTATTAATCTAAAAATCGTATTTCAGATTTTTCTCACCCATACTTCCTTTCTGGGTTAAACTTTAAAATTTTTAAACAAAAAATTCTGCGTTTCCATTTAGTAAAAGTCACTTAGCACGAAGTCCATTTCATTAATTTTTTACTTTTTGTAGTTTGCGCTTTTTTGTGTCCTACGAAATCTCTGTCTAATCTAAGGTTATAAAGATTTCCTCTGTGTTTTCTTCTAAAAGTTTTAGGTTTTATTTTTAGGTCTCTGATCCATTTTTTAAGTTTTTCTACATGGTATGAGGATGGGTCATAGCTCAGGGGTTTTGTTTGCATACAGATAGCTAATTATTCCAGAACAATTTGTCGAAAAAGTGGCTTTTACACCTTTACCAAAAATAATTGATTGTATCGTGCGTCTGTTCTGGATGGTCAGCAAGTCTAGCTCAATGCCTGTTTTTGTAACTCGCTTCCATATTGTCCGACTGCTTTGGCACGACACCTGCAGAATTCAGTAGCTGCAGACCACATGGCTTGCAAAACCAAAAAATGTTTACTATTTGGTTCCTTTACAAAAAGTCTGTCAACCCCTGCTTTCTTCTCCTCCACTGATTAACGTGTTTATCCCTTTCACCAATACCACATTATCTTATGTAGCTTTAGAGTAAATCCACATCAAAATACAGTAAATCTCAATTTAAAGAGAACTGGTAATACCCAATCTTCCCATTCACAACTCACAATAGATCGTTCAGCTTATTTAAGTCTTCTTTGATTGTCAATGGCTTTCCATGCAATACACCTTTTAACAAAAATATTTTTATTTTAAAAATCAGACTTCAATTTACAGCTCATGACACAAGCAAAGGTGACAAGTAAAAGAACAAACCTGTTTGTAACGTTCCACATTTACACCTTCCAGCTGGCTGAGGCGCACCAAGTTTGTTCCCACTAAAATTCTCAGCTCCTGCCTCTCGCGTTCTCTTTTTTCTCTATCTCGGCTGTGGCCCTGGTGTTGCATTCGCACCCAGAGCTTATTCATTTCTGCAAAGTTGAGCAGGACAAAATCCATGGAATCACTGATATCGCCAGTTGTTTCTTCACTGCAAAGACAGTTGAAAAAAATCTTTATGTACAGTATTTAAATTAAAGGACATACTTTTTATTTTTTAAGGGATTCTATTTTTATTTATTATTTATTTATTTATTTATTTATTTACTTATTTATTTAAGCTGAGCCATCCTGCCACCTGTTGGCAGCTCAGCTAGGGCCGGGAATCAAACCAGCAACCCTGTTGCTCAGAGCTCGCACTGTTGAGCGAGCTCTTAACGAACTGAGCCACTCGAGGGCCCAGGACCCACTCTTACTGACCCTCTCCTTTGTGCATTTCCTTCTAATCTCTCTAATACACCGACGCTTTATGAAAGACACTTTCAACTTCACTGGATAGTGGTCCTGAGAGAAAAAAACACCAGAGAGAGGACACAGTACAAGTCTAAAGGGACAAAATACTCTCCCCACTCCCTTCCCTCGGCAAACTAGACTTGTTATGACAGTGCTGTTAATTCAAAAAGCCTAAAGAAACTGACATAATGTACTGGTAACTGTATCATTTTATTATGAAATATTTTATGTTTTCATTTGGGATGTAAACTTGGTGAGGAAGGGAGGAGACCATTTCCTTCTTTATTTTACATCTCCTAAGATGAGGAACTTAGTAGTTTTCAAAATTTTTTACTGACTGCCTAATTAAATGCTCAAAACTAAGAGTCAAATCATAATAAATCAAATAACCTCATATTCTTCTCTACAGTGTTAAGTTTTCATCTGTTCTATACTATTTAAATTTTTTTGTCATATGCATAGTAAAATTTTTTATATTTTCTTTTAAAAAGGAATTGATGCAGATACACTAAAAACCACTGAATTATACATCTTAGAAATAAATGAATAAATAACCTTTAAAAAAAGGAAGTAAGGTCTTCAATCTAGGGAACCTGTCACAGGAATAGTTCACCCAGTTGGCTATCCATCTGCCATTTTGTAGAATAAAAGCACAATGGACTCAGGTGCTGGAATATTGGTTGCAAGGCACAGGGCTCTCAGTGGCTTTTGTTTTTTTTCTCTTTGGGAGCTAATATCTAATTTGTGTGCACAGATAACTAAGATCACTTATACTCCAGGGTAACTGGCAGTCCATAAATTATAAAAACTGATAGACATTCAAGAAACAACATGAGAATTGGAGAGCTCATGGAGAAAGTTAAGAACACTTTATTATTTCATTGTAAATGCAATTTTCAAAACATAATTCATTTAAAAAGTCCTATTTTCAAAGAATATTTAATGGAATGGAAAAATGCTCTCAGTTGCATTACATAAAAAAGCAGGTTCTAATAATTTACAGACATAATTCTTATGAGGGTACATTTTGCATCACACACATATACTGCGGAGTTCTATATAACAAAGGTAATTGAAACAAAATGCTACTAGTGGCTGGCTGTGGGTAGAATTATTGATATTTATTTTCTTCTATATATTTTTCTATCCTTTTTATGTATTCTACAACAATAAAAAATATTACAACTAAACCAAGAAGGAAAAGCACTTACTCCGTTGGCTCTCCTTCATCAGGTAAGATGTTTCTAGTACACTGAAGAAGGTAATTTCGAAGAAATAGGCCTCTCAAGGGATGTTGCACACCACGGCACATTTCCACCAAGTCTTTCAAAATATCTTTCCTGGACTGAGGAAATGACTTGACATAGACAACTCCAACTGTGATCAAGAGGTAACTAGGAGAATCAGGAGGAAACATTTGATTAGAAATATATTCAAGTCAAGAATTTGATGATGTCAACATACTGAATACAAACATATTAAATAAATAAGACAGGGACCAAGTTTTCTCCTGCACAATTAAGAAAGTATCTGATTTATAGGTGGCAGGATGGCTCAGCTTAAAAAAAAAAAGAAAGTATCTGATTTAAAATACAGGCACTCACTGATACCCGCCCAAATCTATATGCACACATACAAATACATACAAATACACACACACATATAAAATGACCACCTTTAAACACATCAGGCAGAGGACTGTCATATTAATTTTTCTAGTAGTCAAGGCATTAAACAAAATATGTCCGTGTCTATTTCCAAAATTCCTCAATAATCTATGTGAAAAGTTAATTATACTCTAAAACATAAAAAATCAAAATCTACCAAAATGTTAACCTCTCTTTGTTAAGAAATAAATAATCTTCAAAGCGGTTTTCTGGAAAGCTCTGATCTGAAAGGCCATGGCAGCCCCGGAGCCCAGGCCTCGGGCCTACTCACAGCCTCGGGATGATGTTCCCCGCGTACTGCACGAGCTCGTAGAGGTCCGCCACCTTCCTTCCTTTTGCAAACTCATCTGTCAGGTAGACCTCCAGGTAGTGCAGCTCATCAGAAATAGCCATGTCTTTTCATCATGATTAAGGACTCAAGCCAAGCCAACCTGAGCAATATTCTGAACTTGTCAGTCGTTAAACTAATGGGCAGATAGCTTAAATGTCGGTCCTTTAAAACAGCATGTTTACGTGGTGACAGAACTCCAGCTGGGCTTTCCTTCCTTCAAATAAGGGTTTTAAAGATAGCTGGTGAAGCACAGCAGTAAAAACAAGGACCGCCTGTCAGTCCACCACTAAAGGGTTCTTAAAATGGCAAGTCCTTTGGGAATTCCTTCCCATTTCAGAGTCCTGCGTGGCAGGATCTAAGCTTAAAGAACCAACTGCCTAACTGCCTCAACAGCCTGTGCGAACAGTCTGAAATTTGCGATACAACCACCACCCACTTAAAGAAGTTTAAGCACAGGGCCGGCCGAGTGGCGCAATGGTTAAGAGCTGGCTTGGGACGCCAGAGGGCCCTGGTTTGGGTTCCCACATGAGGGCCAGTGACACTGCCCTCCACAGCTAAGATGCTCAACAACAGCTGAACCTGGAGCTGGGCTGCTATGAGTCGCCGGCAACTAGGCTGCAGTCCCTGTGGCAGTGGGTTGCCATGGGCTGCCATGTGTGGCCAGCAGCCAGCGTGAGCGGCCAGCAGCCGCAGTGAGCGGCCGTCCAGAAGCTGGCGACTGATCTGCCTCCCCCGGGAAGAGCGCAATGATGGTGCCAACTTGGGCCAGTGAAGCAACGTCCTCCACAACTAGACTGAAGAACAAAAGGACAGCAAATTGTCTGTTCCCCTTCCCCCAATTCCCCAGTGCTGTTCCCATCCCCCAATTCCCCAATAAAAAAATCTTTAAAAACAAAAAAAAGAAGTTTAAGCACAGAAAAAGGGTTTCTAATACTGTTTTTCTTTTTTTCACTTAGCATATTTGCGTGGAAAAGGAATACTATTTGGTTAAAACAATGAAGGATAATGTAACTCCAGAAAAACTTAATAAGGAATAAACAGACCATGGCCTAATCAAGAAAAAGGTAGTTAGAATGTTCATTCTTCAACATTGAAAAGATACAAAGTTCATAGTAGCTCTTCGGTGATAACATGGAAGTCCGCAGCTCACCCAGCATGTTAGAAGCGTGTTTCAGGGCATCCATGAGCTTGTTTTTGTCCTACAGAAACACCAACAGAATTGATGAGAGTGCTTACTTTAAATAATCACTTAACTTGGTTATGTTAACTCTTTCATCAAAGATTAGCTGCACTTAAATTATTTTAATCGGATAAAAATCAAGTTCAGTTTCACCTTGCCAACTCTCTCCTGAAAAGAGAAAGATGCCTGCTTTCCCATCAGGGCTGCAGAGCTCAGCAAGTCTCATGTATCTAGACTGCAAGTTTCCTGGTGAAGTTCTAACCTTCACAACACCTAGTGACTAGGAAACTAGCTGCACTGATTCAAGTTTTACCTGCAGTCAAGAAAGCTGGCATACTGATTCTTCTGAAGCAAGCTACTGTCCTGACCATGGCTTTGTCATAGGTTACAAGTCTTCAGAGGTGTCTGAATGACAATTCCTTTACATACAGGAAACACTGTCCCTACACAGAAAGAGACGGAAGCAAGCAAGCGCCATGCCTGCACATTTTCTCCATCCCAAGACTTTTTTCCTTTTTGCAAATTTGGTTGCAAGGAAAGCAACACAACAGATACAGTTGGTTAAAAGAGTGTATTACTAAGCTTTAGAAACTGTAAGACACTTTACAAAGGTAAGATATAATTATCTTCATCATTATTACAGCGACTTATAACTTGAAGTGCCAGCTTATTTGGTTCCATTTCTTAAACTTTAATCCAGAGTCTATAGTTTCTACACAGATTATCTCTTACCCTATCTTTTACAACATGAAAATAAATAGGTATAAGCATTATTTTTAAGCTAGTTTCTACAAAAAATATGTATCTATTCAAGACAGAAAAAAGCCTTCAAGACAGGAAACAAGCTGAATAATTCAAATTGAAAGCACTTAAAACCATTCAGTCATCAACTATTTATTAAGCGCCCATTACACGATAAGTACCCCTCAGGTCTGAGGTACAGAGCCAATTGGGCTGGTAACGCAGTCGGTGTTGGTGTGGTAGTACCTCAGTGATGGGTAAACAGAGGCAGGGTCTCGCGTCCTCAGGGAGCTTTCACTCAGGTGTGACAGACAGACCATCCCAGACCACAAATATCAATGGCAGTACATGGGCTCCCTGCTGAAGCTGCCCCACACAGTGCCCGAGGGAGGTGGGGCTGAAGACAGCCGCCGGTGGCACTGAAGGTTAGAAGCAACGCTCAAGCTCCACGACTCAGGGAGTCACTGCGACGGTCCTGAGGAGCAGAGCACGCAGGCCGCAGCTGCGCCCCACACTGCCATTCTTACCAGGCACCTCTTCATCTGGAATGACTGGACCTTCACGGCTTGTACCGCTTCATCCAGGAGCTTTTCCTGCTCGTCCTGAGGTGACTGCTGTGTGGTAGGCTGAAACAAAACAAAACTTCCATTAATGTCTCATCAGCACTCGCTTCCAGGAAACCTGAGATTCCTACAGCTTAGCCCCGCCTTCCCCAAGGCTGCCCTGTAAGATTCATCCCAGTTCTGCATCTCAAACCCATTCCCCAGTTTTGACAGCTACTGAACAGCTATGCCCAGTCACTGACGTTAGCACCAGGTTGCTGAAGCGAACAGGGATGTGTATGGAGAATTTACTCTCTCAGAAACTGACGGAACATTCTCATAGCAGGTTGGTGCCAAAGGATGTGGTATGTGGTTTATGGCTACCTGTGTTCTGCCAACACACTCTGGGTCCAACCAGAACGCAGCCATCACCCAATCTAACTCTTGTGATGGATACAGCCTACTCAAATCTCTAAAAGCCTCTTTTTCTCTAGACTTTTTATCTGCATTTTAGTCTATTCTTAGACCAAGGAACTAGTTCATGAGAACAATGACCCCCTTTGGCCATATATAACAAGGGACTGAACAGCTTAGAAATAAAACAGCTGAAATTATTGTTATTGACTTGTAATAGATACGCCATAAAGAGTATTCTCTCCTCAAGTACCTCACTTACCATTTCAAATACAGAGATCTACAGTAATAGTGGACAAAATAAATCTGCTTGAGAAATGAATTAGATCCACCCATGGAGCAGAATTAACCACTCCGCCCTTCATGTTGTATAAACACTGTGTTTACACCTCCACTACAGAGTGTGTCACGTTATAACCATAAATGATAGTCATTTTTACATCCTCGGGACCCAACGCACTGCCTGACACATAATGGATGCTTCATAAATGTTCAGTGAATGAATAAATGAGTTGGTGTTAGAATGTTTACATTATGTATTTAATAAAAAATGACTAAAGAATCAACAAATGAATGGGTAAACAAATTGTGGTATACACACATAATGGAATATCATTCAATCATAAAAAGGAAAGAAACTATGCAAATGAACCTAGACAACATATGCTAAGTGAAAGAGGTAAGATACAAAAGACTACATATTGTGTGATTCTGTTTATACGAAATGTCCAGAATAGGCAAATCATCCAAAGAAACAGAAAGTCAGGTGGTGGTTACCAGGAGGGACAGTGGAGGAGTAACTGCGTGATGAGTACTACAGGGTTTCCTTTTGGGGTGACAAAAATGCTTTGAAGCTAGACAGGTGGTGGCTGTACAACCCTGTGAATGGACCAAGTACCACTGAATTGTTCACTTTACAATGGTTAATTTTATGTTATGTGAATTTCACTTTAATAAAAAAGAAAGTGACTGCAGATAGAATGCCTTACACAAGCATCTGGAAAGGTGGACCGCAAGGACTTATACAGAAACACGAAAGTTAAACCTCGTCAGTTCCGTTACTGAAGACAATCAAGACAACACTTAATTTTGAGATTAACAAAAACCCTATAAAGTCCACTTCTGAACTAGAATCATTTACAAAAACTGAAAACTTTCTTGGTCTAATTTTGGAAAGAGAAGGACGTTAACTAGATAATAAGCAAGGTCAAGCACCGCTTTATGTTCCCTAAGGCAAACTCTAATAAACTGAGTTTCCCGACAACCACACTTCAGAAGCATAATAAATTTCAAGAAAAAAAATTATATCTTTAAACTAAACTTGAAGGGAATATTAATTAATATGGCAGAACTATTAGTGTGAAATGCTGGTTTCAGAGGCAAGGAAGGACTACACAGCATTTCAGGATCCCGACTTAATGAAATTCACGTTCATCATGGGCTAGTCCTCTGAGAACTTCAGCGAGACCAAGTATGGTTTGAATGTTGTTGGCTCTTCACATCTGGATGCAACAGATTTAACAGTTATCAGAATCAATGGATTTCATTAAGGTCAGATAGTCAACTTAGAGATAAGTAGTGATATATCAGGAAATTTTTATAATTACTGTATTGTGGTATCTATACATATATATAAAAAACTGCCATTTTAAACATTTAAAGTGTACAGTTCAGCGGCATTAAGGACATTCACATTGTTTACAGTCATCACCACCACCCATCTCCAGAACTATTTCATCTTTCCAAAAGGAAACTCTGTGCCCATTAAACACTCACCCCCCATTCCCCCACTCCCACCCCAGGCAACCACCATTGTACTTCATTTCTCTGGGAGTTTGACTTCTCTAGGTACCTCAGGTAAGTAGAATCATACAATATTTGTCCTTTTGTGTCTGGTTAATTTCACTTAGCATAATATCTTCAAGGTTTATCTGTGTTATAGCATGTGTCATAATCTCCTCCCTTTTTAAGGCTGGATAATATTCCATCGTATGTATGTGCCGTGTTTTGTTTATCCATCCGTCAACGGATGCTTGGGTTGCTTCCACCTCTTAGGCTGCTGTGTATAATGACTGTCTATATAGCAAATAAAACTATGGTTATAAAACGATCACAAACAATTACAAAAATATTTGTGTAAAACAGACTAGATTCAGTGATCTACAAACAAATAAATAAAATTTTAGTAAATTTTTTCTATTTTGTATCAACTAGGTTTAAAATGAAAAGCAACATAAATACAAAATGTAGAAAATACACTTATTACAAAGTAGGCTACAAATGAAGAGATAAAGCTATAATAAAGAAACATGTTTTTACATATTACTCATAAGACAATGTATTGGGTTGTCAGAAAAGTCATGACGTATTTTTTCTGTTTTTCGTTGCAAAAATGCGTCGACTTTTCCGACAACCCAATAGTTATTACACAAACGGCTATTCTAAGGGTGTGTCTTGATGCCCCTCCTGGGAACTGTCACCTACAACAGGAACAGCTATTAACATGAACGTGTTCTCATTAAACACAAGCCAGGCAACCAGCGTCTCCTCATGGGTGAAACTGGTTCTCCATTTACAGACCACTCTGTACTTAGCAGCTGCTAAGCGGATCAGAGAAAAATGGAAATACCACAGAATCAAGATGAAATTAACATTTATGATTAGGCCCATTTTAGCTTGAGACCCAAGCTAAACAGCCCTCCCAAGTCTACAGTTACACCATACAGAGAAAAGCAAAAGTCATCAGGAACATGTCACTTAAGAAATTACTCTCCATTTAAACAAGGTGCTTTCGTTTCCTCTTCTATCAAACAGGGACAGTAAGAGTACTTATGTACATCACTGTTACAAAGAATGAACGAAATGAACAGCTAAAGCTCAGAAGTTGCCTCGCACTTAGTAACAAGTACTTCGTAAGTGTTACCATTATTACTATATTCTGCATACATACAAGCAATTATTTCCACTCATCCTAGCAACTTCTTTGTTGGTCAATATCTCCATTCATATGCTGCAGATGTAATCTAACAACACAACGCAAATCAACTGTAAAATGAAAATAACCTATCGCACAAAGTTAGAGAATCTCACCATGGTGATGAGTGTGCTATTTAAAATGTTAAGGCACAAAATGACAACTGAAGTAGGGAGAACTAAGGATGATGAGGGGATGGCAACTTCATGAGGGGAAAAGATAATCTGAATGCGAAAGTGTCTCCAATTCCATCCATTTCCCCAGGCAGTCTATGATGGTGCCCACCAGGAGCACTCACTTCTCCCAGCTGTATCTGTGTGCGATGCCCTTTCTGCTCCACCTGCAGTACCTCTGTTCACCCTCCTTGGAGTCTCAGTTCACGTTACTTCCTGTAATCTTTCTCAAGCTCCCAGGCAGAACTAGCTCTCCCTCCACGACCCCACGACACTGAGTTGACAGCGCTGGTAAGGCAACGCTCAGACTGTGTGACATTACGTTCCACGAGCACGCCTTCCCCTCCAGGTCCTTAAGCGCTGGAAGAGCAAGGGCTGTGTTTGTTTCCAGTGCCCAGCACAGAAGGCAGACAGGTTGCTTCCGTGACATAGAAGGCGCACAGGGTCCTTGATGAATTGAACTGGATCCTAGAATTTGAGGACTGGGAAGAGCCAAAGAGGCCAGTGCTCGCTTTCAGATGTAAAAGTGAGACTCAAGTTAGACAGAGTGACTTGGCCACACCAGGGGCAGCGACTGTGACAAGACTGATACTGGAGTTTTCTCTCCCAATAAAATGCATGAGCACAGGACTGTGTCTGGCTCAATTCTCCAAACTGGTTCACCTGGCACAGGACTGACTGGCTGGCACAGAGCTTCAATCGAGTACTTTCACTACAAATCACTATAAACGTCCATCCATAAAGGCTGAGAACCAGACAAAGCCTAGCTAAATTTTTGCTCTGTTCTTACAACAATTCCCAGCTGTAAAAATGCTGAGAAATAAGCAAATCACCTTGTATCAGAGGAAAGTGGCATATGTCGAACATTTAATCCTGCTCTCTGGCATGAACACATTTGAAGTCAGGCCCGTTTCCAGAAGCCTGTGTACGTCAAGTGAATAGTGAGATAATTAAAACTGACACACAATACGCCAACATACAGAAACATCATTTACACAGTGCAGACTGTGTCAAACGCTAATAAGATGCAAGTAACAACTTGCCTTTGTGGACACTAGACACAAGGATTCACATTTTGAGGAAGTCCCAGTTCACCAGCCAACGGCCACACCGCGATCTGCTGCCATCACAGAGACGCGCTAAGGAGAATGCCTGCTTCCAGCAAGTGAAATGCTTGGATTTCATCAATGGGAGGCCAGCGAGCGAGCCTGGGTGCCCAGGGAACACACGTTAAAGGGAACAAGCCGTCTCCTTTCCGTCTGTCAGAATTCGGAGGTATCGGATAGCACGAGTCCTTCCAGGAAATTCGCGTAAGCGAATCCCTAGAAATCCCTGTAAAGGACTGCAGTCAAGGGGGCTGCGAGGCCGAGAAAGGCCGGGCACCATGACGGGCCCTACGGGAGGCATTTCTAGCACAAGAAAAGGCGTGGGGCCGGCAGAACGCTACCGGGCACAAAGGTGCAAACGCCAGCAAAGGAGCACTCCCTCCGGGTGGGTCCCGCCGCCGCCGCTGAGCCTCCGGCCCTCCGCACGCCCCCCGCCCAGCCTGACGCTCGGACGAGGCGCTCGGGCTCCGGTCAGGGCGTGGCGGTGGCCGACTTCATTCAGAGGCGTCCGCAGGCCTTCACGGACTCCAGAACCTCCAGGCCGAGACACCTCCCGAGAGGCCGCCTGTCTCAAAGCAACGGCGGCGGCCAGCGGCCACCGCCCACCCCCGGCCGGGTCGGCCCGCCTGCGGCCTTCCCCGGCTTGTCCCCCACCCCGCAGGCCAAGCCGGGCTGGTGCGAGCCGCGATCGGGCTGCGGGGCCCCCACTCCGCCCTCAGCGCCCCAGGGCGGTGGGAGAGAGCGGGGGCTAGGAGAAGGGTCCGCCCTGGGCCCGCCGTCCTCAGCACTCACCATGGCGACTCCCCTGAACCTGCAGCAATCAGCACCCACCGCGCGCGGAGCCTCCCGCGGTCAGGTGACGCTACGGCCCCTCCAAGCCCCGCCCTCTCTAGCCCCGCCTTCGGACCTGCAGGCGGCTCCTCGATTGGCCCGCTTCTAGGAATCCAAGTCTCGCATATTTATTGGCCCTTGCCACTTATCGTTGGACTGACGGACCCAGGCGCCAGCCAGTCTCTCCACAGTGTGGGCGAGGGCGGGGCGGTGCAGAGTAGGGGGCATTCGCTCGGCGCCAGGAAGGAGACAGCAAGAGGGAAAGGCAGCATTTGTCGAACTTGTCAATAACGGAGGACTGGAAGGAAGGTGAGCTGCTCGACCACACTCGCCCTTCCCTGCCGTGTGCACTCGCGGTGCGCACGCGCAGAGGGGAGACCAGGATTGGTATATAAGGCGGGCTCTCGTTCTTGTCCCAACCAATCCAGATAGAGCAGAGAGGTGGGGCCTGGCCCTCACTGGCGGTGGCGACGTCTGCGCGCGGATTTCGTCGCGTCGCTTCTGTTCGCGCGTGTCCTTCTAGTGGGTGCCATGGAGTCGGGGCTGATCCCGCATCTAGCGTCGCGACTGGGCATCGCCGAGCCCAGAGTGCTGAGGTGAGTACGGCCACGCACGTCTCAGCGGCCGTGGGTCCTTCCCAAGCGAGACCCGCACCTCCTGCGGATTTAGTCCCCATCTCAAGAAAATCTCATGTAGCCGTGCCACGCACGTTGGTGGGAGAGGGGAAGAGTCGGAGAACTTCGGTTCCTCCTCAGACGTTTATTGACGGCCTGTTTGCAGCGGTGAACCACACACACGGGGTACAGCCCCCCCCCCCGCAAGAACTACATATAACACCAAGCGGGGTGACGTGCCAGAACGACTGGGGGGAGGGGGGGCGCAGAGCGCGGCCTGGCGGCTGGCTGCCTTTAATAAAAAATGCAAATAAGGCCTTGGAGGGGCGGTGCCTTTTGCGCTGAGACCCGAACGCTAGGAGGTACCCGCCCCGTTGTAGCTAAAGCGTGGACAGCAGGACTAGGCCCGGTGCCTGGACAGTCAGGGGAGGGAATGGAAGGGGATGGGGGAGCACTTCTTTAAAAAGAGACGAAGTAAGACCTCTGGGATTTGGTTATCATTTAGTGGTTCTCTGGACCAGGGGCTTCCGTGTCATCCTGACACTTGTTAGAAATGCAGATTCTTGGGCTGCACCCCACGCCTACTGATCAGAAACTCAGGATGGGAGCAGCAGCCTGTCCTCACAAGCCCCAAGGTCCTTGCCTTGTGCATTAGAGAACCACTGAGGTAGAGGAAGGGCTAAAAGCACATCCCGGGATAGGCCCTGCTTGCTCCGGGAACGGAAGGATGAAGGCAGGTTGCTTTCTGGAAGCACCGGAGAACTTACTTTTGCCTGAAAGCGGTGTCTGGAGTCAGAGGACCCCGTCCTCCTCCGAGGATGTGCGTTTCGTTCCCAGCCCCCGTGCATCTGCACAGGAGTTAGGCTTCAGGTGCAGGCCACCAGGCAGTAGTCAGTGTTTACCAGAGTGTTGGGCAAACTTGTGGAAAAGCGTTCTCGTGCGCATGCTGCCCTTCTAACCAGGAAAGCAGAGGAGTACTTGCGACTGTCCCAGGTGAAGTGTACTGGCCTGTCGGCACACACCACAGAGACCAGCAGTGCGGTCATGTGCCTGGACCTTGCAGCCTCCTGTATGAAGTGTCCTCTGGATAGGGTGAGTAGGCCCCTTTGAAGGTCTGAATGATCTACTGCAACATCAAAGATGCATCATACGTTTTAATTTCTAGTTGGACTAGATAAACCCCCTCAAAACTCTTGTGTTTTAGAATTTGCCTGGCTATTATCACGTTGTTGTTCTAGATGAACTTGAATTGTCGACCAAAGCTAAACCTTTAGGTAGAGTGACTTGCCCCAGACTGAATTTATTAATTTGAAAAATTAAGGCACTGCTATATAGAACTTAGGATTTTTATGATTCATGTGTGTTGTTTCTTTCAAAGGCTTATTCAACTAAACTTTCTGGTTTGAACAAGAAGATATATCAGAGCTGTCTTAAGTCTCTGGAGTGTTTACTGGGCCTGAATTCTAATATCGGAATAAGAGACCTAGCTGTGCAGTTTAGCTGCACTGAAGCAGTGAACATGGCTGCAGAGTTACTACAAAGGTACGAGGCATCAAGAACCTTCACTGAAAATTTATACTGATACGTAAAGCAAAATTATCCACTGTCGGGTTAAAAACTAACTTGGTAAAGTGACAGATGTATATCATGCATTTGAATAGCTTTAAGTTCTGACTTGCATTTTCAGCCCCTTTGAAATGTTTTCTAACCAATAATTCTGCAAACACTGCTTTCCCTCAGCTACGAGTCCCATCTGCCACAAACACAGCAAGTGGATCTTGACTTATCCAGGCCACTTTTCACCACGGCTGCCCTGCTTTCCGCGTGCAAGTAAGTGTGCCTTTGAACACTCAGAGAAGCCCACAGTTCACAAATGTATTGCTCATTCCCACATAGCACTTCTAATTTATTTCAACTGAGAGCCTAGTTTTCCATTTGAGTGACATTAGGAATAGTGGCCACAGTACCAGCTTCTCAGTTTCTGTCGATAATGGCTGACAGTTTAGAACTAGTCTTGCCGGAAGTGCACTTGCCAAGGGGCAGCGTCCATATAAGCTGAGCATTCTGATTTCAGGATCTACCTTTTATAACTACGAAGTCAGTTATTAAAACAGTAGCCACTGTGATTTCCTAGGCATTTAAAAAAAACAACTGGTCTTAAGAACAGTAATTTATCAAATTTCTTTGTAGGATTTTAAAGCTAAAAGTGGACAGAAATAAAATGGTAGCCACATCTGGTGTTAAAAAAGCCATATTTGATCGACTATGTAAACAATTAGAGAAGATCGGGCAGCAGATGAACAGTGAGTATTCATTCCTTATTTCAGGAATGTTCGAAAATGTCGTAGATTCTCTGTTAATATGCTTCAGTGTTAAATGCCAGCCTCTATCCAAATAAGCTGGAGCAGCGGTGATTCTCAAGTGTGACAGGAGAAGCCAAGGGACAGGAACGGTCATTTGCTTCTCCTTATCCTAGGATTGGGCCAGTCAAGGTCTCCAGTTTTTGTCATCTCAAATATGCTCAAAGACTGACATTGGGAACAGGAGAAAATTCACCTTGATGACACGTCTTTTCCTTAAAGGAGAGCCTCGAGATTCAGCTAGTCCACCCCGGAAGAAAAAGAAGACAGTGACTGAACGTCCAGCAAAGGGTAAGGTGTCCTGACCCTGGCCAGACCGCCATTAGCGCAGCAGGATAGTGGACAGGGGGTTGGAGCGGTGAGCTGTCACGTGCTGCTTCAGTGACAGGTTAGCAGATGTTCGTCTGAGAACACACCTGTAGCCACAGCGCAGGGGCACATCCCGCCTCTCCGCCGCCAGCTCTGTAATTTCAGGGGCATCACTGACTTCCTGTGAGCCTCGCTTTCCAAATCTATCAAAGCTGATTCAAGTCGGCAGCCACTTCATGGAACTGTGAGGGCGGCGTGCAAGTGCTTGGTTCGGTGCCTGTTAGGCCCAAGGCGAGCGCCTGACGAATGTTTGCTCAAATCGGGGTGTCTTGGAGTGTTTGGGGTGTGAGAGCCAGAAGCTCACGTGTGGGCTGCGGTGTCCCTGTTGCAGTAATGATTATATACTTTCAACAAGTTTCCTTTTTTCTTCCTTACTTCATTTGCAAACATGAGAATTGTGAAACACTTTTGAAAATTTTCTCTCACAGAAGTAGAGAAGGCAGTCGAGGTCCCACAGAAACCGCAAGAAGATGAAGATCTGATGCAGGATTATGAAGAGTGGAAAAGGAAAATTCTGGAAAATGCTGCCAAAGCACAACAGGCCACCACAGAGTGACTCCAGCTTCCAGACCACTGGGTGCTACAGACCGACAGTGCATCCGCCACCTCGGCTTTGGAATCGTATTTGGATTTTTCTAGCTGCTGCCTCAGTAGTGAGGAAGCCGCTCGGGGGCCGAGTTCTGGGCAGCAGACTGGCCCCGACTGGCTCAGCACAATGCCTGCTTGGCATCGGCTTGGCTCCCCACAGCTCTGCACTCCTGCAGAACAGGATCGGAGCCATTTCACTCTTACGTTTTAAGCAAAAGAGGTCTCGTATCCCATCCAGGCTGTCCTGTCCTGTGAAGTTCAGGCTGAACGGAGTCGCAGAGGTTTTACTTAAGTTTCTTGGTTTGGCTAAATCAATTATGTACAACTTAAGTTAATAAATGCTTTTTTATATGTATTCAAGTGCCTTTGTCGTCAGTTGGGGGTTAGGGTTGGCGAGCTTTCTACTCGGGGGAAGACAGCCAGGTGGCTGGACACAGAGCGCACAGGCTCCGGCGTCACTGCCGGGCAAAACCCTGCTCAGCCACTTCACCTGCGAAACCATTAACTCTGTGCCTCTCCCATAAGTGGGACTAAAAATGGTGTCCCCTCATTTGGACGCGTTCTAAGCGAATCCAAGCAGAACATTTGGCACAGTACCTGCTATTAGTATTTAGTAAAAATTGGACTAGAGAGAGAAACTCAGAGGCTCACATAAATGAATTACACATTAGCACCATATTAACCAAATGGATCAAGGTTTATTTCTCTGATATCCACAAACTGAAAAATGTAACCTTCTTAAATAGTGCTTACTTTACAACTATGGGCAAGGGCCTTTATGGAGGACAATTGCTAGGGCTCTGATGTATCACGCCAGACATGACTTTAACTAAAATTAGGAACCCACGATCTAATTAAATATTTCCACAAAGAATGCAGTAAAGTGACTGCATCCAAGTTTTGAAAACCTATTCAGAATGGTTATCAATGACTGGTTGTTTTTGATCTGTTATAAGACATAATTGCTGCACATACCTGGGGTGCTAAATGTGACACTGAACAGGCGAAGGCTAAAGAAATGCCACACAGGTGATCCCAGCAGGCACAATGTCCAGCCAGCCTGTGGTGGAGGGGACTGAACCACACACTGGCATTTAAATTCTGGCTCTGCCACTGCCACCCTATTCCAAAGGCGTAAAGAGCCCGTTTCCTCATTTATAAAATGGAGCTGTTATCTACCTTGTGAGAATTAAAGGTAATATTTGCAAAGTGCATGGCGCTTAGAAGGCATTCTCTAAATAGCAGCTCTTGTTACTACTTTGACCTAGAACGAATAAGTAAGTCTTTTCCTCGTTTATTTTAAGTAGGTATGATTTGTTTTTATTTGGTGCCAAGATTTAGATTTCTAGCTTTCAGTCAGAAGCTATCGATTCATCAGGTAAAATTAAGCACATTCACTTTTTTTTTTATTGTAAAATACAACATTTACCATCTTAACCATTTTTAAGTGTACAATTCAGTAATGTGAAGGACATTCACATTGTTACACAACCGATTTCCAGAACTCTTCATCTTGCAAAACTGACTATCCGTTAAACCCATTCAACAACTCCCCATCCCCTCCCCCAGCGCCTGCAACCACCATTCCACTTCTGTCTCTGAATTTGGCCACTCTCAGTACCTCATATAGGTGGCGTCATGCGGCATTTGTCCTTTTGTGACTGGCTTATGTCACTCAGCATAATGTCCTCAAGCTTCCTCCACGTTGTAGCAGGTATCAATGTCCTAACTTTTTAAGGCTGAATAATCGTCTACTGGGTGGACAGACCGCATTCTGATGATCCGCTCATCTGTCCATGGATACTTGGGTTGCTCCCACCTCTTGGCAGCTGTGAATAGTGCTGCTGTGAACGTGGGGGTGCAAATATCAATTTGAACCCTGTTCTCAATTCCTTTGGGTGGGTACCGGAAGTTGGATTTCTGGGTCACATGCTAATTCTAGCTTTACATGTGTGAGGAACCATCACACTGTTCTCCATATCACATTCCCACCAACGGGCTCCAGTTTCTCCACATCCTCGCCAACACTGCTTTTCTGGTTTTTTGATAGTAGCCATCGTAATGGGTATGAAGTGCTATCTCACTGTGGTTTTGATTTGCATTTCCCTAATGATTACTGAGCACTTTTTCATGTGCTTTTCAGCCATTTGTGTATTTCTATGGAAAAAAATTCTACTAGAGTCCTTTGCCCATTTTTGAATGGAGTTGTTTGGGGTTTTTTTCTTGTTGTTGAGTTGTAGGAGTTCTCTATATAGTCTAGATATTAACCTTTTATTGGATATATGATTTGCAAATATTTTCTCCCATTTCTTAGGTTGCTTTTTCACTGTTGATTCCATAAAAGTAAATATAAGTACAGTTTCTGATGTTCCCCTCTATGCCTTAAAAGTAGGTGGTGGTAATTATTTTGATTATCTGGAACGTAGTAGGTACTTGGTTGGGCAGTAGGGGAACTTCTTAAAGGAATCTTGTCCAAATGTCCTGTTAGGGCAGGAATTCTTTCCACAGCAATTTTCCAACACGTTCAGACACTCCCAGTGATAGAAGCTTGCTGCCTACTGAGTCCGTGTGTTTCAACACTGTTGTAAAGACTTTGGAAGCTCAGTTCTTTAATAGTTCCTCACGGCTTCCCTGACTTTTAAAAGCGTTTTTATCATGAAAGTTTTCAAATATATACAACAGTAAAGAGGACAGTGTAATGAGTCCATACACTGATCACCCACACCTAACACTTGCTTAATTTTGAATCTATCTCCCTTTTTTCCTGAAGTCATTTAACCTACATGGTGACCAACCACATCACCATCATCACACTTCACAAAATCAATAGGTAATCTATCACCACACATGCAATTTGGAATTATTTTTTCCTTGGATGTCTCTAAAATATCTTTTTATTGTTTGTTTGCTCAAATCACGGTCAAAACAAAGTCCACACATGACAACTGGGTTGCTAATTTTTAATTATAAAAGCAATACATGCTCATTATAAAAAAAAACATTCAAACGATTCAGAAAGTTTTACAGTGAAAAGTGGAATTCCCTTTGCCCTATCACCCACTTTCCGTTCCCCACTGTTAAGTTTCTTCCATGTCCTAGAAAATGTTAATGCATGTATAAGCATATGTCTCTCCACAAATGGGATGATGCCATATAAAGGTCGTACAGTTTTCTTGTAATGAAAAGATGGCTGTCGGGAGCATTTGAGATCTTGCTCCCTGACGTATGTCGTCAGTTTGGCTAAAATAAACTCATAGAAATTCCATACAGGTTTAGATGTTCCTTACATCAACACACGGATTTTTAAATGAGCTAACCCATGGGTTGCTGATTACTTAAAAGGGTTGGATTTGATAGCAGGTTTTGTGGGGCTAGAAGCTTATATAATTTGGGGGACCACCTTACTTTTTCTGGATTTGCAAAACATACGACTGTGTGAACACATTGCAAGGACCCCTCAGAAGGGGCTGAAGCTTAAACTTAATTACCCTCTCCGTAACTCTGAAAAGGAGCAAAATTATGAAATAGCTTTAATTTCAAATCACTGCCTTCAAACAAGCTCTCCCAAAATATCCTAGCTCTGTTTGAAACCAAAAAAGAAAAGAAAGAAAAAAGAAAAGCTGGCGGTCAGTGCATCTAGCTGGGTCTTTAATAGCTGCAAGGAATCCCCTATATGGATGCGGCAAAACTTAGTGAACTAAACCCACTGGCTGTTTTCACTGTGTCGTTGGCAACACTACTAGAATAAGCATCATTTTGCATAAATCTGTCCACTCGTTCAAGCATTGCTGAGGGATACATTTTAGAAATGGAATTGTTGGGTGAAAGTGTGGGCATGGCTTTTATTTTGATACACATCCACCCAGAGTGGAAAGTTTCCATTTCTCCATGATACTGTCACCAATCCGATAGGTGAGAAAAGTGGGTCCTGACTACCTTTTACAGTTTCTCTGCCCAGCACTGTCCAGTGACTGTTCCTTCACGTGGAAAAGTCCCATTAGACATAGATGATACTGGCACAGCAGCAATCTAAAAACTCTGAGCTAAGTACACACCAGCAAAGTACAGAACTAAAAATATCCAGAAAATTAAAGCTTCATAAAAGCTCCCTCGAATTTCAGATAAGGGAGGCTAAAATCCACATTACCTGTGTGTACCTGATCTAAATACACCCCTCAAGGGGATTTTGGAGAGAAATTGTTTCTCTAGATAAAGAACAGCATATGGAAGAAAAAATAATTAGAATTTGATAAAGGATTCTTTCTGTATCTGTCCTGTCCAATACAGAAGCCACTAACCACATGTGTCTCATAGGCACTTAAAATGTAGCAAATAACAACTACAGGACTGAATTTCTAATTTTATTTCATTTTAATTAAATGTAAAAATGGGTGTTTAATTCAATTATTAGAAAATGTTGAAGATGTTTCGAACAACTTGAGTATGTGAGTATATTTTTCCACAGTAAACTGTATGAAATCTAAATACAAATTAAGTATGTCTGATGAAAACCTCGTATCTGAATTGAAATGTATTTTAAGTATAAACCATACACCAGATTTTGGAGACTCAGTATGAAAAAATGAATATAAAGTATCTCATTAATAATTTTTATGTTGATTACATATTGAAATAATGTTTTTGATTTTTTGTGTTAAATAAATTATTAAAATTAATGTCACCAAGCTTTTGTTTTTGGAGGAGCTATTTGAAATTTTTAAAGTACATATAGGGCTCATGTCGTATTTCTGTTGGACAATGGTATTCTAGATCATGGTACCTAAGTACAGTTGTCTGGGGAAGAAGGTTCAGACCACTCCCCAAGAACCAAACTATATATATATATATATATATATATAGTAGATAAAACTAGAATCTATCCATCCTCTCTAGCGCCTCCTGCAGGCTGCCCTCAAAAGCCTTTTTCAGAGCGGTAACTGATGCTTCAAAATAAAGCCTTTGACCAATTCCCTGTTACTCCCCCACGAGAGGGAGGTTTCCCCGCAGCCAGCTCTGGTGTTTATCCGTTAGCGGGCCGGCCTGGGGCAGGCCTAGACATGCTGGACTGGAATCTTAGCTCCCCACGGGTGAGCGTTCCAGAGGATGGTCAGCTGGAGAACTGTAGCAGCGGCATTAACCTCTCCACGTTCTGCCTCCCTCCCCACATCCCTGTCCTCTGCCAAAAAAAGTCTTTATTTGGACAAAATTCCTGAAAGGCTACGAGACTGCTGCACGGCTAATTAACAGCTCCCCCTCAACCTGCTGACCTGAGAGGTCGGAAACAGCACAAACATCAGGTAGAAGCGAGGACATTAAAAGGATTGTGTACTTGTGAATAGCAGAGTGCTCCTTGTTAATCATTTTACAAGTCAGCTAAATGACAGAGCTGAAAGTCGCACATCCTCCATAAAAGCAGTAGGGGACGGTGTCCCTGTCGTCTCACGAGGTATCATCATTCTGTGTGTCTCAGAAAGCTGACGTCACTGCGTTCTTGCCTCTTTCCCACATGGCATATCAGGTACCAGACTTACTAGGACCACAGATGCATGCCTGAGGTGGGGGACCCGGCGTGGGGCTGCCAACGTCAGGATGACAGGATGAGGAGAGGGCAGCGGTGGGTACAGATTTTTAAAGTACTCTCAAAATGACCATTGTTCTGATGTAGCCATGACAGCTGGTATCTTTTGAAATTATAAACACTGTTAAAGGAGGAACGTTTTGATTCTCAAAAGGGAGCACAAGTCAGAAGAGGCCTGAGACCCGGTGCCTCACCCCACGCAGCTCTACACCACAGCGGGCCACATAGAAAAACGCCAGGCACACCGGAGTAAATCCAAAGCCTACGCGTTCTCTGTACTGAAGGACATAATGCTGAATAACACACCCCGTGTAACAGTCTCTAGGCTCCTCCAATGTTTAGAATTTCAATGTGACATATGCGAAATAGAAGCTTCCCTACCTCCCTACTGCACTGCCTACACTTATCACCCAAAGTAGGTATATTTGGAAAGTAAACACAGCATTTCAAACTTAGTGACCTTAAAAGGCAGAAAAAAAGTTCTCAAGTCACTTTTCTTACAGCCACTTTTCACTCACAAGGAAGGCAACAGCCGTAACCTTTTGTTTTACAAAATCAGTGGAACCAATATTAGTAAAAGGCCAGATTATTTAAAACCTTGAGTCATCACTTCACCACTGGTCTCAATCGCCCGTGGGAGCAGCAGAGCGAGCATTAGGGAGCAGCTGGAAATTTCCTCAACCTGTTGGCAGCAGTCACCACATAGAAATGTTTCTTGAGATAAGGAGAGGGGAAAAAGGGGGGGGGGAAGCATATTTTAGACCAATTGTTTTAAGAGAAACAATAAAAGGACTTAAGCAAGTTAGGCACTTGGGTTTGTTTAAAACTGAAAACCTAGAGGGAAAAAGAAAATTCTAGCACAATTATAGAACAGTCACGTGACTTTCAGGGGCCTTTCTGGAGCAGATATGAAGTGAGAAAATATGTTATCCTTTTTACATGAACGAGGGAGCACCCTAGCACGGTGTTTCCAAATTGTGACTCACATACCACCAGTGGGTCATGAAATTGGTGGGTCACCACCAGGATTTTTTTGATTGAAACCAAATAACACAGAATAGAAAATATCAGGGTGCATCACACTCTGTCAGGCAAATGTGATATCTGTGCTTCGTAAGTGTGTGCAAGCTTATGACACGTGGGTACTGGTTCTCTAGGTGAAGAATTTTGTTTTTTAACAAGGATCTTAGTCAATATCAAAATGTTGGAAAGTCACTTCTCTGGAGGACAATGGTTTTTAAGATAGATTTTATGTCCTTGGTACCAAAGAGTCCTGTTGTAAACAAAATTATAAAGCTTTTAACTAAGTCTTTCCCAGCCCCTATTTCTGAAACATAGAGGAATTGTACCTCAAGCTACAAGCAGCTAGTTCCCGGCGACCCACTACGATTGTTACTGAAAATGTGCTAACTTAATTCTGTCACTTCAACTGTCCACATAAGTACAAACTAAATGCCACTTTCATGCCAGTCATTTTTGGTCGGTGGTATTTTTTCACTCAAGCTAACAGGTTTTGACGTAAGAGGGGTTTTTTCTTTTTCCCTTAATCTTTCTATTTAGAGTCAAAATGTAAGTAAAATCTTAGCTACCATTCTTTCAAAGGATATATTAGGAAGACAAATGCTGCCTTTACAGAAAAAAAAAAAAAGATACCTTCCACGTCCTCTGAGCCATGTATTTCTGCAGCAATAGCTGGGATTTGAGACGAACTTTGGATTCTGAAGCTTTGGCAGGCAAGTTATTCAGCCACTCGTGTTTCAGACACTGTGTGGCACTCATCCTGCAGCTGAGAAATAAAACATGGACGAGACGTTTAGTTGGTGCTGCCTTTTCTGGTTGTCCAAACACTAGTTCAGTTGGGTGGGATGCCTGAGTCAGCGGACCAGATTAATCATTTAGGCAGATTCCCAAAAAGGGAACTCCTCGCATCTAAAATTCCCCTCCTTAGAAGTGCGAGAAAGTCAGGAAGAAAGTCGTAGGCCAGATGTTCCCTGAGCTCTGTAGAGGGACCTATCCCACCTCCCAGGGAGTGGGGTGGGGGTGGGGGGGGTCCAGACAGGGCTGCAGGAAGTCCAGCTGTGCCTGGAGTTGCTCTTAAGAAGTAAAAGATCATGAGCCTTGAAAGAAGCTCACCTCTCCTTCCAGAGTAACGTCAGCTGGTTCATCTGAATTAGAAATATTTTTCCTCCCATACTTTTCACAATCAGAAAAAAACAAGAGAGTGAAGGCCAGGGAACTATGCGTTCTCAGAGCCCAGACCCTTGGGCCTCATTCCTGGGTCGCGTGCAGTTACTTCCCATGTCTGAGAATCAGACAGCTGAGGGCTCCACCCACGACTGTGACAGCTGTTGAAAACTAAGCAGGCCTTCCTCATCCAGAAATGAGGTTTTCTGGCCTTTATTCTGGGAAATAACATCTGCATAGCTCAACTTTACCCCACACTAGTCTATTACAAGTGATAACTTGGGAATAGGACCAGCTTCTAAATTTGGTCCTTTCTAAAACTCTAGCTAGATTTGCTCCCGCTCGTTGTGTTTCCTAACTGATTTCCTTCGTCACTTTCCCTGCTACCTTTTTTGCTCCAAAGAAGTAGCAGCCTAAGAAATCCTGGACAGAACCAGTCCACGGGAAGAAAACCAGCAGCCCTGATTTTCCCAGTCCCGGTCGCCATCAGAATGGTTGGTGAGTGACAAGCAATAAAAGTACCTCTTCTCTTTGACCAGCAGCCGGGAGACAAAATCCTTGGCCTCTTCGGACAGCCCTTCAAAGGTGTCGGCATCGAAATCCCAGCTACAGTTCACAATGAAGTTCATGGTCTCAGCATCTGTCTCCCCTAGAAATGGGGACAAACCACTGAGTCTACGGAGGAGAGAAAGGACTGTCAGTATGTGCAAGCCACATCTGCCAACACGCATCAACAGGGTGGAGAGGGACCTTACAAGGTTCCAGCAGAGCTAACCAGAGCCAAGAGGGCTTAAATGAACAACACCCCCATTACGTCCCACAGGAGGGGGGTGGGGGTCAGGGGCAGACGTGGAAGGATTGACAAATCGAAGAAAGGAGGAGCATTCGAATAAACCCCCTATCATGCTCTCCTCTCTTCCCCTTACCCTGATGTAAAGAGTCAATTGGGGCCTACCCAGTATGTCCATTTATCGGGCACACATTAATTAGCACAGCTTTGAGACGCCAGGTGGGGTTAGGTACTCCCCAGGCCTCAGGGGCCAAAGGAAAACTGGCCTTATCGGCTCCTCCAGTGGAAGGAGAGGCAGCACACCCTATCTGGCTGGCCTGGGTGTGGCCTCAAGCTTCCTGGCACAGCACACATATACTAAGTGTGGGGACACGGAGCTGCAGTGACACCACAGTGGTGAGCCCAGAGCAAGGCATGACTCTGTTACGCCTCTGAGGAGAGAGCCGGCGAGGGCAGGCCACACAGAGAGGAGGGTGTTTAGTTGTACAAACCTCTCAGCCCACAGGAAGCAGGGTGGGTGATGGGTGTCCTGCCCGCTGACCCCTCCTCACTGCTTCAGTGCACTCCAGCCCCCACCCAGACTGCATTTATCTGCTGGAGCGCTTTCTCTCCAGTGGATCGGAACATTTCAGGGAGTTAGTGCCCCTGGGATCAGCACACAAGCAGCAACTGATCAGAGTGGGTGCACTCTTGTCCGTACCCCAGGTCCCTCACCCCACAGATGGAATGACTCTGCGGGAACGTTCCACGTTGGACCCCAGAGCCCCCGACGATTAAACTACAGCTGCCCACGATGGTTGCTGACTGCCCTGTTCCCCACCCCACCTCCCACTCTCTGTTGGGGCTTCCTGGGCACAACTCCCCAATAAATGGCTCGCACTCAAATTTTGGCTGCGTCTAAGGACAGGTGACCCCCAGCCCAGCGGCAGCCAGGCTGCTGGGCACTCACAGCATGTAGGTGATCACGCCTACGCTCCACATGTCCGTGGGGAACGAGACGAACTCGTAGTTGACGACTTCCGGGGCCAGAAACTCGGGAGTCCCAAAGTTCACCTTCAGCTTCTCCCGAGGTTTGTACCTGGGGTGGGGGAGACGGGGGAGAGGACCATGGAGTGAGCCCGGGAGAAGGTGTGCAGGCGGGGCTCATTGCTGGTGCACGCTCGACATTCCCGGGCCCTTCCTGGCGGCCATGTTGTCTGGACCTCACATCCCACCACACACGTGGTTTCCGGGAGAATCATCACACCTGCAAGCCCCAACTCCAGACAACCAGCCCTCGCCTCCAGGCATGTACAATCTGGGGAGGTGAGAACATCAGTACCTCTTATTCGGCATGCAGCCACATGAATGAGCACAGACTGGGTAGAAGCTGTGTGTGGAGATGGCTCTGCGGTGTGTGCCGTGGGGTTGGACTTGGGGTGACTATGATGTGTCGATGTAGGCTCTTCAATGTTGACTGATGATGGCGGAGGCTTTGCATGTGTGGGGGCAGGGGGCCTATGGGAAATCTCTGTTTCTTCCCTCAATTTTTCTGTGAAACTAAAACTGCTCTAAAAAAATTTAATGTTAATAAAAAATAAAAAAAATGAAAAACAAACCATTAAACATGCATTTCTATTTGCCAGGCACTAAAAGCGTTATATTTATAAACTTCTCACCCTCACAACCGCCCTATGAAGCAGGTACGATCATTGTCCCCCTTCTACAGATGAGCCCGTTGAGACATAGGGAAGAACAAAATGAATATTCTGCCAGTGTGTCCTGATTGCCTTAAACCAGGGAAGTGAGTTTCCAAAATACAGTCTCCTCTCTTCCAAGTTTGCTGAGAGCCAGGCAAACACAGATCCGGAGCCCACACAGCCGACATCGCCCAGTGGAAGAGCAACAGGCTCGTTAGTCATGGCCGTGCCACGGCCGGAAGAGAGCTCAAGCCCTCCTCTGGCCGCCTGGTCCTCCCCTTCCCTGGGATCTGAGACTCAGGGCCAATGGCTGGACGGAGGAGCGGCGCTCCCCTGGGGAGAGAAGGCCCAGGCGCCTGGCCCCCAGGCGCTACTTTCCCAGGATGAAGCAGCGCTCACAATACAAAGCACACCCTGTGGTGGTAACAATGGCCTAGCAGCCTTTCCTTGAAAGAGCTTTCTTGTGTCAGTCCCAAAACTAAAAAATTGGCTGAGCTGTGGGTAACTGTGCCCAAGAGAGCCAGAAAGAGTCCCCAAGGAGTTCTGTCAAAGTGCCAGAATTCAACCGCCTTACCTTCTGGCCAGCCCGAAGTCAATGATCTTTATTTGGTGTCCTGTCTGATTGACACACAGTATGTTCTCCGGCTGGCAAAGAAAGAGAAGTCTGCTTAGGCTCAATCAACAGCTAAGAAGGTCTGCAGCTCCCACACTGACTTGTCAAGAGAACTGTTTCCCAGGCTCCAAGGGAAACGAATGGCTCAGGGCAGCCCTACAGGGATGGGTGAATAGGTGAATAGATAGATGATAGATAGATGGATAGGTAGATAGATAGATAGATAGATAGATGATAGGTAGATAGATGATAGATAGATAGATAGATAGATAGATAGATAGATAGATAGATAGATGATAGATAGATAGATGATAGATAGATAGATGATAGGTAGATAGATGATAGATAGATAGATAGATAGATGATAGATAGATAGATAGATAGATAGATAGATAGATAGATAGATAGATAGGCAGATGACAGGTAGATAGAGATAGATATTGAAAAGAAATGACGTGGGCTAGTGTGCGACCATAAGGAGTAGCATGAACCCTGGGGACCTGGCGGGCCTGTGTGAAGGGGCAGCCACTGCTCAGCTCCAGCCACTGGCCACCACATAGGAATGCAGCCCCTCAGTCCTCAAGAGGGGCCAGAAATCCAAGTTTTTATGTGAAAATTCCATGCTTTTAAATGTTGACAACTAAATCCTTTCTGAACTCATTTATTAGTTCTAATAGTTTGCCCCCCAAATCCTTGAGATTTTCTATGCACAAGATGGTGTCATCTGTGAGTAGAGAGAATTTTACTTCTTTCCTTCCAACCTGGATGCCTTTTATTTCTCTTTTTGCCTAGTTGCCCTTGTTAGAACCTCAGGTACAATGTTTAATAGAAGTGGCAAGAGCAGACATCTTTGTCTTGTTCCTGATCTTAAGGGAAAAGCACTTCACCTTTTTTACCAGTATTACCATATTTTGCCATGTATAATGTGCATATTTTTGTCCAAATTTGTGAGGGAAAAAATAAGGATGTACATTATACATGGGTAGTACTAATTCCCTATCTATATAAATGTTTTTAATTCTTTTATTTATGCTTATGAGTTAAAAGTGTAACTCTAGAAATCAATAACGATATCTGTGCAAAATAATACCCTGGAATATGACAATCGGTTTTGTTGAACTTATGTTGAACTTATGACGAACCTGCAATGAAGAGTTCTTGGCGTTCTACAATGATGTGTAAATATTGTAAATTTGTTACTGGTACATAAAATTTCTTGTACCTTGTATCTGTTCTTGTGTCTTGTAATTATTTGTCACATAAAGTTTCTTGTACCATAATATGTTAAAAAAATAAATGCGAAAATTCCTTTGTAATACAGAAAACAAGTACTTACATGTAAACAAATAAAAATTTGAATTAAAAAATTAAAACAAAAGATTTTTATCCCCTGAAAGTTTGGGCCAAAAACATGGATACACATTATACACAGCAAAATACAGTATATTGGCTGTGGTTTTTCACAAATGGCCTTTATTAGATTAAGGAGTTCTCTTCTATACCTCGTTGGTTTAGTGATTTTATCATGAAAAGTTGTTTGATTTTTGTCAACAGCATCTATTGAAATGATTATGTGATTTTTGTCCTTTATTCTTTTAATATGGCATAGTACATTGATTGGTTTTCATGTTAAAGAAACCTTTCATTCTTAGGATAATGCCTACTTTGTGATGTGTATAATCCTTTTTATATGTTGCTGTATTCAGTTTGCTAATATTTTATTGAGGAATTTTGCATCTATAGTCATAGGCAATATTGCTCTGTCATTTTCTTGTGGTGTCTGTCTGGTTTTGGTATTAGGATAAGACTGGTCTCATAAAATGAAAGGAGGTGTTCCCTTCTCTTCTACTTTTTGGAAGAGTTTGTAAAGGTTTGTTATTCTTCTTGCAACATTTGGTAGAATTCACCAGTGAAACCATACTGGCCTAGGCTTTTCTTTGTGGTATTTTTTTTAATATTAATTTGATTGCTTTACCTGTTATTTATCTACTCAGATTTTCTATTTCTTCTTCAGTCCGTTTTCAGTAGGATGTGTCTTAGGAATTTGTCCATTTTATCTACTTTATCTAACTTGTTGGAATAATTTTTCATAGTATTCCCTTATTATCCTTTTTATCATTTCTGTAAGGCTGGTAGCGATGTCCCCTCTTTTATTCCTGATTTTTGTAATTTGAGTCTTCTTTCTTTTTCTCTTGTCCAATATTGCTAACTACAATATAAATAAGTTCTGGGGATGTAATGTACAGCATGGTGGCTATAGTTAATAATACTGTATTGAATATTTAAAAGTTGCTAAGAGAGGAAATCTTAAAAATTCTCATCACAATAAAATTGTAATGATATATGATGATGGATGTAACTAAACATTGTGGTAATCATTTTTCAGTATACACATACATCAAGCATTACGTTGTGCACCTTAAACTAATACAATGTTATATGTCAATTATTATCAATAAAACCAGAAAAAAAATTAAAGATAGACAAAATAGACAAATCTTTAGCTAGACTTAAAAATGAGAGAGGACTCAACTAAAATTAGAAACAAAAGAAGAGATCTTACAACTGATACCACACAAATATAAAAAATCAGAAAAGATTACTATGCATTACATGCTAACAATTTGGACAACCTAACAGAAATGGATAAATTACTAGAAACACACAGCCTGCCAGGACTGGCTCATGAAGAAATAGAAAATCTAAACAGACCAATTACTAGCAAGGAGATCGAATCAATAATCAAAAATCTCCCAACAAACAAAAGTCCAGAATCAGATGGCTTCACTGGTGAATTCTACGAAACATTTAATGAAAAATTAATACCAATCCTTCTCAAACTCTTCCAAAAAGGAGAAGAAGAGGGAACACTTCTGAACTCATTTTATGTGGCCAGCAGTACCCTGATACCAAAACCAGACAAGGACACCACAAGAAAATTGCAAACTAATATCTCTGATGAACATAGATGTAAAAAATCCTCAACAAAATATTAGTAAACCAAATTCAACAATTCTTTAAAGGAGTATACACCATGATCAAATGAGATTTATTCCAGGGATGCACAGGTGGTTCAACATATGCAAATCAACCAATGTGATACACCAAATTAACAAAATGCAGGATAAAAGTCATATGATCTTCTCAATACATGCAGAAAAAGCACTTAACAAAACCCAACATCTATTTCATGATTAAAAACCCTCAACAGGGTCGGCAAAGAGGCTCAGTTGGTTAAGAGTTGGCTTAAGAGCGTGAGCTCTGAGCAACAGGGCTGCTGGTTGGATTCCCACATGGGCCAGTGACGCTGCGCCCGAGCTGAGCTGTCCCTAAGCTGCCAGCAGGTGGCAGGATGGCTCAGCTGGTGTAATAACAAGATTGCCTGTTCGATGGTGGGCTACGCCCACCCACAACTAAGACTGAACTCGGCACCTTGAGCTGGGCTGCTGCCCGGATGGCTCAGTGGATAGAGCGTGCACTCTTAACAAGGCTGCTGTTTCGACTCCCACATGGGATGGTGACTACACTCACCCACAACTAAGATTAAACACAGCACTTGAGCTTAGAGGCCATGAGCTGCCGACAGGAAACCAGATGCTGACTGGCACCCTCCACAACAAAGATTGAAGAACAGCAACTTGGCTGGTCCCCTTCCCCAATTCCCCAACACTGTTCCCCTCCCTCAATTCCCCAATAAAAAATCTTTATAAAAAAAAAAAACCCTCAACAAACTGGGTATAGAGTGAACGTACCTTAACATAATATAGGCCCTACATAACATGACCACAGATAATATACTCAATGGTGAAAAGCTGGAGGCTTTTCCTCTAAGATCAGGAACACGACAAGGAGGCCCATTCTCACCACTTCTATTCAATATAGTATTGGAAGTCCTTGCCAGAGCAATTAGGTAAAAATAAATAAATAAATACATATGGTACATACATACATACTAAATAAATAAATAAATGGCATCCAAATAGAAAAGGAAGAAGTAAAACTCACTGTTTGCCAAAGACATAATGTTTTATATAGAAAACTCTAAAAACGCCACCAAAAAACTATTAGAACTTAAAAACAAATTCAGTATATTTTTAAGATACAAAAGCAATATACAAAAATCATTTGTATTTCTATACACTAACAACAAACTATCAGAAAGAGAAATTAAGAAAACAGCCCCATTTACAATTGCATCAATAAGCAAAAAGTACTTAGGGTAAATTTAACCAAGTTGGGGAAAGGTCTGTGCACTGAAAACTTTAAGACATTGATGAAAGAAATTGAAGAAGACACAAATAAATGGTAAGATATTTAGTGCTCATGGGTTGGAAGACTTAATACAGTAAGTCCCCGACTTACGAACGTTCGAGTTGTGAACTTTCACAGATACGAATGGACCTCGCATTACAAACATTCGTAGATGCGGACAAATCGCAGAAATAGCTCCTGTGTCTGCCGGACATTGTCACAGCTGTGCTGCTGTGTGCTTACTGTGCAGTGCGACAGTGAACAGCAGTGCAGTGCTCAATCAGAGCCCAGGATGTCCGGAAGCTGAGGAAAAGCAGCTCCACCATCTCCCACCCACCCTCCCTCCTCCAGTTAGAAGCTCCCTTCTTGTCAGCTCACTCCACGCAATCCCCTTTATGCCAGTTGTCGTACTGTACCACCGTTTAAAGGTAACTGTAAAAGTAAAAATAGTGTATTTACAGTATGTGTGTGTGTGTTTAGCTTTTTTATGCTTTACATTGTGTATTTGTGTCAAAGACTCACTTTGTCAGATTTACGAATGAATCCAACTTACGAACATTCTCCCGGAACGAAACTCGTTCGTTAAGTTGGGGTCTTACTGTATTGTTAAAATGTCTATATTACCTAAAGCAATCTACAGACTCAATGCGAACCCTATCAAAATTCCAAAGGCATTTTTCAAAGAAATAGAACAAACAATCCTAAAATTTGTATAGGTCCACAAAAGACCCTGAAGAGCCAAAGCAAACTTGAGGAAAAAGCAAGGCTGGAGGCATCACATGTCCTGAATTCAAGCTATATTACAAAGCCATGGTAATCAAAACAATGTGGCATTGGCATAAAAACAGATGGGTAGGTCAATGGAACAGAATAAAGAGCTCAGAAATAAACCCATGTATAAAAAGAAAGAAAAGAAAAGAAAAGTCTGCCATGGATCAGTGCTGACTTTTCATCAAGTAGACAAAAGAAAGTGTACTGCATTCATTCAATGGATATCACACGGCCCTTAAAGGGAATGAGAAAAGGTGTGTCCAGCATACTGGGAACTAACGAGGCAAGTTTACAAATGAGGGGCACATTCTGATCCCCTCTGCGTGCCATGTCAAACTGCTAATACAGAAGACCTCTCAGCATGGAGGCTGGGTGGGAAGAACCTTCACTGTCTCTCTCGTCCATTTCTATACCGTCTATATTTGTTACCACAAGCATGTGTTCCTATTTTATTTTTTTCAAAACTAATCTTGAAGATACTTTTGAAGAAAAAAGTCATTGTATCATTTAAACTTCAAATAACGCTTCAAGGGGTATGCTATCCACATTTCACAGATGGAAGAGCCGCGGCTCAGGAAGGCACCGTGACTTGCCTGCCCAAACTCCAGAACCAGGAAATGGCAGAGAGCCAGGAAGGGATGCCCGGGTTGTCTGCAGACAGAGCTCTCCAAGATGAGAGAGCAGCAGGGGCTCGGGAAGCTGGGAGACCCCCACCACGTGCCCAGGGGGGCCTGACCTTGAGGTCCAGGTGCAGGATGTAGTGCTGATGGAGGTAATGCACGCCCTCGCAGATCTGCTTGGTGAACAAGACCACGTCCAGTTCGGTCAGGTGGTACCTCTCATCTGTGATCCGGTCGAAGAGTTCACCCCCATCCACACTGCCAAGGCAAAGGGAGAGGCAGGTGCCGGACTGAGCAAGGCTCTCAGAGAACTGTCCTCCCTTAGCACCAGGAGCCAAAAAAAGGCCGATCCAGGTGAGCCCGAGGGTGCTGCTGTCATCTGGGGTTTTCTGGGGACCTTTGCTCTGGCCCATTCCCAGCTCAGAGAGCAGGTGATGAAAAGGAAGTGACGGGCCAAAGGCAAGGCTGGGGTGTCTTCAGTGTTGATAACCCAGGCTCACTCTGGATGCCCTCGGCCAAGGTGGTAAATTCTTTTCCTACAGGGGCCGGTTAATACCTACGTGGCAAGAACCCCAAATGGGCAAGTCAGACCCATTTCCAGGTCCAGCGCCACTAGGTCTTTTACATCTTCAAGAAAAGCCAGGTATCTAGGGCTTAATGTGAAGTTTCCCAATTTCCAACTGCTAACAACTAAATCAAAATTCCTTAAAATTGTGTAGTCCAAACTGGCACACATCTGCAGGTCAAATCAGGCCCCCTGGCTGCTGGCTTGTGACAAATGCTTTGTCCTCCATGCTCCATACTGGAGGCCCGAGCCCTGGCCCCCAACCCCGCCTGCGGAGACGCTGCCCCGCCCCCACACTCACTACTCCATGACCAGGGTGAAGCTGTTCTTGCTCTCGAAGGCGTCGTAGAGCTGGATCAGGTTCACGTGGCTCAGCTGGTTCATGATGTTGATCTCGTTCTTCACATCCTCCTTCAGGAGCCAGAGGGGACACGAGTTTGAAGAAACGGATCAGGGAGAGACGCAGGCTGCACCTCCCGAGACACACGCGTGGGCGCCTGCACGTGCCTGCCTCCCAGCCTTGTCTCCAGCTCTCACAGCAGGTCTCTTCAACTCGCCACCCAAACCAGGTTCTTACAACAAAAGGGACCCACCCGTTTCACAGATAGGAAACCTGAGGCCCAAGAAGGAAATCTGGGGGTCCAGGAGGACCCTGTTGCCCAGGGTGCGAGGTGAGCTGCTAATGGGGGTGTGGGAATCACAGAAGAGGCCAGAAAGGTGCCAGCTTTCCTGCTCAGCACGGAGGGGCCTGGGGCAGTGTGTGGGCCCCGGGGGTGCGGGGAGGGCTGAGAAGGAAGTGACAGGATCCTGAGTTTGGCCAGAGGCACCGGCTGGCCTGGGGCAGGTGTCTCACCCGGTCCTTGGCGCTCTTCACTTTGATGATCTTGGCCGCCAGCGAGAGGCCTGTGGACTTCTCCGTGCACCTGTGGACCTCGCCAAACCGGCCTCTGCAGACACGACGGTGCAGCAGGCTCAGAGCCCGAGAGGTTCACCCTGACATGGGGGGCCCTCCTGTCCCCTGGGCTTTCTGGTCCCGCCCTCCTCCACACACACACGATGATTACTATCCAGCTCAAAGCAAGCATGTCATCACCCCCACGCCACACCTAAAACTTAGAGACGATGTGCTTCTCCCAATCACGTGGGGCCCCTACGCTGTAGGCAGTGTTCTCTTTCCCCCACTCTCCGTGGACTGCCCACTCACATGTTTGGAATAGCTCACTCCCGGCCGCCGGCTCAATCGCCCAGTTCCTGGGGACCAGCCAGCAGCACCCCGTGCCCCGGCCCTCCCGCTGCCGCCCTTCATCAAGCAGAAGCCCACCTACCCTCCCAAGACTTCATGCTGACACACTGTGTAGCCCGCTGAGGTCGACGTCTCCTTGACACTCACCACCCGGTGCTCAAAAGGGGCTGGTGGGGCTGGACTGTCATCTGTTGAGGACACAAGAGTCTGTGAGCCTCCTGCGTGCAGCCCACACCTCTCAGCTACCCATCCCAGACCCACTGGCTTCAAGTGACAAGCCCTTTGCCTGCCTCAAGGATCATCTCATTCGAGTCCCCCATGGCAGGGGAGAAAGCTGAGTCCCAGAGACGTGAAGTGACTGGCCCGAGGTCACACAGTGGCCAGTGACAGGTGGGATTCCGGCCTGGGTCTCCCGGCACCTAGGGCAGTGCTCATTGCAAGATGGAGAGGTTACGTCCAGTCTGCTCGCTGACGTTGAGAAGGGGCCGGGGGTGGGTCAGTGTGGCCGCAAGAAACGGAAGGCCCGTGGGGCAGGTGATGGAGCCGAGTTTAATGGAGGGGCCACGGTCAGGGGTCAGGAGGGCCAGCCAGGGCGGCAGCTGGAGAAACAAGCGCCCCGTCTCCCTCTCCTTTTGCCCTTGGATGTCCAGTCAGGGCACGGGAGCCTGTGACGCAGCCCCCAGCGGGTCAGTCGTGGTGGTGGACAGTGGTCTGGAGGGGAAACGGAGGGTGCCAGACTTGGGAGGATAAAACTGGTTTATATTTCTTTTTAAATCTTGTCCTTCAGAGAAATAGCACATGAAATCGAGTAGGGGAATAAAACAGAATCCAGAATCTCCAGCAAACATAATGACATGAGCCAGTGTGTGCAGTACGGGCTGGGAGACACCGTGGCGGGGAGTCAGCAGCTTGGGCTGACATGTTTGGACCCCGTCATGGACACTCAGTACTCCAGGGGCAACTCCAATACTCCCAAACTGAGAAAACACTGCTATTTCCTCCCAGTTTGTCTTAACACAAGCAGCTTTCTGCCCCCCAAAGCAGAAGCTTGAATTTTTTTTTTTTGAGAGCATATTGCTCCTTCTTTTTTGTTTCCTGAGCCCAGGACTCCAAGGGGTACCATTTGTGAGGTTTTGTGGTTTTTTCTGGGCCCCTACAAAGGTCAGGAGAGCCTGGATTCTGGGTGTGTGTCACAGGTTCCATAGCCAGGACTCTGGGCTAAAGTCGGCTTTGCCGCCTGCAGTTGTGAGGGGCGAGGTAGCTGTGAGTTTTGCGCACGAGGTCCTGGCGCCAGACAGGTGTGGTCAGACCCTGACCGCAGCAGCCCTGACTCTGGCCTGGAGTGTGTTTCTCAGCCTCTCCTCTGTCTCCATTGATGCCCACCCCGTGCCTGGGAGGGTAGATGCCGGCACTCGGCTGCTTGGCACAGGGAGTCCTCGGTTAACGTTGGTTTTATCTCAGCATCCCGGGCCCACAAAAGCCTCTAAGGTCACGGCCTGCTCTCAGCTGTGCCGCAGGAATTAAGGGAGCCCGTGTCCACATTTGGACCAAGCCACACTACGGGGGAAGCAGCAGCTGGGGAAGCCAACAGGACAAAGCCCAGAGTGGCCAGGGGCACCAGGATGCCTGCCGGACACACGGCCCAGCTCAGGGGCCTCCAGAAACCCTGGGGCAGTGCATCAGCCAGGGGTAGCCTTCCTGCAGCCGCATGGATGAGGGCGTGTGACCCTAAGGGCTGGAGAGGCTGAGGGCCTTTGGGACGCCTCCCACACCACTGGGACAGAAAGCAGGTCAGCACCAGACCACCCCTTGTCTTTCACTGGGTGTGAATAGCTGACAGTGGGCTGGAGATACTTGCTTTTCACCAGAGCCTGCCCTGTCTCCATCCAGAGTGACAGCCGTGGTGGGAGGCTCAGGCAGGCGGGTGCTGAGAATTCCCCAGCGGAGCCCCACAGGTTCCCCCCGAGTTCGGCGCTGCCCCTCCAGCCCCGGGCGGGAGGTACTGACAGGCTGCTGGGATCTTGCATCCCCCAGATCCACATTCTCTCTCCCTGGAAGCTGCAAGAAGTCCCCCAAGAGCAGGCCCTCCGAACCCACTCACCTGGGGCACACGGCAGCGCCCTCACTTACCCAGAACCACGCTGCCAGCCTCGGCTCCCAGGGGCGTCCTCCTCCCAGCCTCGGCTCTGCCCAGGCCTCCGGCGGCGGTGCAGTCCGGCCCAGGCTTCTGGTTCCCTGCTCCTGGGCCTGGGGCCCCGGCATCGTCGTCTCCCTTGTCCTTCCTGGCCCCGCTTGGTCCCAGGGCGGGGTCGGCCACAGGCCGCTGCTTCTCCTCGGCCTTTGCTCCCCCACTGTCGCTCGGCTCGCGCAGTGGGGAAATCTCGCTGGCTTCTTTTGGGATCTGTTTTCCCGACTCAGTCCCAGGGGCCTGGGAGCAGCACATGGGCCCAGGTGGGTCCTGCTCGCCTGCCTGGGCAGCCGCTGGCGCCTCCACAGGGGATGTGGGTGTGAGGCTGCCCCCTCGTGTCACAAGCAGCTCCCCAGGAGTATCCGTCTCCTGCACGTGGATGGAGATCCTGGACAGACAGAAATATGGCGCTGAGGTTAAAAGCAAAGACTCTGGAATCAGAACACACCTGGATTCAAATGCCTGCTACTGCTACTCACTGACCACGGCCTCTTGGCCTCAGTTTTCCCATCTGTAAAAAGGGCCCTGAGGGTTGTTACAGTAAGAGTCAGCTTGGGGCTGGAACCAGCAGACTCCGGCCCCCGCGCCTCTGGATTCCTGCCCACCTCTGCCCAGACAAGACAGCAGGGAGAGGCCAGCCTCAGTGACAGCAATGCCACTGGCTCTCAGGATCCCATGCAATGAGCACACACAGAGGGCTTGAAGCCACCTGTGCCGGGCGAGGGGCGCGCCAGCCGCCTCTGAGGCCCCGGGAAATGCGCCTCTGCCCCAGGGAGACTGTGGCCTGGAGGCAGGAGGCCTGGGCTCTTCCCGCCCTTCTCTGGGCCTCAGTTTCCCCTTTCAGTTAAATGAAGAGAAGGGTCAACCAAGTCAAAGCTCACACCGGAAGTCCCAGGTCAGACATATTTTATTAAAATCAAACAATTGCTCATAGAGCTGGACTGCCTGCTTCTCCTGAGCGAACAGACCTGGCTGTGCCAGGCTGCCTGGCAGAGCGGCAGCTCGCCACCTCCCCACAGACCCCGCTGCACTGGCAATGCCCCTGGGCCCACGCCGTCCGTTTTCATTACCCAGTTCTACGGCGCTGGGGTTTGGGGCCCAGATGGAGGTCAGGAAGGCCCTCTGAGCCCTGACGTTCAGAGGGTAGGACCCTGGCTCTGAGCACCATGACCCCCAGGGTCCTAGACCCTCCCTCTCAGAGTTGCCCCCACTCTGACTGCCCCTCCCAACCCCGCAGCCAGGGTCTGTGAGTGTTGGGGCGAGAGTGAAGGGGTGAAGGGCTGGGGTGGACTGAGTCTCAGCTCTGCCACTGGGTTGCTGCACAACTCTGGGTAAGTCCAGCCTCAGAGCCCTTCTCCGTCAAACAGATGGCAACACCTCACAGATGTGTGGAGAGAGTCCCTAAGAGAAGCAAGCACACACGCAGGAGGGTTCAAAGAGTGAGGCCTGAAATGGCGTGGCCATGGGGGAAACAGCATGGCGGCTCTGCAACACTCTAAAAATAGAGCTACCGTGTGACCCAGCCATCGCGCTTCCGGGAATGTGTCCAAGAGAACTGGAGGCAGGGTCGCAAAGAGACATTTGGACACCCGTGTTCATAGCAGCACGATTCACAAAGCCAAAAGGTGGAAGCAGCTCAAGTGTCCATTAACAGATGACTGGATAAACCAAACGTGGTGCATGTGTACACGGACTATTGTTCAGCCTTCAAAGGAAGAAAATCCCGATACCTGCTGCTACACGGATGAACCTTGAGGACGTGAAGTGAAATGAGCCAGTCACAGAAAGGACAAACACTGTGTGATTCCACTTATATGAGGTACATAGAGGAGTCAAATTCATAGAGACAGGAAGTGGAACGGCGGTGGCCAGGGGCTGGGGGAGGGGAGTGCGGAGTTGTTTGATGGGTACAGAGTTTCAAATTTGCAGGATGAAAACGTTCTGGAGATCGGTGTCCCAACAATGTGAAGACACTTAACACTACTGAACTGTATGTACACTGAAAGATGATTAAGACGGTAAATTTTATGTTATGTGTTTTTTACCAAAAGAAAAAAACAAGTGAGGCCTTTCCCATCAGCCGAAGCCCCCCCCCCCCCGCCCCCGAGCTGCAGGTTCTCCAAGAGCATGCCTGCCCCTGGGTGTGTCTGAAAGACTTGGCAGCCTGTCCATTGCTGAGACTTGGGCAGGAGACAGCAGAATCCCCCCAACACTGTGTCCCCCAGGACTGAGTGTGGGTTGGTGATGACAGGGAAGGATGGGAAGGGTGGCATCCGAGTCTAGCTCAGGCCTTGTCTCCACTAAGGGACATGGGGGACTACAAGAAGCCAATGGCCAGCAGAGAAGGCCGGCGGTCACTGCTGTCCCCTTTGGTCTTCACACCTAGGGGTTCGGGACATGACCCAAAGGCACTGCCACGCACCCCCTTGCCACTTTGAGTGTCCCAGGCTTTCCTGCCTTCTGCCCAGCAGCACACCCAGGGCAGGCGCTGCTAATTGATGACAGCGCTGTGTCCCACCAAGCCCAGGTGGGGCCTCAGGCCCCCCACGCAAGGCAGTCACTGCCAACCAGAGTTCAAGCCTCTGTCCCTCAGAACACACCGCGCGCTGGCTGAGAAAGGGCGGGTGTGCTGAAATCCGGCTCAGGCCGAAGCTAATGCAGAGCCCTTTACCCCTCACTCAGGATCTTTCACAGAAAGGTCCCCACCCCACCCCCAAATTCCACACCTAGAACCTTGGCTGGGATGGTGGGGTGGGGGGCAGAGTGCCTGCCGGGACGCTTCCCTCTGGCTGGTCCCCTGGGGGCTCCGGTCTCCTCCCCGCACAAAGGCTTTAGACAAACGGTCTGGGCTTCTCTGCCAGCTGCCGCAGCACAGACACCAGGTCCCCTCTGGGAACCAGGCCTCAGAGGGAGGGCTCAGCCCGGGTCAGGACAGCCCAGGGCAGGTGCAGGAGGGCACAGGCCCCGGGGAGAGAAGCCTGGGAAGCACAGTGCCCTTCGGGGGCTGCCCCCTACTCCCCGCCCAGGGGGCTGGGAGATCCAGGGGCGGGGGCAGTGCTGGGAGTCAGCAGTGTGGCTCTTCGTCCCTGTCCCCGCACTGTGTCTGCTGAACGCACGTCCTGAGGCGGTGTCCCTGGGGGTCGAGTCACAGCCCCACCTGCAGGACCCTAAGCCAAGTCCTCCTGACGGCACCTCCACACGTGCGTGCCCAGCCTCCTCTCCTGCCATCGTATTTAGGGGATTAGACGCGGGCCCGAGGCAGCGGGATGGTGCCGTGGTTAGGGCCACAGGTTCTAGAGTCCAGCAACCCGGACCCAGGTTCCAGCTCGGAATCCCTAGCTGCGTGGCCTTGGGCACGCTGAGCCTGTGTCCTCATCAATGAAACGGGGACACCAACCACACTCGCCTCCTGGGGATGGCGTGAGGATAAAATGAAAGGGTGCCTGTGGCGTGCTGTGCCCATGCCTGGCAGGTGGGAAGTGTTGGGTGAGCCCCACCTTTTCGGTTATGATTGCCCTAAGAGCTGGTGATTCTCTGCCCCACACTGGAATCACCTGGGGAGCTTGTAAACACAAAACAAAAACAAAAACCCAATGTCCGAGCCACACTCCAGACTAAATAAATCAGAATCTCTGGGCATCAGTATTTTTGAAAATTCCTTCTGGGTGATTCTTATAGTGCCAGGTGAGAACCGGTCCTCTCAGCCCGAGAGCAGGCCCTAGGCCTCCTCCTGCTGTTCCCTCGGGGGCTAGCCCAGTGCTGCGCAGACAGCAGCACCCAGCCATGCAGCTGGTCCCTCAGCCGCACCCACACTCAGGGGCTCGGTCACGCTGCCCCGGCCCCGCCTTCAGCCTACCGGAGCGCCACTTACTTGGGACGCGTTTCTCCACCGCTGGGAGCTGCCGTGGGCTGGGCTGGCGGCCCTGCAGTCAGCTTCACGCCCTCCTCTGAGGGCCGAGGGTCAGGCCCGCTGGACGGAGTTCCTTGTCCTGGTGCAGCCTCCTGACTGGCGGGGGCCTCACTGACCCTGGTGGGTGCTGCAGGCAATTCCAGGCCAGGCACAGGGTTCTCGCCAGATGCCCCTGGAGCTTCAGCCTCTGCCTCTCTGGGTGGCAGCAGGTGGCCAGGGGGCACCTGGTCCAGGCCAGGAACTCCGTCTCCCTGCCCTGGCTGGGCCTCCGGCTGGGTGAGGACATCAGATCCCACTCCTGACGTGCTGATGGGGGGCGGTCTCTCCACTGTCCCCTCGAGCAGGTCAGCCTTTGGGCTCTCTACAGAAAAAAGGCAGGATAAAAACACACTCCCACTTGGAGGAGTATATCCCAAAGATATGACAAAGAATATGCAGAGGGCCACTCGGTGTGGTGTGTCTGTAACAGGCAGAATGAAAACAACCCCAGTGGCCACCAGTGGGGGGCTGTGGCTGATAAACCGTGGCCCAGCTACATGGCCATGAAAACGAGAAATGAAACCTCCATCTGCAGCTTTGGGGTGACCTCAGGATGTACTGTAAGAAAAGACTAGGTGGAGAAAAGTGTGTCTGTGTGTGTGTGTGTGTGTACACACACCTGCGTGTGAGTAACCACTCATAATGGAGTCTAACGACACTGAACCTCAGAGGAAAGGTGAGAGAAACATTTTGTTAAATGGTTACATATGGTGGGAAGAAACAGGAGACAAGAAACCAGGATAGAAGCGCAACGTCTCTTAATATACCTTGTTTTGTCAATTTGACTTTGGAACCGTGTAACTATTACACAAAATTATAAACTTTAAAAAAAAAAAGCAATCCATAAAAAGTTAAAGCAAAGTGAAGAAAAATAACCGTTGACATCTATCAAGTTGGTGGCATAGGCTAGGCAGAGAGGAACTGTTCCCAGTGACTTTAAAACAGCAACTGACTGTCACCTCTGGTGGGCACACATAAAGGACAAAAAGGACTGGGGGTGGGAGCTCAGCAGCGTTTCCGTACTGACACGGCCGGTGGGTGTTACTCTGAATCCGTCAGGTGTGCGATGTGGAGGAAGCAAACGGGGCGCACTCACCTCCCCAAGGCCCCCCGAGCTCAGCTTGCACAGCTCTGCTGCTCAGCGCACGCTTCGGTCTCGCTCCTTTCTCTTCCACTCTCTCTTTGTTCTAAAAGAACATCCATAAAAAACTGTCATGGTCATCATCCACACCTTCGCTTAGGCCACAAACATTTGCTGCACACCTACCACGAGCTTGAGGCAGAAGTACTTAGGTTATTTCCCGTGGTCTCACAGTAACTCAGAGGACAGATACTGCTATTGTCCCTGTAGAGATAAGGACCCCAGGCTTGCCCCAGCGCCTTTCTAACGTGTCACTGCATTACCAGCCCCTGACAGGGGGTCTACCTAGACGGGACCTCAAAGTACTTAGACCAGGGCCGGCCGAGTGGCTCAGTTGGTCAAAGTACTTAGACCAGCCGTGGAAAATAAATTTTATCTTGGGATGTCAACTCTGATCACTCGGTCACGACTACAGGAGTGGTGGTTTGGGTCGGATTCCTAAGTCAAATGAATCCACGCTTGCAGGGGGAAGCATCCTGTGATCCATCGGTAACGCCGGCCTGGGAGCTGGGTGGGTGAATCCCGGTCACCCTCTCCACACCGCAGAGTGGCCAGGAACACCAGTTCTTTGACTCCTGAGCCAGACTTCCTTGGTTTAAACCCAACCTTCACCGCTCGGCCAAGATCCTTAACGTTCACGAGCCTCACTTTCCTCATCTGTAGAATGGGGAGAATGATACTCTCTACTCGCGGAGTGGGGGCAGGCTGGGGGGAGTTGATCTGTGGAATGGACTGGGAGGGTGCCCAGCACATGGGGAGTGCTGGACAGCACTGGGGATTTCGTCCTGCCTGAGACAGAGCTGTCTGTGTCCAGTGGGCCTGTCGTGTAAGGACGCACGGAGCCCAGCTCTCGGCAGCTCTTCCTTAACCCTGGACGGTCCACACCAGACCAGCACCAGCTTGTGTTCTTACTCCTGAAATAGCCTGGAGCTCTCAGTATTTCTCAGTATAATTATAAATGGATGGCCTAACTCCTGGCTGGGTCCCCCTGGTGCTTCTGGGGGTTCTGAGCCTTTGACTGCGGAAGCTCCTAAGATTCCCCCTGGCACTTGTCACAGTAGCAGGTCTGGTCACAGCCCTGAGCCTGGGTTGAACCCCTGGGCCCAGGGAACTTCACTGAAGGCCCTTTTTCTTGCCTCGGCCACAGAGGCCCCGTTTGGGAGCCCAGAGGCCAAAAAGATGCATTTTATTTGGCTTGCATAGCATTTAAAAATTTTTGTTATCAACATTTTAAATCTAGGAGATTTTTTACATTAAAATCCGAAGTTCCCTTTTGGGGTGATAAAATTGTTTTATATTTTGATTATAGTAGTTATTTGAGTGCATACATTTGTGGAACTGTATACTTAAAAGGTGTGTATTTGGGGGGGGGCAGTTTACTGTATGTCAATTACACCTTAATAAAAGTGACTACAGAAAATTCTAGGTTCTCAGCTTCTCTTGAAAAAAAATTCTGAAGATCTGACCACTCCAGGCCCACACGGCAAATCGGCTGGCAGGGTTCCCTGTGAGTGGGCTTCAGGGTCTTCACCTCGCACATGGCTCCCTGGCACTAGGACGATGACGAGGGTTGGTTGCACTGTTATTCCTACCCTGTGCCCCTTCTCTCAATTCTCCTATCTTTGGGACTCTAGGACACCAAACTTTGCCCTCTTCATGGTGACAACACAACGTGTAAGAATATATAGCCCAAAGCCTGGCATGCGGTAGGCACTTAATAAATGCTAGGTGCTACCATCGTGATTATCACCAGCATTGTCATCAATGTCATCTGGACCCCCGCTCAGCAGAGACCTCGCCCTTGGCCTCTTTCTACAATCTGTCCTGCCACCACCGGAGTTGGGGGACGGGGGACATTATCACAGGCTGCCCCGTGCCACCCCGGTGGTAGAGAGGGCCTCGGGCAGGCTGTCCTTTGGCAGCCCTTGTTGGGCTCAGCCTGTCCTCTCCCTCCCTGTGTTTGGCGTCGGCAGGCGCGGGTGCACACACAGAGGTGGGCTTTGTCTTCAGGGCTCAGCTTTCTGGGCCCTGCCTTGTCCAGCGCACCCAGGGAGAGGGAAAGACGCTCCAACCACCATTCCAGAGGACTGGTGTCTGCTGAACAGCTTGAGCATGGTTCCGGCCCATCTCAGGCTGAGCCTGAACCTGTCCTCCCTGAGAGAGCGAGCACCTGTCTCCTACTAATAATCTAATTCATTTTTACAACAAAATGAAGTGCCACTGGGCATCTCAGAAGACCTAAGGAGGACCCTCACGAGGTCTTGGCACAATTTTAAATTTTACCAGCTAGTGCCAGGATTTAATTCTATTCCACAGATGAGTACTCTGCCCCTACTCTCTCAGGGAACACAGAGGGTCTCCCGAAAGTCTCCGAAGTGCCGTTTTCAGCAACGACAAAGCGGTCAATAGCTGGGGCTGAGGGTCAGCGCGTTAATCATTCCCTGACACCTGTGAGGCCAGCCCCGGCCGCTGTGCACACAGGGAAGTGAGGCCTCCTGGCTGGGCCAGTAAGGAGGTGACAGCCTGACTGGGAGATGAGACCCAAATCTATGGAGAGTTACTGATATGTGTGTTAAACAAAGACCAGAAGACAGACCAATCATGTGCCAGTTGGAGAAAAACAGACAAGAAACGTTGCCAGAACTCAGAAAAGAAAAACTTGTATGACTTCCCCCATCCAGACATGCCTGTAACACATATGAAGGCTAACTTCACTAATATATGAGGAGCTCTTACAAATTAGTAAGAAAAAGGTAAAATGCTGCAATAGAAAAGAGGGGACAGGACACGAGCAGGCAGATTACAGAAAAATGCAAAACGTTTTAATTCTATGAGGGTTGCTCAGACATCTAGTAAAAGGAATACAAATTAAAAGTACAGTGAGATATATAATTCTATGTTGTTATGTTTGAAATTTTCCATAATGAAATGTTTTCAATTTTTTTCTGAATTAAAGAAAAAGAGTTAGCTTTAAGAAGCATATAACCAATTGCCTCATTTGGAGTTTGCCTCAAATAAACTAAGGGGAAAAAAAAAGAGCGGAAGACAGTAAAATTTGAACACTGACTTTGGTAATATTAAGTTACTGTTTACTTTTCAAGTATGATAATAGTTAAAAGAGCCCTTATCTTTTAGATACAAATGCTGAAATGTTTATGGAAGAAATGATCCACTATCTCAGATGTGTTTCAAAATAATCTGGAGAGACGGAAATGAGTGGGGAACACTGGCCTCCAGTTATAGGGCTCACCGGGTTCATTATACTAATCTCTACCTTTATAAATGCTTGAATAATTTTATACTAAAATGTTAAAACACAAAAAAAACCACATGCACAGTGAAGATTTCAGATCTCATTCCCCAGATGGGCAAAGAATCAAAAAGTTGGATAACATGCTATTTTAGCAAAAGTGGCGGCGACAAGCGTACCCATATGTTACGGATAGGGCACTAAGTTAGAGTGGCTTCTCTGAAGGTCGGCTTGGCCGTATTTGTTCCACAAATTTACCGTCTGGCTTAGCATTCCTGCTTCCAGGAGTGCATCCCGCAGATAAACTCACACTTCTATGGATATTCACTGCATCAGTTTTTATAATAGCTAAAAATGAGAAACAATATAAACCAACAATGATACAGGACTGGCTAATAAATTGAGACACATGCCCCCCAAATGGGGCACTGAGCAACTTTATGAACAAGAACAAGGATGTTTTCTAGGTATAAGCAGGAAACAATGCCCAAAATATATTTTTTAAAAAAAATCAAGGCCAGAACAATGTGAATAACTGAGTTAAAATGAAAGGAAGAGGGTGGTGTGGATCCCAAGGTGCTTACAGATAAACAGGCAATTTCTGGAAGGTCTCACAGGAAACTGGCACCTATGACTGGGGGGGCGGGGGCAGGAGGGAGACTCGGGCCTTTACACCACAGGAATGTTTTCACCATGTGCAGGTACTACTAGATGAATTCTCTTTTTTAAAGCTGAGGTGGCAAGAGCAAGCCGTCACATCTGCCCCCCTGGCCAGACTCAGGGGGGTGCAGAGAGCAGGAATGGGGGTGCAGGTGTCCATGTCCTGGGAGCAACAGCAGGGCAGGGAGCGGAAGGGGGCTCGGCCAGGGTGGGGACGCGGGCAAACCCCCGTCTCGCCCCCGAAAGGCTCCGCAGCTGACCCAGAGTCCAGCACAAGCTGCTGTGGACCCCAGCTGATCTCTTGCCGGAGGCTGGTGGGTCACAGGGATCGGAGATGGTGGCTTCGGGCCATCTGAATGTTGCTAAGTGGCTGACCCTTAGCTGTTCCCAAACAGAGTGTTGCCTTTACACACCTCACACCCCCACCCCAGCCAAGCTTCCATTAGCCAGCAGGTTTGATTATGCAACCCTCGGGAACAGCGGCTCCCAGAAATGCCACACTCCACCCCCAGGCTCCGGCTCTGCCTGGCTGGTGTCCCCATGGGTCACTGTCAACACTCATCTCCACAGGCAGCTGCACACTCCGCCCACTCTGGGACAGGACAAGGTTGGGGACAGGAAGGGGGGGGTTGGCTTTCTACATGGGGGCTCTGTCAGGGTAAACGGACTGCTCCCCACCTGTGTCCTCGCGCAGGTGTGAAGGGACAGAGAGGCGCAAAGGGCGGTCACTGGGTGTCCAAGGAGCGTCACAGTCCTCCTTCCCCTCACGGCCTGTGTGTCCCCCACCTCGAGGTGCCCTGGGGCCGCCCAAGGCCCCCCAGCCCTCACCGGGGGAGAGCAGCTGTCAGTGTCCTGCCTGGAAATCCACCCATGACCTTGAAAGTTCGGTGCCTCCTTTTCCCCATCAACAGGTCACACAGGAGGCACAAGAAAGGGACAGCAGCCCCCAGCTCTCCTAAGACGAGCGCCTGGCCCTCTCCCCACCCGGGCCCCTGGGCCGCCCTTCCAGCCAGAGGGGCTCGGGGGCAGGGAAGTGGGGACCAACCTCGGCAGGGCCCTCGGTGTCGGTGTCGGCCAGGCTTCCTTTCCTCCAGGGGACAGTCCCTTGCATGATGAAATCCACCACCTTCGAGTGCTGGAACACGGCCCCCACCAAAGCTATGGCCTTGTCCACGGCCACCACCATCCTGAAGAGGGCTTCGAGTCTGGCGCCATGCTGGGCAGCGTCCTGCCGCACGGCCCTCACCAGCTCCACGACCTCCGGCCACCCGGCCTGCGTGCCACCTGGGGGCGTGGGCTCGGCCGCAGCGGGGCCCAGGGCTCGCGAGGCCTCGAGGCGGTGCAGGCCCTGCTCCAGGTGGCCCAGGCCTCGGCACACGCACTGCAGCTTCTCCGTGACATCTTCTTGAAAATGCAAGAGTTTGTCAACCTTCTCAGTCAGCACGTTAAGCTTCCTGTCCATGGCGGTCGAGCAGGCCTTGCCTGACACGGACAGCGGCAGCCCCCGGGCCCCCACGCGCTCCCTGGAGGCTCCTGACGTCCTGGGCAGGCGGGACGAGGGCGCACAGCGGGAAGAGCCGCAGAGCCCTGGTTCTCACGCGGGCCGCGGTGTCTGCAAGTCCATTGCTCTCGCTAGCTTCCAGCCTCGCCCCGCGGTGCCCACCCTCAGGGATCGCGGCGCTGTGCGGGGAGCCCGAGCACCAGGCAGGCTCGCTGTGAGCCTTTGTCTCTGCTTATCGGCCACTCTGCTGTGAGGCACGAGTGACAGGCTGGGTTTGGCCCGGGCCTTCTCCCGGGCCCCTCTGACATCACGGCAGCACTGCACATTCCTCTCTGAGAGGGTGCTGACGGGCAGATAGCTGAGCAATCCGCCCAGGGCCGCAGGAGACCGTGGAGCTGAAACTGAAGGTTAGGAGAAAGGGGTCCTTTACCTACAGCGCCTGAAAGCTGGACCCCACGAGGGGCCTCGGGAACCCCAGGGCAGGGGGAGACCTTGGGAGGCCAGAGCACCAAGGAGCCGATGGCGGGCCACCCGCCACACACACAGCTAATTCACAACAAAAAGCGATACCAAAGGTAAATGGGAGGCCATTCTGCTATTTCCCATGATGAGAAAACTGATGCTTCTGCAAATTAAGAACAAGTTTTGGGCGCTCCTGCTTGCAGACGCCCCAAACCTGTGTAGGCTTCCCGTGGGGTGAGTCTACAGGCCCCTCCCCACACAGGCCCAGTCACTTGTCACTTGTGTCACTTGTACCTAAACATAGAAGTGAGGGACAAGGGCTGAGGACACTCGCCAAGTGCCATCCCACCGGTCATGTTCCTCACAGAACCCTCTGCTCCCCCAACAGTGATGACCCGGGCATTGGGCCCCCAATCTCTAACGCGAAGCCAACAAAGCTAGTCCCCAGAGAGTAAGGGGGCTGGTGTTTCCTGTGGTTTCCGAACGTGTTAGCCTCAAAGCCCTCTGTTTGAATGGAACTTTTCCAGAAGCACCACTAAGTAAAGCAGACCCCGGTGGAGCCGCGGGGGTGACGCCGTCCCGCGGACGCTGTTTTCTTCCAGGCCCTCACAGGGAGAAAGCAAGGCCATAGGGGCTTTGCCCAAGGGTCCCTCGGCGCCCGGCCTCCTGGGGCAGTTCCGCTGTGTCAGTGCTCGCACCAGGGAGGGGGCTTCAGTGTCCTCTAAGTTTCCCCCTTCAGAATATAAGCAATTGTGCAAGTGAACTTTGACCTGAAAATCTGACATCTCCAAGCACTTTTATGAGTTTGCTATTTTAAGCTGTAGGTGACCTCTGGACACAGTGGGCTGGCTGTGCAGCGTGACCACGACCCCTTGCTGCCCACCCCTCTACGGGGACAGCTGCCCTAAGCAGCCCACTTCTGCGGGCACAGTCCTGGGTGTCCCTGGTGGAATGGCCCAGCGCATGCTCAGGAGAGCGCTGTTATCTTCTCCGTTAGATATGCTGTCCTTCACCGTGACTTATAACACAGGTAAACTCTCCTTGACAAAGCAGTTGGGGGACACTGTGCTCCAGCCCCTCAGGGATTCCCTGGACCCCTCAGCAGGACCTCACCTGCCACCGGCATCTGACCAGAAAATCACAGTCCTCCACGCACTTCCTGCGTCATTCCTCCCTGTGGAACTAGGGTTCCTTGGACCAAACTTTGGGGAGTGGCTGCCTACAGAAATCTGTGGCTGTCTGATACTCAACCCCACGTCTGTCCTACGGTAGGTACCTACAGTCTTTGTGGAATAACGTCTTCCCAGTCTAAAGAGGCAGCCAGGCCCTGGGAGAGTTCCCACCAGCATGTACCACAGACACCTCATCGTGACCTGCGATGGAGGTCTTCGGGGCAACCCGCACCCAGGCAAGCCCTGGGTTCACAAAGCCTGGGAAATGATCTAGCGAGATCGGATGAACCCAAAGGAAACAACCAAATGTCTCAGACGCATCTATATCAAAAGCTAATTATTTAAAGTACAAAAGGATTTGCCCCAGGTCTCCCTGGAGCAACAGGAGATTGCCAGGCAGCTGGTTCACTGGACGCGTGGCTGGTGGCTGCTGTGTCGTCCACTGTTCCAGAAGCACCGTCAAGTCCCCTGAGGCCAGAACAGCGCCCCTTAGGCTTGTCTCAACCCCCGAGCTAACCAACATGCCCGGCACACGGTGGGTACTCATTACAACTGCGTGAAGGAATGAACTAAGGAGGCTCCAACGGGAAGCAGGAGGCAGGACTGGCCATTGGGAGACTTGCAGAAAGAGGAGATGGCATCTGGGTTTCTCAGGACAATCGAATAAGTACAGGGCAGGAAACTGGGACAATTCCCAGAAGTCAGTTCGGGCCCTTCTGGGAGAAAGCACAGAAGATGCCAGCAGGAGCCCTCGAGGTTTCTTTGATGAGAAGGAGCAACTAGAAGGACCTGGTTTGAATCCCTTTCATTTCTGGACACACATGAGAAATGGGTGTATGAGCACATGGGCTCCCTGCGGGCTGGTGTGTGGCTTATCCCCAACTGTCCCTGAGGTACAGGGCACAGCAAGAGCGCCGGGCCATTCTTTCTGAGCGATGGCGCCTGCCCAAAGGACAGGGGAGGCATGCAACCCCCCAAGTCAAGAGAACACGGACCAGAGAAGCATCCAAGCCGTATGGACACCGGGTGAGGACAGGACAGCTGACCCACTTCCAGAAAAATGCACTGAACCCCAAAACTCTCCCTGGCCTTTCTGGTGACAGCCAGCTTTCCCTGTAGAACCCCAGAGAGGCCTGTGGCCGCTGAGACCCCAGGTGGAGCAAGGGGGAGCAGAAATGTGAGGCTGAGGAGTCCCTCCAAAGCAGCTGTCTCCTCCCCACCTCTGCACAGAACGGGCAGGCGAGGACAGCCCCCACCTCCCCAGAGGTCAGAGGACTGTCCCTGGAGAAACTCAGCAGTCCACACTACAGTAGTTCTATGCACTGGCTTGGGGGGGTCCCCAGAAGCACCCCATCTGATCATCCTCACCAAAGCCAAGCAGTCAACAAGCCTATTGAGCCTGATTGTTTATGCCTTATTCTGAAATACGCACAGATATAAGAGGATCACCAGGTATTCAAAGCAACCTTCCAAAGGAGCCTAAAAGAAACAAACAGAAACATCACTTGGAGGAAACAGAGAAAACAGAAACAGAAGAAAACTTCAAAAAGGCTCCCCTTAGTTAGCCACAGGAAGCTGTGAAAGGCTATTCCATCCACAAAAAAGAGGAGGATATTGTGGAAAGAGGACAAGCATAGAATAAAAAAGAGGGCTTAGACATTAAAAAATATGAATGTTAAAGTTTAAAAGGCCAATGTAGGGATTAGAAAATAAAGTTAATATCCCAGAAAATAAAACTAAAGGATGAAGACACGTCCACTAGGAGAGAAAACATGAGCAAGTCAGACAATGGAACCAGCTGGTCCCACATCTCCTTATGTGGAGTTTCAAGAGGAGAAATGAAAGCAAGAGGAACAGAATTTATCAAAGAAATATTACAGTCATCATGCAATTTTAGAACACAGGGATAAAAAGATTATAAAAGCTCCCAAAATTTAAGAGAAAAAAAAAATCTCGTACCAAAGAACTGAAATCAAAATGACATCAGACTTCTCAGCCTATAAAAGCAAGTGGATGCTGCAAACAGGTTGGATATAAAATTTCAGATTAGAAATCCTTTCCCCTTAGACTTTTGAAGATATTGCACCATTGTCAGAGTTTTAAGACTTGCAAAGATATAAAAAAATGTATGCACCCTTTCTAAGGAAGCTGTTTTGAGGGTATACTCCAGCAAAATGAGGGATTAAACAAATAAAAAAACTTAGCTCCAGGAAACAACAGCTTTGACCTAGTCACAAGTTGAAGAGGATGGGGAGTCCCCACAAGGGAGGACTTCGCGGGGGGAAACGGTGTATGGTAACATAATTAACGACACGCAGGAAAATGTTAAGGGTATGCAACCTGGCGTCAGACTGTCTGGATTTAATTCCTGCCTCTGCCAGTTACTGGGGGCAGAAGCCAGCGCCAGTTTACTCAGCCTCTCTGAGTCTGCACTTCTTGGGCTGTAACATGAGAATAACAATGCATTCGCTTCACGGGGCTGTCAGGAGGGTTACGTGAGAAGGTTTACAAGGCACCTCGAACAGAACTTGGCGCACAGTAAGTGCTCAAATTTAGCCACCAGTATGATGCTGCTGGGTAGGACAAAGGGGGGAACAAAAGAAATCAGAGACTCCAAGAAAATCAGAGTTCGTCCAAAAAAGAAGAAAATTAAAGTACAGAATTGATTTCTCAGTGAATAACATTTACGGATGATTAGTCATGTTATGCCATGATAAGGTCAACACTCGGTGAAGTTACAACAGCGATTTACATATTGTGAGGATGGAGGAGGGAAGGCGGGGAGAGCGAGACAGCTAAATCTTCATTCCCCTTAGCTGGAAGTCTATAGGTGATGCACAACATTGATGGGGAGGAACTCGGGGGCAAACGCCAGGAGAGACCGCTACAGACTTCAGCGTGCCTGCCCCTGGGGAACAGGACGGGCAGCAGGTTTTGCAGAGGCCAAGGACACAGCACCCGAGGGGAGGCCAATGTAGACACACACATAGCAAAGAAGCGTCTCATTCTAACAGAATCAAATACCATGACAGTTCTCTGAGAAATGGAGACCACGTGTCCTGGGGAAAGGTACTTTTCCACCCCACACACAGTGCCGTATGGGCCAGCTGCATACCTGGAACTTACTTAACCCCTCTGAACACAGCTTTGCTCACCTGTAAAGGGGGCTCCTAACCACAGGCTGTTTAGTGTTCACTAAGTACACTTGCACAGTGCCTGGCACATGGAATTATGTGAAAACAGCAGGGATTAGAACTCACCGCCCCCACTCCACCCCAGTCAGCCAACAGGATGGCAGGTGCTCGATCCTCAGTGTGGGTGGGGCAGGAGGAAGAGGGGCATCGCCCCAGTCCTTACCCAGCTCCCCAGGCACCTGCCCTGCAGACACCGTTAGCTTGGGTGCACAAACATGCTCATGATTAAGCTCAGTTTACTCAGGAAAGGAAACCAGAGATGAAACAGAACCCCAGAAAGCCTTGTGGGGTTCAAACCAAACAACTTTGGGGTTAGCTGCCACTTGTCTGCCCACAACATCCTGCAGTTGTGGGAAAGGCCCAAGCTGACCATCCCCAAGCTGTACCCATCAACCAAAGCTTCCTGCTGAGTTTCTTGGTCCAAGAGGACCCAGGACTGGGGAACAACTGTCACCAAGGCTCCCTGAGTCCTGTGACCCTAGCAATTGTTCCTCAGGCCCCTACTTCAAAGCAGACCGGCTTGGAGCTGTCCTTACCGCAAATGTCTGGGTGTAATCTGAGGCGCGCGGCTGGCCTCTGGCGCTGGGGCTGCGAAGTGTTGGAGTGGGGCACAAAGTCCTCATGGTGCCGCCGTGCCAACCCCGTGTTTACTCTGCCTGGAGATGCCCAACTGCCCTGAGCGCCGGGAATGAGATGGGCTGGCCGCGGGTGGTTTGTCGCGAACTCAGCGGCAGCAGCGATAAGCCTGGCATTTCCGCTTATCTCTGACCCTGCCCCGGGCCCCAGAGGCATCCAGGGGCTTTGCTTGGTTATCTGCTCTGCTGGGCTGTATCTGCTCCCCGGGGGCCTACTTCCTGCATCACTTAGCGGAGTGTCCAGTTGTGAAACAAACACCGCGTGGTCCAAGGAGGGAGAAGAGGAGGGAGGGAGGCCGAGGGCAGAGCTGACCTGAGTTCAAAGCCCAGAGGCCTGGTGCAGGGGCCCAGGCTTCAGGCGGCTTCCAGGACCAAGTCTTGACCAGCCGCCCGATGGGGTGGTGGCCCTACTTTTCCTCACTGGGGCTGCCTGCACCTGGCCGGGAGCCTGCTTACCTCCCGGCTCGGGGGGCCCAGAGATTGCCTCTTCAAGTCAAACTAGTCTGGGAGCGATGAAGAGTGCAGCACCCCCAAAGCCAGGTGGACCCACGGCTTCTGCTAAGATACCAGGTCCAACTCCATGCTTGCCCTCAGGGGGGCTCCCTGGCCAGATCTCCCCAGAGTGCCCTGAAGAGGCCAAGCCTTCCATCCACACTGGCGCGTGTGCGCACACCCATACACACACACACACACATACACACACACACACACACACACACACTCTCTCTCTCTCTCTCTCTTCAGGACCCCAACTCACCTGTCCTGGCTGACAGGGATCGGAGAAGGGGCTCAGGCTGTTGCCAAATGCTCGCTCTTGTGAGCCTGAGCGCGGGCAGACCCAGCAGTAAGCACTCCAGCTGCAGGATCTTATTTAAACCCCTTGATGGTACCAGCTCTTGAGGGGCTAAAACTGTACCTGTCCCATGGAAAACTCACAGTCTGGGCGAGAGCAAGGTTAAAAACACACTGACCACAGGAGAAAGCAGGACACCCACTAACTGCTGGGCCCAAGGATGTGGGCGGGGGGTGGGGGTGGGGGGGCTGACCTGTACGCGGTGCATGTTTGCAGCCCTCCTGGACCTGATAAAAAGAATTCCATCTTCACCGGCTCAGTCCTCTGCCCTAGATCTATCCCTACCCTAAGGAGAGCCTGGTCTCAGAGGAGTTTTTGGTGTTAAACCTAAAGAGTGGGTGGTAAGATGGGACCCGAGGTCTTGGCGGTGCAGATCTGGCTAAGAGGGGTAGCAAAGAGCCAAGCGAGGAGAAGGAAAGGCGAGAGAGAGAAACAGGAGCCAGGACTGGGGCTGGACAGTGGCAGACCTGGGGCAGCCCCAAGATGTGAGAGCAGGTGGGCAAAGAAAGGAGGGTTTGGAAACTGTCTGCTGCTGGATATAAATGGTCATGGGGGGTCAGAAGTAGGAACAGCATAGTGGCCAGGCTTCCATGGCCCCAAGTCTTGCGCAAACCCAGTCACATGGAGTCAACCAATTCAGGGTGTGAGAGGGAGGCAGAGAAATGGGAAAAGCTTTTGGCAAAGAGTGGGGACTTCTTGGAGAAAATGGGACTTGAGCTGCGCCTTTAAGGATGGGTATAATTTGGGGAGGCCCAGGCAAGGGCAGTTCTCGTAAGGACCGAGTGAAGAAAGCACCAGATGGACCCTCGCAGGGGGGAGTGACAGTGCAGACTGAGCTCAGGCCAGGAGGTGGCTGGCGATGAGCCCACATGGTTCAGCAGGTGGGACTCTTAAGAGACTCAGGAAATTCAGGCAGACATGTAGGCCCAACGCAGCAGGACATGTCTTCAGGTGGTAAATATGATGAAATTAGTATTTCAGGATGGATGAAACCATTACCTAGGGGTCAAGGGCATTGACTCGGAGGGGACACAGCCAATTCTGGGATGTCAGAGATGTTTTATATTCTAGCTGGCGGCCACACTGCTGTGTGCATATGAGCAGACAGGTCTGTATTCAGTTCAATGGCTGCAAGATTTGCACTGTACTGTATGTGTCAATCAGGTTCTGTTTGCATGGGAAAGGCGGGGAGAAAGACGGATGGACCCGACAGCGGGATGCACAGGACCGCCATCCACACAGAAGCTAAAATCAGCAAGTGTTTACCAGTTCTGGGATGCGTGCTGTTGCCAAAACATAGGCATGCTATGTGGCTTCTGAGAGGAGTCTTGGAAAGTTCTACAAGTCTGTGGCCTTCACTCAAGCCCCTCTCGCACCCACAGCAGAGGCAGGCCCTCCCCGCTGCGGGCCACGGACCCTAAGGACTTATGGTGTTCTTCCCAGACCCACAGGTGACGACTTCACTCCAACAGCAGGCCACAAAACAGCAAGCACATACAAGAGAATCCCACTTTTGTGTAAAATACACATATATGCCAGTATAGCTACTTCTGCATGAGAGAATTGCAGATGATCTTTATTTTCTATATTTTATTTATATAATTATTCTAATTTTTAAAAATGTGTATTGTGTTATCAAACAACTTTGTTTTCTATCATAGTCACCATTCACCCTGACCCACATGAGTTATTCTAGACAGACAATATGCACTGAGAGAGGTTCAATAAACCGAGAGCAGAGCACAGACTCCCTCAGGACCCCAGGTGACAGAAAACGACATTTAATAACCTTGTAGGGAGGTCCAAGGTCAACTGCTTAAATGAACAGAACACAGGTACATGGCACAGACTCAGGACTCCTCAGAAATTGCAACGATTCCTCTTTGGGTTTTGTTTGTAAACTAGATGTCTGCCCCCCTCCAACCTGGAAACAAATCTGCCACTCATAAGCTCCACGGTAGAATTTGGGACGTTTTTAGAGTAAAGGTGGCAAATATTTGGGGACAATCCCCAACTACGGCATTCTCAAATGGTTTAAGCACCCGTAAGCATTACGGGTCACAGAAAGACGTGTGGAAGGTTCTCAAGTCTGAATTACGCATGCCATTCCCTCAAACCTGCACAAAACCAGACAAATCCATGCACTTATAAGTGTTAGTTTTTACTGCTGTTTTGCTCAGCCTCTAAATGTTTTCCAGAGGGTCTGCCTGCCCCCAGCGCACCTGCTGCACACACACACAGAGCACATTTACCATCTGCACTTACATACCACCTTCCTTCCATGGATCCCAAGTGGTTCCTCAGACATGCTGTTTTCATAAATCCC
>NW_017731354.1:3081882-3088883 GCF_001890085.2 Hipposideros armiger
GGGTGTGAGCAGGGCCTTTCAGTCCATCACTAAGGACCGCCTCCAGGCTCCCATCAGTCCATCCACCCTCTTTGCATCTGGTTGTCAATTGCTTCCAGTTGCACACAGCTTCCCAGGACTTGGGCAGTGTTTCTCCCTGTTGTTTACAAGGACATCAGGGCTTTTTCCAATGCCTTGGTCCACAGTGTAGCAGGAACTTCCTGGGTGAGAATGCCTGGCTGGTAGACATTCGGCCTCTCCCAGGAATGCCCCTAACACAGTCAGCAGACTCCCAGCAGCCATGTCTGTACTATGGGATTCTGGTCCCAACCCAACTGGTCATGACCAACTGACCCAACAAATTTTTGATAACTTGAAATAACTGGATTTTTCCATCCTAGAAAGTTGAAACTTGGTCTGGTAGAGACCAAGAGAAAGATTCTAGAGACAGTCTTTAGGCTTCAACCTAGAGAGAAGGGCCATGAACCCCTATAAATTGAAAAAGACAGGATTAAAAAAAAGCTACAAATGAGGAGGTATAAGATAAAAAGCTCGAAAGTATGTTTGTCAAGAACTATAACGTAGGCAAAGGGAGGTTAACTGGAAACTTTCACACCTCAGATGGAGATGGGAATCCATTCAAGTCAGGTTTAGGGAAGCAGTCAAGGCTGAGAGTTGAAAGATGAGGGCATGGTAAGGACTCTTAGGAAAAGTAAGTTACAAAGTGCAACCCACAGAACAAAAGGTACACAACACATCAAAAGACCTCCGTAGATTTCTCCAATTAACACTGATGTGAAATATGGGGAATACGTCGATCTTAAGGGTGTCTGATCATGGTAGAAGAAAGGTAAGTTGGGTGAGGCTGAATATACTGATATGGGTCACTAAGCTGAGATTCTGAATTCAGTGTTTTAGCTCTGGAGGGTTAGAAAGGCATCTAATATTATAGTTTGGCTGGCCAGCTGAGTCATGGAGTCAAAGGTTTCGATTATACTCAGTGGAGATAAGCCCTGCCTTGGTATACTACTAAGGAATGTACGCAAAGGCTTAGAGATATTGTTTTCTTCCCTCTCTTATCCCCTTATCATATCTAACATAGATGTATTAATAACTGTTAACTTTATATCACAGAATTTAAGTTACAGGATCAAAGAAGAAAATGAACTTCACCCAAGGCCTTTGCATGCTCCACTGGGGATAGGGTCAGTATGTTCTCAGTTGTATGAAGGGCAGTTGTATCATGTTAGGTATAAGTATTACTCTGTTACTGCCTTTGTTTGAGGTTAAGTATAGCTTGAGAAGGGTAGCAAGACAACGGGCAGACTGTCCTCTGTGAGTCACTTGACTAGGCTACAGTCCCTAGTTATTCAAATATTAATCTAGGCATTGTTGTGAAGGTATTTTGTAGATGTGATAGTCCACAATTCCTGTTTCAGCTCTGACATGTAAAGAATTTGGAAGTCATCACTCCCATCCTTATAAGAGCTAAAGAAACGGAAAAATCAATGACTTTTCTTGGACCTGTCAAAGAATTGAGGTTGTGGAGCAATTGCTTGCCACCCTAAAATTCGGAGATGTGCAAATACAAAGAAGCACAGGAATGATCTGCTCGCTTGCAGCAGAAACCTCTGAAGCCATATACAGAGAGGAGCACTTACATGGCCATTCTGATGAATGCTGGAAGCTGCATAGACTCGTGGGAGTGAGAAACTCCTGGGGCTGCAGTCCTGGTGGGAAGGGAAAGGGGCACACTTTTGTGGATACTCCTAGAATTCTCAAGGTTACGAATCAAGAAAAAAATATCACCTCAAAGCTCTGGCAGAGAGAGGGAAAACCATCTTGAAATACACCCAGATCGTTCTCCAGAACAAAGGCCTACTCTCCACAGGAAAAGTCTCTTCCAGAGCCTTATGCACCTACAGGGAAAGATATTGGTTAAACAGGTTACATCACAAACAGGGGAAGCTAATTTGTCCCCCTGCCAAATAACTTCTTAAATAAACCAATGATTTAACATTATGAGCACCAGAAATAAATTACTTTTCTACGTGGCAAGCTCCAGCCTAGTCAGCAATCTCCTCCCTTATCCAATGACTATTTTAATATGACACTCAGCTTTAAAGAGATAGACTCTGATCAGTAATTATTTAAAGAGATTCCTACTCAATAAACTGTTCTTGCTTTCTCTGAGGACATATACAAAGGGTGCCCAAAAAAATACATTTATTTTTTATTGGGGAACAGCGTGAGGACCCATCAGCTCCAAGTCGAATAGTTGCTTCAATCTAGTTGTGGAGGGCGCAGCTCAGCGGCCCATGTGGGGATCAAACTGGCAACCTTGGTGTTATGAGCACTGCACTCTAACCAACTGAGCTCACTGGCCGTCCCGATGTATACATATTTTAAGAAAGGAAAAAACTATTAAAATTGTAATACTCAATATATAGATAACAAAAGATAAATACAAGTCATGTTTGACTTCTGCAATTACAAGAGGTGCTCAAAGTGGTTACCATCAGCGTCTAAACACTTCCAATTATGGAGAACTACTGCTTGAGCAACGGTGACCAAAGTGTCCATTTGTATACATTTTTTTTTGGCACCCCTGGTATATGTTCACAAGCAATTTTAGATGTTGTTTTTATTTTTTTTTTGTCAAAATGAAATAGTTTTCTTGTATTATGTTTCAAAGATAAAATCACATTGGCATTCTCAGGAATAAACTTTATTTTTTATTTTTTATTTTTTTTAAAGATTTTTATTGGGGAATTGGGGGGATNTAAATATCGTTACTGCCATCTTATACCAGATAAACTGAAACATGGGGGCAGTTCAGTGGCTGGTCAACTGGTCAACAGTTATAGCCCAAGACAAAATCCACGCAAGCCGCCCTCTGCTCTCTCTTCCTCCCTTTCTCTGCTGACCGCCCCTTTGAGCTTTCTTGTTGGCCCCAGTTTAAATCACGCACGCAGGCCATTGTCTCCCTGGTGATGGAAGTGGCATTCTATTTCCTGCCCCAAATCTGGCCCGGGGCCCTGGCTACACCACATTTAGCCACAAGTGCATCAGCCCTGCGTGAGTGGGGACAGCTTGGCTCCTTGGAAACCTAAGTGCTGTGTGTCAGGTGGCCCCAGCGCCAAGAGCCACTCCAGGCCAAGCTGCTAACTCCTCCATCACTAGCCCAGAGCAACCCACAAGGAAGGTGACGACGTCTCTCTGAGCTGGTTGAACAAACGGGAACAGCTCAAAGGCAAACCCTGGCCCCACTCCAGTTCAGCCGCAGGGAGAACTGATCCTTACACGTCCGCTTCCTCTTTTTTGTCCCCAACTCAGTTCTGCTTTTCCCAGGAAGTAACTGCTGTAATAATTGGGGGGTGTATCCTTGATTACTGCTGATGGATTTACTTATCTGTGACCACCTGTCTCGTTAGCAGCCTATTTATCTTTTTCATTTAGATAGGACCCAGTTCTATGTGTTGCTTTGGGTATTTTAACTTGGCCATATACCTTGGAAACTTTTCGTGGCAGTAGAGGTAGAGCTATCATTCTTTCCCCTACTGGTTGACAATCTGCAGTTTTGTTTTGTTTTTTCTAAAAAGGCAAAATCGACTACTTTCCTGTTTCTTTGACTCTTTGCATGCTTTCGACTCCAAATGAGAAATCCTTGTCATATCTGTAAAGAATCCCAGTGGATTAAACTTAAAAACCTAATTGGAGAAATACAGCAGGTTGAGTTAGAAAAGCCAATTTCCCTTTATAGTCCAAGTGCTTTTGTATTCATGCTTTTATAAGGAGCATGTTTTTATATATTAACTGTGTACTTTTTAAGCAATAATAAATTATTTTAATGGAAATATTACAGTTCTTATGCTTCACATATTACTTGTGGGATAACAAACAGTAAACATGCGTTGGTTTTTTTGTTTTTGTTTTTTTGGGGGGGTTGTGTGTGTGTGCGCGTGTGCGTGTGTGTGTGCGCGTGTGTGTGTGTGCGTGCGCTGTTTTTTAACCTTTGTTAATGAGCCAGATATGGTCTCGGCCTCCACACTTTGTATTGAAGGAACAGAAGTACACAAAGGAATAAAGCCATGCCTGAAGAATGGGGTAAGGGGATGCCAGTAGGGTGAGAGAGTACACACATACCTGGAATCCAGGAAGTTGACAGGTCAGAGTAAACAGATAAAGAACACCTCAGAGAGCCCAGGACAGGGTATGGGGGCTGCCATTCGGCCTGAGGAAACCCGGGCAAGCTCCGATGTTGGATCAACTGTACCCACCTACTCTCCTCCACCACCTGCTTACCTCCTCCCACTCCCACATACACATACCCAGCAAGTACAGGCAGCTGGCACTGACCCTCAAGCAAAAATAAACTCGTCCCTGACTGCTCTTCTCTGCAGACATTAAACAATCCATATGGGTGAACCTAAGATTTCTAGTCATCAACTTGGTGTCTCCCAGTAAAGATCTGCTTCTGGCGATAAGGTAGCCTCAGCCTAAAAATGAGCCCCATTCGTCTCCCCCACCTCATGTCCAGAGCACCAAATCAGAATTCTCGCTGGGAATTGTGTTTGCATTTTTAATAAGCATATTTGTATGTGTTATTTGCATGCATTTTAAACAAATAAAAATAAATTACATATTTTAATGGAACTATTAGTTTTTTTGCTAGAAATACTACTTGTGCGATAACAGTAAATGTGTGGGAGATGCCACCCCGGTTGTGTGGACCTTCTTTTCCAAATATAACCGGACAAGTAGAGATCCCCAAGTTATCGGCAGAGCCAGCCGCTTGAGAGAGAGACCAAGACAGATGGATGTGGAAGGTTCTGGTGGAGGCGATGCGGTGGCTCAGTCAGTCAGAGTGTGCACTCTGAACATCAAGGTTGCCGGCTCGATGTCCACATGTGCCACTTAGAGCTATGCCCTCTTTAGGAAAAAAAAAATTCTGGTGGAAACAAAGGTAATCAGGGACTGGAAGAAAACTTCAAAGAGATTTAAGAAAGGTAATTTTAAAACCAGAAGAGGTTGATTTGAAAAAAAAGGGGTCAGAGAAGCGATTAGAGATTTAAAATATGACAGCTGAGGGCTGGCCGAGTGGCGCGCTGGTTAAGAGCTGGCTTGGGACGCCAGCTCTGAGCAGCAGGACCCCATTTGGATGTCACATGAAGGGCTAGTGACGCTGCGCCCTCTACAGCTAAGATGGTGAACAACAGCTCGACCTGGAGCTGGGCTGCCGTGAGTCACCTGCGACTATGTCGTAGGTGGCACTGGGGCTGGGCGGCAGCTGGCGTGAGCTTTTGTGAGTGGCTGTCCAATGGCCGGCGACTGACTGCCTCAGCCGGGAAGAGCACAATGATAACACCAACTTGGGCCAGTGAAGCGGCATCCTCCACAACTAGACTGAAGAACAAAAGGACAGCAACTTGTCTGTTCCCCTCCCCCAATTCCCCAATAAAATCTTTAAAAAGGAAATAAAATGAAATAGAAATTTAAATTTATCACAAATCATTAAGCAAAAATTCTTTTCTAAAAAAACAGGGTCGTCTATCTAAATACAGATGCTCCTTTTTGTGCCTATATACAGTGGTTTTTCATTTCTAGACATTTGACTTTGTTACAAAGTATTTCTTTATGGTCCAGTACTGTGCGTCTTCTACCCCTACCTGCGGGACAGTCTTCCAAGCCCAGGCCATGCTCCCCAGACAGCCCGTCAGGCCTTGCTAACAGGGCACATTTTCCCTCCAGGAAATCGCTCAGGAAAGGCAAGAGGAATTACCACTTAGGATATATGCTAAATTCTCCCATTCACTCACATTCTCACTTTTAGTCCCCACAATTACCTTTTCATAGATGAGAAAACTGAGATTCAGAAAGGATAAGTAACTTACTGTCACAGCTACAGGAAGAACCAGAATTCACATCAGGTCTGACTTCAAACCCATACTCTTTACATACAGAAATTCACCTCATTTTTACTGAGCACGCCTTAGGCCAAACTGTGGAAATACGATGCGCGGACACTGTCCTTAAGAAGCTTGTCGTCTGAACACCAGAGACCATCCAAGATGCGCTGGAACACCCACCCCTCAGCCCGCAGAGGGCAGGGCAGGCTCCAGAAACACGATGAGCCCCTTGCGGCCCCATGCCATTGCCTCCACCCCTCTCCTCTTCTGCCAGCTTGTGTAAAAACAAAGAAGTCCACCCTCTACCACTCCAGGAACCTGACCTTACCGCTCCATGTCCTGCTGTGTCCCAGAACTCACAGCCATTCCTGGAGCAGGTACAGGTGGCTATGGAACAAGCCCCTGGCCTCAGTCCAGCCACCACTGGTTCCTCCTGGTTCCCATACAGAACCTTCAGTGGTCTGGCAGAGGAGCCACAAAAGCCCTCTCCACAACAGCCAACATCACATCCTCCGTAACTGTGGAGAAGGCTCCTTCGCCTTAAACTTACATTCCCATAAGCAATCTATGGTTAGAATTAAATTCCAGAGGAGTGGGTGGGAATTCGACTGTGCTGGGCTGAAACCCGTCAGGCTTTCTACAGTGACCAGGCCTCAGGGGTTTGTTCACCACTAACGAGCTAATGTTTTTAAAAGCCTGTAAGGACATAATGGCTAAATACTGTCATTATTACTACATTACCTGTTTAAATGTAAATTAAGAGAGAGAAGGGGGAAAGAAAGCACATTACAGGTTTGGGACTCAGCAAGATGTAAGCAACATCTGAAGAACGTTTTAACTGAATTTGTTAAAGGATATTGAGTGAAATGTTGCTGCTGTAGGAAAATAACTCAAAAGAGAGAAGGAATGGAGTACTGGCTGGAAAAAAGTCAATATACACGGAGGCAAACAGATGTTGGAGGAAAGGAAAGGCCGCATGAAAAACACATGCTGGAAAAATGCACAATTTCTCTAAAAAGCACTATACAGCAGCAAAGCTAAAACGCCTAGACTCTGAAAGCAAAATTAAAGTCTAGAGTATGAAATCCCAAACAGGACTGTAACTCAGCTTAA
>NW_017731354.1:3090236-3131921 GCF_001890085.2 Hipposideros armiger
GTGCCGACTTGGGCCACTGAAGTAACGTCTTCTACAACTGGACTGAAGAACAAAACGACAGCAACTTGTCTGTTCCCCTTCCCTGATTCTCCAGCGCTGTTCCCCGCCCCCAATTCCCCAATGAAATCTTTTTTTAAAAAAAAAAAAGGGAAATTCTCTTAAGGTGGCTAAGTCTAACTGATGGCCTTCCCTAATTAGGCTTTAGGACTTCTAAACAGATTTGGCAGAGGAGGGTAGTTAAAATAAGGGAAGTTCTTGTCAAGTCTGAATATGTTAATCATTAAATCAATACGCAAAAATACAAAAGCATTTAATATAAAATAAAGCAACTATAAACAATTATCATTTAACACTAGAAAAATTAAGAATTTAAATATATTTCACAAACTTCACTAGAACAAGAGGCTTACACCACATTATTTCATCTATTAGTTTCAATATTAAGGTTTATTTTTTCTTCCAGAGTGAGGTTAAGTAACAATTTAAATAATTACTAGGATGTATAAATGAACATCCATTCAGATAAAACATTACTGCTTAAAAGTGGCTATCTAAGAAATATTTTGCATGTAATAAATATATTTTATGTTTAGGTTAACAGGCACCATTTTGAGAGCAGAAAAGTGGTTTTTTTTTAAACCAATAAATAAATTACATTCAAGAAAACAAGATGTTTATATCTAAAGTATCATATATCCTTAAATGTTTTTCTTCATATAGCACCCAAACTTCCAAATTGCCTAGAAAGTATCTCCCAAAATATAACTCATACCTTCAGTCATAAAAATAAAAGGCCAAGAAAAAAATCAATTTAAGACAAAATTTACAATTTATATTCTTAATTTCCCATTCAATAAAATATCAATTGCCAATTTATTAAAAGTAAATGAATTGTATATATGCAATCTGTTAGTGCTGAAAGTCTGAAATATATATTTTTTAAAAGTCTTCCTCAAAATATGTAAAATATTGCATCTCTGGTGGCAAACCTGAAAAATTATCAAGCATTTTATTTCCCTAGTTTTCATATTTCCATTCCCATCCCTACACTTTTAACCTTTATCAGCCATCTTTTTTTTTTTGTAAATACACTTACTTATATCCCAAACACAAAACACTGACAATACTCCTTGACAAACAAGGAAATTCCAGAACAGTCCAAGCCTACAGCTTTGCTCCCAAAGTGTGGCACAGGCTAAATGCTGGGGAAAACCAATCAGTGGCCCTTATCGATGCCGTCAGAACGCTCCTGAGAGTCTATAACTGGGTGAGAATTTGCTGATGTAATCCTGAAGAAAGTTGCAATACATTCTGCAGACAAATATCAGAGAATAAGTCTTTGATTGATAATTTTCCTATTTATTTCTGCCAAGGCGACTGAAAACACGAAAGCCTTTTCATCAGAGAGGTTAGCATAGATGTCAATTTCCTTCTCCTGTTTCTCTGTTAAAAGCAAAAGGGAAAGATTAATATAAAGGCAGTAAATCCAGTAATTATGTTACAAAATTTAAAGTTTTCAAGTATTTCTTTAAATGACAATAAATATTATACATAATACTACAATATACATTAAATGTTATAAAGTATTATGCTACTGAACTGAAATTTTTAAAAATTACACAAAGGACTTATTGAAATGTCATGCGCTAAATCGTAAAACTAAATGGAGGCTATATACATTTCTACACAGTCTAATATCTACAACACTTTTGTAAAAATCTCTTAATATTTCTTTCTCCTCACTAGTATGAGCTGTCTCAATCAGAATGAATTTTCTCACCCTACAGATGGTCCCTTCTGAACATCAATGGTTCCTTTATGAATATGTTAACTTCTTCACCTTAGCCCTGCTATAGAAAATAAGAATAACCAACATTTATTTCTAGTTTTCCCCGCCTGATTACAAATGCAATCCAAGTTCATGGTAGAAAAAATTTTAAATACAGAAAAAACAAAAAAGAAATCATCTATCTCATAAGCCAGCTAAAATCACAAGTAAATTCTTTTTTCAGGCTCTACTATGATTGTTTTTGTCTATTCTTGTTTTCACTTTTTAATCAAAGTTAAAAATGCACTTAGCTTAGAGTCGAATCATTTTTACACTTGTTACCCAAAACTGCCATGCACATTTCCCACTCTCCGGGTGCAATGACTATTTTTTTTCCCAGTTGTTCTTTTTTGTTTTTACCTATCTCTAAGTAACATTTTTATATGTTGCTGCTACTACTTGGCTTGTTGGTTGCTTTTAAGCATTATTAATGACTTTCCGCTGTGGAGAACTAGGATTTTATTGCGTTCTATCTCTTGCCCCCACCATACTCATCCCTTGCATCTTCCCATTACAGTTATGTCACAATCTTGGTGAGATTAATATTCAATGTTTACATTATTCTCACTATGTAAATAATTTCTCTTTCCTTTTTCATCTGCTTAATTTTCATTACTAATTGAACCCAAACCCTCTCCTAGTTGTACAAATCTTTCAGAATGTTTATACATAAATTATTCTATCAATTTTATCTTGAAGAAATCTTTCCAAGTCTGATCTGCTCCAACCTGAAATGGTTTCTCTCAGGGCCTATTGCACAATTATCATCTTGAGATCTCTCTTCAACTGTGTGCTGGAGACGCCCCTCATCTCTCTCTTGAGTCGGATCCTGGGTCCCAGATCCCAGGATACTTTCTTGGTTTACGTCTTCATTTTGATGGCATGTATCTTGCAGTAACTTCCTGAGAAAGGGAGTATGGGTAGCATACACTCCCTTGAGACCGTGAATGTTAGAAAATGCCTTTAGTCCACCTTCACACTGACTTAACAGTGTGGGTGACTAAAAACTTGTGGATTTCCTCTTAGTATTGTGAAGGCAAAAAATTGTCTTCCAATAACTGGTACTACTTAAGAAAACCCAACACTTTTTTATAGTATTTTTTAAATTATTGCTAAATTTACAGTGAAATACAGATCTTAAGTGTACAATTGGAGGAGTTCTGACAAACATAATCCATGTAACCCACACCACAATCAAGATACAGAAAATTCCTCATGCTTCATTCTAGTCAATCCTTCCCTACCCCACCAGCGATGACTGTTCCAACACTGCAGATTCATTTTACCTGTTCTTGAACTTCATATAAATGGCATCATATAATATGTACTGTTTTGTGTCTAGCTTCTTTGTTCAATATGTTCTTGAAATTCATTGATGCTGTTCGTGTATGAGTGGTTTGTTCCTTGCTGGGTAGTATTCCACTGTATTAATTCTAATATCATTATGCTTTGGCATAATCTCTACTTTTAACCATCCAGTGGGCTGGGAATTTGGTGGGCCATTTCAATATGAAAACAATTCCTCCAGGCCCGGGAAAATTTCTTGATTTATTTCATTGATGACTTCCTTCTTCTCCATCTTCTATGTTCTTTTTCTGCAATGTCAATAATTTATAGATGCTGCCTTCAAACTGGTCCTCTAAATTCCTTACGTTTCCCATTCCATTTTTAAATTTCTTTTCCTATTGCTCTATGTTCTGGTACATTTCTTCAGTTTTGTCTATAAGCCTTCTGTTATGGTTTTTCATTTCTGCAAATTATATAAATATATACATATATTTTTTTGAGATTCATATTTTAAAGTTCATTTTCCAGTTACTTTGTGACATCTGCAGTTTCCTTTTAAATATTATCTTATTTCATGACTACAATATCTTCTCTTACTAAGAATATTGATAGTCTTGATTTTTTATTCTCCCTGCAAAAACTTGTTGTATCCAAGTTTTTTTCTTCTGTTGATTTGGTCTAGCTTTTCATACTAGATGCTTTCTTCCATATATCTGGGTAATTCTTGGTAATATGCTTATATTTAAGTTGAACCAAAAAAGCTGATTGGCTCCTGCACACCTGTGGAACTTGACTGTGGTCATCACTTTACGATGATCTGTCTGGGCCATTTTCTTTGTGAAATCCTTAATAAAAATATCTTTATTTTAGGTCTTTTCTCTTGGGCTCTACTGAATCCCTAGAGAAGATACTTCTAATCCATTACCTGGAGGATATAAGCCTGACATGGAGAACTCAATATTTACCATCTTTAATTTTCACCTAATCTTCCTGATCTTAGTATTGTATCCCTGCTCTCCATGAAGCCTGGTATTCCCTAAACCAGAGACTCTGTTTTTTCTTATGTTTTTCAAATAATAAACTTGGAGAGAGGGGATAATGAGGTAAACAGCCTTAACGGGCCATTTTAGAAACTAGACTTTCAAACAATCTTGTTTTTAGCCTCACCTTCACCTCTACACTTCTAGACATAACTGATGCACAAATTCCTCATTTTAAGGCAGTTGTGCAATAAAAGCCCGTTTCTTTCTTGGCAGTCCCCAAAGGAGCTTACAATTTAAGTTTCATGGATATCACTTTCCAGAATTTTGCTGCTTCCCTCATTCCTTGTCCTTATGGGACTTCGCTGTTTTTAAAAATATCCTTTTACTAGGATTTAGGGAGGGTACAGAGCTGAATGCGTTTATTCAATCCGCCATCTTTAACTTGAAGTCTATATTCATTTTATATGTTCTAACTAAGCTATTCCGAATTGCCCAATATATTTGAATCAGTCAAAATGTCACTACTACATTACTAATATCCGGAATAAACATATTCTCCACATATAAAATGAAGACTCATCTGAAACCAACCAAAAATTGTTGTTCAATGGTTTCTTTTCATGATTTTATAAAGATATGTTGTTATCTATAATAGATATGTAACAGGCTTTCCTTTTCCACTCTTTCTTCTGCCTATTCCTTTTCAAAATATAGAGAACAATAGGGCAGCCTGTTAGCTCAAGTGGTTAGAGCACGGGCTCATAACACCAAGGTTGCTGGTTCGATTCCCACATGGGCCAGTGAGCTGCGCCCTCCACAACTAGACTGAAGACAACTTGACTTGGAGCTCAACTGCGCCCTCCACAACTAGATTGAAAAAAAACAACAACTGACCACTTGACTTGGAGCTGATGGGTCCTGGAAAAGCACACTGTTCCCCAATGAAGTTTAAAAAAAAAAAAAGTTTAGATTCCCCATGAGAAAACTTAAAAAAAATCTATCTATATGTGTGTGTGTGTGTGTATAGAGAACAATAAAGTCAATTTAAAAATGTGTTCTTAGACACACAGTCAGGCTGTCCTTATAAAAATAAAGGTAAAGCTTGCTTCACTTTTTTCAAATGCCCTCTGAGCAGGGAATCAATAAACACTGAACTAAATTAAATAGCTACTTAACACTAAGAAGCGTATCAAAGTAGTTTATTCTAAAATATATAGATACTTCAAAAGTCATTATTTCCTCTCCATATTATATTCAGAGAACATGGTCTGCCTCAAGGGTTAGCAAAATTCAGCCTGGGGGCCCAAATCTGGCCCACCACTTGTTTTTATGAAGTCTAACTAGTACAAGACATGCCCATTCATTTACATATTGTCTATGGCTGCTTTCCAGCTACAATGACTGAGCAGAGTAGTTATGTCAGGGACTGTATGGCCCACTAAACCTAAAATACTTATCTGGCTCTTTACAGAAAACGTTTGCTGCTCATCATGTCCTCACCCTCCTCCTCATCAAAAGATTTGTTATTTTACAAAAACTGCTTTGAGCACTTTCCTGTTTGTATTAAAAGCAAATAAATTAAAAGCATATTTTACTCTAGAAATAGCTGTCTTAAAACTTTTCTATAATAAACTGCAAATACCTGAAAAAAGTTTATAGCCAAATACATGCTTCTTTTCTCAAGTTAACATGAAATAAAAGTTTCAACCTACATAATCAGAGTCTTAGCACAACAATATAGACCTCACGCCCCAACTAAAAGGCTGTCATTATGTTTTCCCATCTCCTCTCGCCCTCCACCAGAAGCATTCCTTTCTCCATTCTTTGGGTTATATTCCCTTTACTTCAACTGAAAAGAATGTTCTGTTTTCTGGGCCAAGCAATTTTTCCTCTCTTCTTTTTTCCCTGTTAACTTTTCTTTACCTAGTTCCCCTTCGGAAACAGTCTTTAGCACAGATTTCCTGATCATCCCACTGTTACAGCAGCACATTCAAATTGAGAAAAAAACCCTCAAATTCTCTGGCAGAGCAGTGTAACAGAAGGAAAGAGAAAAGGCAGTAAAATTACCTAAGGAATTAAGAAGTATCTAAGTACAGTCTTCCAACAATACAAACAGAATATAAACCTTATTCCTTTAGTCATACAATATTAAGAAACCTTTATTTTGACAAAAGTTAGGAACAGCTATATCGGTTCAGTAATGTTCCCTAATGGTGTAACTTTATTCAAATAAAAGCACACAAAGAAGAGAGAAGTGGTAAACAGGTAAAACATTCTCAAATAAGAGAAATTTACATTTATGCTTGAATACTTGAATACCTGAAAAAGCAAAGCGTAACTCACAAATAACATAAGAACTTATAAATGCATTTCACTGAAGATGAAGTTATTTTGAAAGAGGTTTTTAAAGCATTATAAAGAGCAACTATCCCTTTTTTTTCATTAATTACTGGCTTGAAAGCCTCAATTTAAAAAAGGTATTTATGAGCATATGGGGATTCACTATACTATTCGCTCTACTCTTGTATAATCCTTGACATCTTCCATGATTATTTTTTTAACAGGCAGATAAATCAAAGAAAAGGAGAAGCTCAGCTTTCAGTTAATGGTTGAAAACAAATGACAAGTAGTTTATCCAAAGTAGGGAGCACACAATGAGCAATTTAAAAATTCATGCTAAAGAACACTTTCAATAGTCAATTTAAAACTCATGTATAACAGTTTGAAGCAAGTCTTAGAAGAACTCAGATTTATCTAAAAAAAAAAAAAAAAAACACCCATTTTAACAGGCTTCTCCAGACTGTCACATACAAATGATCATCTCTGAACTTTACTATCATCAGTTTATAGCAAAGTAAATTTTACCTAATTTAAGACTTCAGTTTTCCAATAAGAATTAAATTTGGTTTTTTTGGTTTCTTTTTGTTTTTAACAAGCATGTACCTTAGAGGAAATGCTTTCAAACTAAAATTTGAGTGGTGATTTTTAAGTCCAGGAGTTCAATGCCTGCCAAACACTTTCTTCACTACTATCTACTTAAGATCTCAGAAAATTTTAATACTTGGGGAAAAAAACTGCTTGAATTTTTTCATACCTCTTTCTTCCTCATGTTTTTTGGCAGATGCACTTTTAGGTCTTCCTCTTCCTCGTCTGATATGATCTGAATGGCTGTTACTTCGAGACCTTTTTCTGTTTTCTAAATCCTTATTTACTGTAGAATTTATCTTCTCTCTCCTAACTCTCTCTGTTCGCCTCCTCTTGGCCTCATGCTTGTTTTCTGTATGGACGAATAAAAGTGATATATTTTAGGGCTTAGCAAGAACTGTTTGCTTAAGTTCTCATTGTCTTCTTTTTTTTTTTTTCTAAATAGCACTAGAATTTGCTGCCTGGCAAATACTATAAAACTACAACCATTAACATCTATGCCCCTCACATCCATGTAGGAAAAAAGAAACTCAACAGAATTTAGATGATTCACATTAACATGAGGTAGGAGGAATCTTGTAACAGAAGACATTTTTTAACTTGGCACCTTTAATTTCAGCCCCTACAATTTTTCACAATTCCACAACGAACTTTCTGCCTTTTTCTCTGCTCCCAAGCTAAAAATGGTGAAGTATTAGAAAAGGGGGAAAAAAATCTATTCCTTTTTGCCCCTACCCAAATTATAGATTGAAATATGTCGGGGCCGGCCAAGTGGCGCATTGGTTAAGAGTTGGCTCGGGACGCCAGCTCGGAGCAGCAGGGCCCCGGTTCGGATCCCACATGAGGGCCAGTGACGCTGCCCTCTACAGCTAAGATGGTGAACAACAGCTTGACCTGGAGCTGGGCTGCTGTGAGTTGCTGTCGATGGCGTAGGCTGCAGTGGGGCTGGCCGGCAGCTGCTGTGAGCTTTCGTGAGCCGCCGTGAGCGGCCGTCCAATGCCCGGCAAGTGACTGCCTCACCCGGGAAGAGTGCAATGATAATACCAACATGGGCCAGTGAAGCGACATCCTCCACAACTAGTCTGAAGAACAAAAGGACAGCAACTTGTCTGTTCCCCTTCCCTGATTCCCCAAAGCTGTTCCCCTCCCTCAATTCCCCCATAAAATCTTTTAACAAAAAATGTCAAATATTCAGAAGCAAAACTGACCTCATCCATACTATGTTAAGGTTACCAATAAAAAGTAAACAGAAAGCATCTATAGAAAATAAAAAAACACTCGAGAAGTAGTTTTGACTTTAGCCAAAGATGAGGTCCTTTCTGACATTCTGATAGCATTTGATTCCCTAAATGGAATAGGAATAGGGGAACTTTACTCAATATGGTGGTTTAATTAATGCAAGAAGCCACCCTTTCTCACTCCAAACAAATCAGAACGTTGGATAAGACAAACAACAAATTAAAAAAAAAAAAAGTAAAAACAAAAACTTGCTTTAATACATACCTGAACTCAAAAGCAAGAGAGAATTCCCCAAATGCTTAAATTCATGGTGGCAAAGGGACAAAACAAATAAGAAAATTCACATCCCCAAAATTAAGTGGAACAATTTAAAAGACTGTAAATAAATATGCTTAATAGGCTACTGTAAATTTCCTTTTAATTTTAAAGTAAAATAGTAATAGTTATTTCCAAGTACCATATCCTTGGAGAACTAGTTAATTGCAGGTCTCAGATCAGATATATACCAGATATTTAATTATTCCAGATTGCAAGAAAGTTATCAAAGACAACCAGGGTCTTGTTAAAAGACTCAAGGACTACCTTAAAGAGGCTCCCACTGACCATTATAGGACAATTGGAGCATCAATAAAAGCAATGACTGTACTAGATTGAAACATATCAAATATACTTAAAACCAACGAGTACAGGACATTACACAATATACAAAAGCAAAAACTACTTGGCCACCATAGGAATACGCTAAAGAACCAACTTACTACCTTGAAAACTTAAAGGGAAAGAATAAAGCATTTATCCTGCCTTTTCTATTCAAACTGTATCACTCACTGGATAGCCAAAGGGCAGATGAAGAGAAGTTTCTCATTTTAGAATTACTGCAGCTAAAAAATGAAGAAGGAATGATAAAATCAGAGTATCACCGTTTTCAACATGAACTAAAGGATATAAGTGATAAATGTCATATACAAAATACCATACACAAAAATTAACTGACAATGAATTGAAGACTTAAATGTAACAGGTAAAACTATAAAATACTTAGAAAAAAAAAAACAAACCGGAAAGCTTCATGACATTGGATTTGGCAATGATTTCTTGGATATGACACCAAAAGCACAGGCAACAAAAGAAAAATACACAACTTGGACTTTATAAAAATTAAAAACTTCTGTGCATCAAAGGGCACTATAAACAGAATAAAAAGGCAACTCATGGAATAGGAAAAAATATTTGTAAACATATATCAGATAAGGGATTAATATCCAGAATAAAAAAAAAAACTTCTACAACTCAACAACAAAAAACAACCCAATTCAAAAATGGGCAAAGAACTTGAATAGGCATTTCTCCAAAGAAGATAGACAAGTGGCCAATGAACACATGAAAAGATGTTCAACATCACTCATCATTAGAGAGATGCTAATCTCTCTAAAAAAAAACAAAAACCACAAATATCACCTCATACCCATTAGGATGGCTATTTTCAAAAGCACATAAAATAACAAGTATTGGCCAGGATGTGGACATTGGAAGCTTTGTGCATTGCTGGTGGGAATGTAAAATGGTGCAGTCCTTGTGGAAAACAATATGGCAATTCCTCGGAAAACTAAACACAGGATTATCATGCGATCCAGTCATTCCACTTCTGGACATATATCCAAAAGAAATGAAAACAGGAAATTGAACAGATATGTTCATAGAATTATTCACAAAGCCTTAAGCATCCATCAGTGCATGAGTAAACAAAATGTGTTATCAACATACAATAGAATATTATTCAGGAAGGAAACTCTGATACCGGCTACAACATGGATGAACTCTGAAGACATCATGCTAACTGAAATAAGCCAGACACAAAAGGACAAATATTGTATGATTCCACTTATAGGAGGTGACGATAGTAGTCAAATTCACAGGCACAGAAAGAATAGTGGTTGTTTGGAACAGAGGGGAAGAGAAATGGGGAGTGTATTGTTTAATGAGTACAGAGTGCCCATTTGGGGCGATGAAAAGAATTCCGGAGATGGAGAATGGTGATGATGGTTAAGTACACAATATGAATGTACTTAATGCCACTGAACTGTGCACCTAAAATAATTAAAATGTTGTTTTATGTTACGTATATTTTATCACAATAAAAGATGTAAAAAAAGGTAAGATTTGGTGAAAAATAAGCAATCAGAAAACAAGATGAACTGCTAAAAATTAAAGTCCAAAAGACAAAGTAAATAAGGACAGAATTATAAAGACAAGAATCATAGATCTGGAGAGAGAGATCAATAGAGCCGGCCGAGTGGCCTGTTGGTTAAGAGCTGACGTGGGACGCCAGCTCTGAGCAGCAAGGCCCTGGTTCGGATCCCACATGCAGGCCAGTGATGCTGCGCCCTCTACTGCTAAGATGGTGAACAACAGCTCGACCTGGAGCTGGGCTGCCGGCATAGGCTGCAGCCCCTGATGCAGTAGGCTGCCGTAAGCTACCGTGAGTGGCTGGCAGCCAGCGTGAGCAGCCAGCAGCTGGCGTGAGCTGCCGTGAGCCACCATGAGCCACCGTCCAATGGCCGGTGAGCGACTACCTCACCCGGAAAGAGCACCATGATAATACCAACATGGGCCAGTGAAGCGATATCCTCCACAACTAGAATGAAGAACAAAAAAAAAGACAGCAACTTGTTTGTTCCCTTTCCCTCATTCCCCAATAAAATCTTAAAAAACAAAAAAAGAGAGATCAATGAAATTTCCTGGAACAAAACAGAGAATATATGACAGTTAAGTGAAAAGCAATGAAAGATCCAAGAAATCTCATACTATTTATCTATGACCTAATTGCTAATTATCTACCCAATATTCTCCCCCTCTTCAGTAAGAACAGAATCCTGATCTGTTCAAGAGGGCAATGTACCCAGCTAAAACATAAACACACATTCCAAGACTCCTGCAGGTGAAATGGCCCTGAAATTTAGTCCTGGCCAATGAAGACATGGAAGTGGAACTGGGTAAGGTTTGCAGAAAGATTTCTGAAGGGGATAAACATGGCTGGCATGCCCCTTTATGCCTCTGCCCTTCCCTCTTCTTCCTGCTTGGAATGCTTATGGGATGCCCAGAAGTATCGCAGCTACCTTGTAACAATGAGAATGAAAGCCACATCTTCTCAAGATAGAAGAAAGTGAAGAACCTAGGTCCTTGATGATCTCATGGACCCACCAGTGCCAACTTCGTTTCTCTTCACTAAATAGGAAAAGTCAACTATTTGTCCAATCCCAAGTCAAGTCAAGTTTTCTGCAGATAGTGATCCTCATGTATCATCCAATGAGGATGCCAGAAGGAAAAGAGAATGGGGAAAAAGAAGTAACAGGAAGAAATGCCTTAGGCTGAAAACTCGAGCCTTCAGTTGGAAAGGACAGAGTGCAGAGGAAGAGTGAGAATGTTTACATGTGCATGCAAAGTAAAGGCATTCTCCACAATCCAAGATAGGAAATGTACCACCACATGTCTTACATGAACATTTTTCCAGGTCTGAAACAATTTCTGCAAAATCTGTTCCAGAAATAAAAACACATGGGTTAAAAAAAAAATGGTATATAAGAAAAAGTGAGATCATCCCTGGTGTATACTGAAAAGAAATTTTAGTGTGGCAACTGTGCAGCAGAGCTCAAGTCAGTCTTAATGGGAAGTCAGAGGATTCTATAAAAAAAGGCCTTAAAGATAAATATAGATATCATTATGAAAACTATGATTATGAGCCTAAAAATACAGGTGATGCTATGCATTATTTTCACCAAACATCAAAAATAAAAACTATATAAAAGTTATGTTCCATATATGAATGGATAGCAATTTTAAGTGATTATAGCATGTAAAAACAATGTTTTTTGAAACAACAAAACCAAGCCTTCATTGTCAAGTAATTCAGAGTTCAGAATCACTTACTACTGAATGATGTTCAATCACTTTGAGTTTATAAAAGGTACTGGTGATAACATTTCTGCATTTTTTCCCCTAAACTGAAAGTGAATGTCATTTATAGACTTCTCTGCTTATTTATCAGCCTTTGCCTGTTAATTTACCTTAGAGAATAATTTGAAATGTTTAATTTTTTCATCCCTTTTTCTCCTTCCCCCAATAAAAATTGGGGAAGCTGTTATTTATTTGACTAAGTTTAACCTAAAGCTTATACCCACTGAGGAATACAGTTAAATACTAATAAACAATTCCAATTTTTTACTGTTTTAAACCTTTTTTCTTACCTTTAGAGGAAGGCTTTTATGGCTTTTATGAACTAGTACATTAAGTCCTCACAACATCATCGATAAGTTCTGTCACATTAAACAAAATGCCACGTAATGAATCCAGTTTTACTATAGGCTAACTGATATAAACAAGAGTAGTTCCTATGGCATCTCATTAATGTTATTAACAAAACGACATTATTTGAGGACCTGCTGTATCTCATTTAGGATTTCAGTTTACTTTTTCCTTATAGTTTTATAATTAAAATTTTAAAAGGAAAAAGGTATATCCACAATTATTAAAATGGGTGAAGGGGATCCAAAGGTACAATCTTCCAGTTGTAAAATAAATTTAAGTAATGGGAATATATGTATAGCATGGTGACTATAGCTAATAATACTCTACTGCATATCTGAAAGTGGTTAAGAATAAATCTCAAAAGTTCTTATCATAAGAAAAATTGTCAAAAACAAACAAGCTCATACAAGTATTACTTTGCACTTTTTTCTTAAGTGTTTTTAGAGATTTTTTTTCCACATTAGTAGCTAAAACTCCGTAGCTGTAGAGGGCGCAGCGTCACTTGCCCTCATGTGGGATCCGAACCAGGGCCCTGCTGCTCAGAACTGGCGTCCCAAGCCAACTCCTAACCAACACGCCACTCGGCCAGCCCCAGGAACACATTTTTAACAAGCTCTCTGAATGACTCCTATATAACTAATCCAGCAACAGCCTTTAAGAATCAGTAAATTACGTCCATTCTCATGATAAAAGAAAGCAACCTCGAACAGTGGCAGAAATCAGATGAAACAACTTTTCTGCCACCTTTATATAGACACAGGATAAACGGACATAAACATAAATGATGGTTGAATCATCTGCTACTATAACCACTTTGTTGAACTTGGCATCCTTACTCAGTTAACACACTGACTAGCCCACTTCCACCTTGTACCCCTATAAACTATTCTCTAGACAGCAACCAGAATGATGTTTTTAAAGGCCAATCAGGGTATGCCATCTTCCCCTCATCTTATCCCACACCCTAGCAATAGTTTCTCCCCACATTTTATGAACAAAATCCAAACTTCTTACTCTGGTTTACAAATCCCTACACAATTTGGTCCCTGCCTATCCCTCTGGCTTCATCTTCCACACTCCCCTGCTCCTAGTGTCTACACTGCAACCACACTGGCCTTTTTGTTCCTAAAATATACCAATGTTTTTCCAGTCTTAGAATTTCTGCATTTGCTATTTCATCTGTCAACAATGTTCTCCCTGATCCAATCATGACTAGCCCCTTGTTCCTATTCAGCCGCACCTTAAATGTCACTTCTCAGAGAGGCCTTCTCCAACCACTCAATCAAAAGTAGCCTTCTAGTAACATGCTAGGACAGCACTCTATTTTAATTTCCTACAAGGCGCTTGTCACAAGCTGATAGTCTCCATGTATTTGTTCATTGTCTATTTCCTCCCCTCATCAATGTAAGCTCCTGACAGTGAACCTGCTTTGGTAGTACATTCATTCATTATTTTATGCCCAAGGCTCACTACAGTGCCTAGCACATTGCAGGTGCTCAATATACATTTGTAATCAATCTACTCTTATTTGAGGATTGTCACTATATGAAATTCTGACTTTACCAAAAAATAAAGTAAAACATTTCACCTTTTATAAATATATCCATTGAATAAATCCAATTTGTCTAATTAATGGGAAAGTAAAATTCAAACAAAATTACTTTTTAGATATTCTAAATCAGGGAATTATAAACAATAACCAATATGTCTAAAAATTATATTTACATCAAGTCATATTTTTCCAGTCACTAGTTTAAAAAACTTTAACGTTGTTACAAATTTTGCCAGCACGATGAGAATAAAAACCTGAATGCCCATCAACCAGTAAATAAATAAATTGTGGCCATACAAATACTAAACAATAAAAAGAAATTCTTTATATATACAACATGGCTGAATCTTAAACTGTGCTCAGTGAAAGAAGCCAAGCAAAAAAGAGTATATATTATATGATTCCATTTACATAAAGTTCTAGAATAGTGACAGAAAGCAGATTAGTGGTTGTCTGGGGGTTGGGGGAGCAAGAAGTAGAGATTACAAAGGGGAACTAGAAAATTTTGGGGAATGACAGACATATTCATTATCTTGATTGTGGTGATTGTTTGACTGGTATAAACATATAACAAAACTTATCAAACTGTACACTTTAAATATATGCAACTTATTGAATGTCAATTGTACCTTAATTAAACTGTTTTTTAAAATCAGATAAGATATATTTCCTTGCTTAAAACCCCTTCAATGGTTCTCCATCCTCCAAAGCAGAAAATTTGTTACAAAGTTTTATCAGCATTATAAGGGAGTTAACATTTAAATGGAATGAACAGTAAACTAGTGCCATAAGCTGATTTCCAATACCTAATAAAAACCAGACATACTTCAATAGATTTTAGTTTTTAAGCAGAAATGTAAATAGTAAACTCATAAAAATTAATTTTAAATTTCTACATCAAGAAGCTAAAAATGTGGTAAACTCTCACAATTACCTGTAGAAGTTGGTGATTTCTCTGGGTGCTTTGCATTTAAAAGTTTTCTGCTAATAAATATATAACCACAGGGACATGATTTACATGCAACAGGAACCTGTAAGGAAAAAAAAAAAATATATATATATATATATTACTATTTTTCTATTGTTAAACATCTCAGTGTTTATGTAGTCTCCTGAATAAGTTACTTGAAGTAGAAATCATAGTTTTATTTAATCCCCACCGCCTTACAACAAATTATTTGAGATAAGTATTGTGTCCTATATATCTTCATATTCTAGTGCTTTACAAAGCCATCGATATAGTAAATGAATGAAAAATATGTGACCAATAGAAAAACATAATAGGGTCAGAGCCAGGAAAAACGTGTGGAAAAAAAAGGTAGCATTTCCTAAAATATTAGTTTGAATAGCAGTTTATATAGAACAAATTGGAAAAGGGAACGTGGCTCAGAAGTCATTAAAGTATCCCAGAAGTCACTATGAGGGCCCAACTGGAATGAAGAGTGAGAATGGGAGATCGGCCAAGTGGCTCAGTTGGTTAAGAACTTGCTCAAGAGTGCGAGCTCTGAGAAACAGGGTCACCGGTTCGATTCCCACATGGGCCAGTGAGCTGCGCCCGAGCTGAGCTGCCAACAGGTGGCAGGATGGCTCAGCTGGTGAGAGCACGTGCTCCTAACGATAAGGTTGCCTGATTGAGATGGTGGGCTATGCCCACCTGCAACTAAACACATGAGCTGAGCTGCCACCCAAGGAACTCAGGAGACAGAGCGCGTGCTCTTAACAACAAGGCTGCCAGTTCAACTCCTGCATGGAATGGCGGCTATGCCCACCCACAACTAACTGAACACGGCCCCTTGAGCTGAGTGGCATGATTGGACTTCGAGCTGAGCTTGTTGTGCCCTCCACAACTAAGACTGAAGGACAACAACTTGGCTGTTCCCCTCCCCCAATAAAATCTTAAAAAAAAAAAGACTGAGAATGGAAATGGAGAAAAGGTAGATGATCTGCCAAACATTTCAAAAGGGAGAAAGAACTGAAAATGACTCAGGTTCTAACATGAGAAGGTAAGATGCCAATTAAAAAAAAAAAAAAAAAAAAAAAAAAGAATAGTTTACAGCAACCGTTGGAGGTGGCAAAAGTGTAATACGAACAAAAGAGAATATAGGAGTTGAGATCTAGGATCACACAGTCTCAGCTCCAGGGAGGACAACGGATAAAACAATGTGGACCCTGAGAAAGAAGAGACCTACACTAAGAAGGGCTCCTGGTAGCTAACTGGGCTCAAATTTAAAAAACCACCTAGCAACTGTTTCTACATAGGGGCCTCTCATGCAAACTGCAGTGAGGAGGAACAAACCTGCAGTGAATTGCCTGGCTACACTATGTTCCTGCCATCTGAGCCAGTCCTTATAAAGGAGTTCCTGGAATTGTATGTTAACCAATAGGACTGAGGTTTTCCCCGCCACATAGAGCTGCATAACTCTATCCCCATCAGCATCTTCATCAACCAATCAGAGAGGATCCATTCTGACCAATCAGGACAGTACTTTTTGGACCAATCATATTTCAAGGATTTGGAGTCCTCATCTGCATGAGGACAAACCAATCAGGGACCAGGGGCAGGAACTTTTCTCTATATAAGTCAATTCCCCTATGGCTCAGAGAGCACACTTTCCCTTTCCACTGATGACTGAAGACTACCGTATTTGCCGGCGTATAAGACGACCCCCTAACATTTCCACTCAAAATACAGAGTTTGTTATATACTTGCCGTATAAGACTACCCCCTCTTCCGCACACCTTCCACACACCAAATAAAAGGTAAAACAATATCAGATTTGATTTCAACATTTATATTTATATTCAAATGCTTATGACATGCAGGAAAACTGTCACAAGGCTGTACGTAATCAAACATATACATAAATCACGATTCGCGATTTTGCGCTATCATACTGGGTGTATGGTCGGCTGTGTTCGATTTTGCGAGTGTGGTAAAATCGCATAACAGCCGAGCATACACCCAGCAGCGCTGCTGATGCCTGAACGGTATGTGGAATGAAGTGGGCGGGCATCGGGAGGCCACTATGGCACGGGGCAAGCACTATGGGCAGTCTATCTGAAGTGTACCTGGCGTATAAGACGACCCCCCACTTGGAGGCATATTTTTCAGGGCCAAAAAATCGTCTTCTACGCCGGCAAATACGGTATGTTTCCCTGGCTGGAGCTGAAACACCAAAGACGAAACACCAAGGACATCACCAAGGACATCTTGCCAGACCAGAGTGGAAAAGAACAGGCAGAGCAGAGCAAGGCAGAACTGTCTAGTCAGAAAGGGGCCTCTCCCCAGGGTCACCTCACAGCCATCCTGCTTCATAATTGAGCTTTAACACTATTAAGCTGTTCCACAGCCGTGCTGTATCACAACTGAGTTGTCTGCACTGAATTAAGTTTCTTTCTTCACTGCACCCCAAACTGGGGATTAATGCCGGCGTTGAATTGGCTCCAACGACCATCGACCATTGGTTGACAACACTTAAGCTCTTAAAGTTTCTGTTTCTAAATCTGTAAAATACAAGTGGCTCCTTTCTCCGTTTCATGTCTATAAATATTTTTTAAAAGCCAAATGTTACTGAAAAGCATTAAAGAAATTTGTACACTTCCCCCAATAATCTCTTCACTAATATTAACCTTAATGATTCTTGGAATCAAGACATGTTAACCAAAAACCAGAAATTAATCTCAACAACAAATACTCACAGAATAGCCAGAAAATTACAATTCCCTTTGTAAGATAAATGCCATTTGATCATTGTTCTGCTTATGTAAAAGTTTATTTACAATTAAAAGGCTTTTTATCCATGTATGTACAGAATGCCTCATATTCTAGACTATAAATATTTGATTTAATTAAGCTGAATTAAAACTTTGGCAGAATTTTTTCTTTGCACAAAAATATTGAACAAAGGATCTCTAGTTTGTATTTAAGAAAAATAACAATAAATCCTATAAAAATAACTGTACTCCAGATACGTCTAATAGCTTGCTTTATTAAAAATGTGATGAGATTCTTTCAAACCATGACAGGAAATGTAACATTACATTCTTTAATAGTGTAAAATCTGCCCAAAATAGATATGTTTGTCATTTTTGAAATTTCACATCTTCATAGAAACCAAGCTCAAAGACACTGACTCATTTCCTTTACACTTAGAACTCATCATTAAGGGGATCCACAGTACTATAAATTGTTTTAAATTAATGCCATTAAAAAACAAAGAAAACATGATGTTCTTATTCAACAGATCCTTTGCTACTCAGCAAGCATTTTCTTACAGCTACTGAAACTCAATAAATTTAAATTTAGGTTTCTGTCTTATGCACAAGAAAACTGTATCAACCCATATCTAGAATTAACAGAGAGTGCTACAGGTAGGTAAGAAATGTACATTTGGCTTTGGGATGAAAAATGCAAAAAACACTGACAAATTGATAGGTTAATTTTCATCCCTTAATTCAAGTGTTTTATGCTCAAGAAACATTCAATGTGCCTGAGCTAAGTCACCCTAAAGTCCTTTTAAAAATGGAAAGATCCTTCCTCCCATCTGCCAAACTCCAAAAGACAACCAACCAACCACCACCACAACCCAAATCCTATAAAGAGAATTATTAAATAGGTGAGACAACTTCGATAATATTAATCTCTTTACATTATAGTGTAATTTAGATTTTAAACAAACAGCCTAAACTTCATTCAAATTTCAGTTGTAATGCCAAAGAATGGTAATGAAAGTTCTAATGCTATACTTTCAGGAATTTAAAATGGAAAAAAGTCCAAAGTTTTGTTTACTCATGGCTTATTGTACATCAATTTATTCCTTGAAAAATGTATTTATGTTTTACAAATAAAACAGGTAAAAACCTGCAATAAACAAAATCCTGGTCCTATATTGTTTCACTGATTTAAAAAAGCTCAAAAATAACCACATTATAAAAAACTCATTTATATTACTTGCTGCTAAGAGAAGTAAAGTTACCTATAGTGGATATGTTTACTATATGTCGCATAAAATTTCCAATAAGTGAAAAAAAAATAGCTGCTCTATTTCTAAAAAATTAAGGCAAAACATAAACATACACAAAAGATATCAGAAAATTAACAAGATCCATGAATACTATACTACATACAAAATGGCTCAGTAATTTGGGTTTAGTGAATGTGAAACCCCCTTGAAAATGAAAAATATTGTGGTTTATTTAGATGTTTCACAACTATATTTTCAGTAGAGGCACATAAAGGGGATGTTATCAAGCAACTAAAAACCTAGGTCTTTCTTGTTTCCTGCTCTCTGTACCTGGTTTTTAAACTTACACACACTTACACACACACACACACACACACACACACACACACACACAACATGTGTATATCTATTCAACTGGGGCAATTTCCTCAAACTTTAAAGATTTTACATTTATATTTATAATAAATTCTAATTTAATATTTGCAAGGCAATTAGCCTGTATTAGCAGTATTCTAATGTTGTTTAAAAAAATGGCTTTCTGAGTTATAATTGTTTTTTCCTCATTTATAAGATGTTTGCACTTTCAAGTAATTAAAGTGCTAAAATTAATCTATTATTTTTTTTAATTCAGTTACTTTTAGTAAAAGGTAAATTGTTTTTAGGAATCACCAAAAATTTTAATTAGTCCTCAGGTATATTCTCCTAAGTATTTAAGGACAAGGCAAACCAGCAGTTTAAAATTATGTAGTAGCTTGCTATGCACGGAAATGTGCCCTCTCACCCCCAATTCATATATTGAAGTCCTAACCGCTAATGTGGTGGCATTTGAAGATGAGACAGCTAGGTTTAGATGAGGTCATGATGTGGGGTCCTCAGGATGAGATTAGTGCCACTGTAAGAAGAGACACCAGAGAGCTCTCTCTGCCAAGATCTTGGGATATCCTGAATACAGGCTGTGACAAAATAAATTGTTTGAGTCACCCAATCTACGATATTTTGTTATGGCAGAGGGGAGACTGTGTAAAACAAAATTAATGTCATCTTTCCAAATAAAATGCTGATGTTTTGCTGAACAGTTACAGGGACTCCTGCAAGTTTATTATCCTTTCCTCTTTCTTTAACCAGGATATCAAAAACAGGTTATTTTTCCCAAAAGGTAACTTTATGCCAAGTAAAACAAGGTCAGGATTTGCAATGACTTGTGCCCTACAGAAACTGGAATGCATAATGCATACCATGTAAACCTTACACTTCTGCACAATTAATTGGAACAAATGGAAATGATTTAAATATTGAAATACACCCCAGCAAAGAGACTTCAATTGCGAAGTCCAATTTTGTCAGAACTTAACAAATTTAGTTTATTGGTAAAAATGGAAGTTTAACTTTGGAAAACATGACGGTATTATTTTGATAATGCATATTCAAACTCCTAAGATCAATAAACTATAATTCTCTTTGCACAATCTTCCTCTGATCAGCATTTCTACCACAGCCGATAAAAGATGTTGAATAAAACATGTAACATTTTGTGTCACAAGATTTGATCAACCTATCAGATTGCTCCTTAAAGAATGCACTAAAACCAGCTTATTAAAAGTCTCCAGCCATTTCAAATTACTCCTAATCAAAAAAAAAAAAAGGAAAGGGGGAGGAGAGAGGTAGTCATTTTGAAAAAATTCTCTCAGTGGAAAAGAAAAAAAACACACCCAGATCTGCATGTTAGCATGAAATATGAGCCTTACGAATGGTTTTAATTGTGAGTTTTAACTCACTAGATTGTAAAGCTTTGAGGAACCTCTATTAATCTAGTAAAAAAAGAGGCACGCTTAAACTAAAAACAGTAAAATGAGAATTTTTAAAATACAGCTCCGGCACCATTAATTCTGTGTAGAAAGCAGTCAGTTACAATTCACGAAACCATATATATATATATATACACACACACACACACACATACGTATATACATATATACATACATATACATATATATATTTTTTTTATTTTTATTATTATTTTTTTAAAGATCAGGAAGCAGAAACACCGAATTTTTAAGAGTGGACACCGTGGGGGGGGGGGAGTGAGGAGCGCCCAGAAGGGAAGGGCTTTATGGGGGCGTTGTTTAATGTTCCATTAGAAACAATGTAAAGAAAGAATTCACGATAATTTACGTCAAAAATGTAGTAAGTGTATAACGACTACCAAAACAAATCTCCAAAATCGCCCAAAACTTAAAACCATCGCGGCCCCTTTTGTCACATCTCGGCGCCCGCCCAGGTCGCGGTGGGGACACTTTGGGGTCCTCCGTGCACAGCTGATGGGAACAAAGCCACCCTCCGCGACAGGAGGGCGCTTTCGGAGCCACGACCCCGTGCTCGGGTTGGGCACATCGGGCATTCTCGTAGGGGCACGGGGGGCTGAAGGGACCGTGCTCGTCCCCTTGGGCCGCTGTCACCCGGAGCCGGCCGGGCGACTCAGGGACAAGCCCACGCCCCCTTCCGCGCGGCCCGGCCGCAGCACAGACACTCGCCCGGCTGACCGCCGCCAGGTGCGCACCGGCCGGGCTGCGGCCCCAGGCGCTGCCGCCGCCACCCCTCGGCACAGCCCGGCCGGGTCCGGGCTCCCTCCGGCACCGCCGAGCCCAACGGCCGGCCCACCCCTCGGCCGCCGGGACCCCGGCGAGGCGGCCTCCCCGCAGCCAACCGCCGCCGCCAACGGCCGCCGCCGACAGCCGCCCGCCCCGCAGCCCGCGCGCCCGGCCCTGGCGCCCACCTGTTGGTCGCACTCGGGGCACGATTTGGTGGCCATCTTCACTTTCTTGGCCCGACTTGCGGACATGCTCCTCTCCGGCGGCGGCGGCAGCGGCGGCGGCGGCGGCTCGGGCTCCTCCCCTCGTACCTCAGCGGCCCGGCCTCCGCCCGCCCGGTCCCGGCTCGCCAGACTGAGGCGCTGCCGGGTGCGCGCGCGCGTGCGCGAGCTCGCGCGGAGCCTGCGTGCCGAGGGGGCGGGGCGCGGCGTGCAGCTGCTCCGTGGGACAGCGGACCGCGCTGCCACCCACCCAGGGCCGGCCCTCGAGCGCGTCCCGATTCTCACGAGAGGAGAAGGTCCCGACCCTCCGGCAGGACAATGGCCACGCCCTCTCCCGGCCGTGCGGTCGGCGTGGGGGCGTGGCTTGAGCGGGACTTGGCAGCGACGGGCGTCAGGCTCGACCAACGACTGCACAGAACGCAGATAGGTACTGGGCACGCCTCCTCCCGGAGGAAGGAGAAGGAGAGAAGAGAGGTGCAAGGTAAAGCGCTCAGCGCCCGGCATTTAATTAACTTCGGTATATGTTAGCAAGTCTAATCACTGAAGAGTTGTAATAAATATCTGACGAGTCGGCTACATGCCAAGCCTGGGCTCGGCGCTGCGAGATATAAATTTCGTTAAGTCTAGTATCTATTGCGGGCCAATTCTGCCAGACAAATGTGAATACTAGGAGCTGTCCTTACAAAATGCGCATTGCAATAGTTAGACTCTTGATGGGAAGAGTAAATTGGCTGACTAGAACATTATATCAAAATTTAAAATCCACCTACCAATCCCATCCCTAAGAATTTGAAAATATTCTCCACCTGTGCCCAAATCGATTTGCGCAAAGATGTTGCACATTGTAGCATTACTTGTCAGAGCAAAATCAGAAACAGCCTAGATGTGCTCCAAATTGCTTGAGCAAATTAAGGTATGCATACAACAGAATATCATTACAGCTCTTCAAAAGAATGCTAGATCTATATGGAGTGATAGAATGATCTCCAAAATAGCTAGTTGGAAAAACAAGGTACTAAACATCTTGTTTAAAATTGTGCAAAAATACAAAAATATATTTATGCATTAAAAAGTATGCACTATATACAGAGGGTGCCAAAAAATGTGTACTTTTTTTTTTTAAGCTGAGCCATCCTGCCACCTGTTGGCAGCTAAGCAGCAGCTCAGCTCAGATTGGGAATCGAACCGCTGCTGCTCAGAACTCACACTCTTGAGTGAGCTCTTAACCAATTGAACCACTAGGCCAGCCCTGTATACACATTTTAAGAAAGGAAAAAACTATATTAAAACTGTGATTCTTATACCGATAACAAAACATGAATACAAGTTATGTGTATCCATATTTTTGGCAGCCCCAGTACATAGTATATAATATGCATTAAGAAACAAAAAAGGAACTGGAGAGCAGGGATAGAAAGACTTCTTTTCCATTCCGTATCCTATTGTATTGAACTTTCTACTAGGTCAACCTAGTACGGACTTCTCCCCCCAAAAGGGGAAAAGGATTTGTACACAGCTCCTGAAGAGGCCACCTGACCCACTATTTAGGGAGTTGGTAGTCCTGGAGAGCTTTCTAGAGGAGTTGTCTCCAAAGCTGAATCCCTAAGGATGTCAGGTGGAGTTGCTCAATAGAGGGGAAGACCTATCAAAGGTGGAGACCTACCAGATGGGACAGTGTAAGCAAAGACTGGGAGGTTAGCAGTTTGATGCTGTGGGTACCCCAAGGGCAGGGCAAAGTGTTAAGGCTGGAGCGGTGGGCCATATCCGCCTGTGCTGAGTGTTTGCTCTCCTGGGAAGGAGACTCGGCTTCATCCTGAGGGCAGTGGTGCAATAAGGGTTTTAAGTTGGGGAGTAACAGGATTTGACTTGAAGTTGAGAATGCTTCGTTCAGCAAAATACCTCATGTATCAGACCCGAAGTACAGGAGAGGAAGGACAGTAAAGGAGAGGGGTGGGATTTTAAAAAGGCCATGAATTAGCAAAACTTGAGCTATTTGGCTGAGTTAGGGGGTGGTCAGGGACATTTCCAGATGACTCTCGTTTCTATTGCAAAGGACTGGAGGATTAGAAGTAGCCGAGGAAGACTACATTAGTTTTCCCCAAGAAGAATGGTGTAGGGCCTGACGTAGGCACCCACACCCTGCAATCCAGGCCCTGAGCAGTTCTGAGTTTCATTTGAATAGGTCCTTTTTCTGGAAATCTCCCAAAATGGCTACTTAGCTGGAGTGGGCGTTTAAAGGTCTTAACTCTGTGGGGTTTTTGAAGTGGTTAATGTGGCACACACTGACAGTTGGCCGACGCAGCTCCGTCAAGGTCCCCCTTTCTCTCTAGCCACCTGTAAGTAGCCATGGTCATGTGGTGTTCTCTCTGGCCAATAGGATATAAACCAAAGTCTGCTGAATGGGGTTTTTGGAAAGGTTCTGGTTCCTGATGAAAATGAACAGATTCATGTCAAGGAAACTTTGTTCTTTGCCTTTCACACTTTTACTTACTGTCGGAAGCATGAACATGTGGCTCTGAAGGTGTGGCAGCCATCTTATGACGAATCCATGAGGTGTTATATTAGTTATCTGTTGTTACATAACAAATTACCCCAAAACTTAGTGCCTTAAAAAAACACACATTATCTCAGTGTCCGTGGGTCAGACATGCAGGTGTCATTCTGCAGTCTCACCTGAATGCTCAACCAGGGGGAGACCCACTCCTAAGTTCACTCGTGTCACTGTTGGCAGGCCCCAGACCCTCATCAGTGGGGCCTTCACAGAACTTCCTTGCAACATGGCAACTGCCTCCACCTAGAATGAGTGATGAGAAAGAATGAGAGAGCACACGACAGAAGCCACGTGTTTCATAACCACCTCCAAAGCAGCATGCTATCACTCCTGCTGTATCCTATTAGAAGCAAGTCACTAAGTGCAGCCCACACTCAATGAGAGGGAATTAGGCAGGGGTCACAGGGAGCCATTGGAGAGGCTGCCCACCCAGGTGCCATGCATGAAGTTATGATCAATCCACAAGGAAGAATGAACAGAAAGCCAGGAAGTGCCTGGGTCCCCAAAAGCATTGTTGCGTAGCTACCTCAGTCACGGCCTGCCTCCCTAAATTCCTTATAATGTGAAAGGGGGAAAATAGCTCAGAATAAGATACAGCTCCACACCTATCAAGATAAAATTTAAAAAACTAATAACATCAAATGTTAGTGAGGGGGGTATAAAATGGTGTAATCGCTTTGGAAAAAGGTCTAGGATAACTAAATATACACAGCCTATGACTCAGGAGCTCCAATCTTAGGTATTCATTCAAGAGAAATGAAAACATGTCCACAAAAAGACTTGTGCAAGCATATTTGTAACAGCTTTATTCATAATAGGCCCATGTTGGGGTGGAAGGAAGCACACAAATGTCTATCATACAGGTAAACAGATAAATAAATTTTGGTATATTCATTTAATAGAACCCCCTTTTCAAATAAATGAATCATTGACACATGCAATAAAACAGATGAATCTCAAAAACATGCTTAGTAAAAGAAGTCTTACACAAAAGAGCCCATGCTGTACGATTTCATTTATATGCTGTGCTACAACAGGCAAAACTATACTATGGTAGAAAAAAAATCAGAGCAGTGTTTGCTTCATAGGTAAGGGTGAGGACAAAATGTAAGGGGTCTGAAGGAAATTTCTGGACTGATGGTAAGTCTGTATCGTAATAGGGGGCTGTGTTATACAAGTGTTTGCATTAGTCAAAACATACTGAATAACACACTTGAAATTTGGGCATTTTATTAAATTTAAATTTTACCTCAACAAGAACCTTAAGCAGATATGAACTCTAGGTGATGACATGTATGCTGAAGTATTTAGGGTGAAATGTGCTAATGCTTGCAACTTACACTGAAATGTATCAAAGAAAAAAAAAAGATGGATACTAAGTGATAAAGCAAGTATAGTAAAACGTCAATGGTACAACCTAGGTGCTTGGCATACCAGTGATCACCATAAAATTCAAATATTTTGTATGTTTGAATATTTTCATAAGTTATAGGAAATAATACCTACTTATTTAAGCCACTCGCTGTTCATTAGGTTTTCAATTATTTGCTGTCAAACATATTCCTTACTTAAACTGATAACAACACAAAGGTTTTCTACAAAGTGAATAAAGCTGGCCTAACATTTCTTCATCCATTTAACATGTACTAGGTACATACTATGTGCTAGGTCTTGGCCCTTGATGAGGATACAATCTTGAGAAGAAAAAAAAACAAAGTCCCTGCTGTTGTGACTCTAACAATCTATTACAGTAGACAAATACATAGTATCACACAAATAAATATATTACTACTGTGATCACGATTATGAAGGAGCAATACTGGGGCTCTAAGGTCATTGTCATGGGGACCTGACCTGTGATGGGGTGGGGCAATCAGGGAAGGCTTCCCAGAGGAAAAGTGCACAATGGGTAGAGTTAATAAGGTGAAGAGGCATAGAAAATACTCAGAAAGAACCGCATGGGCTAATGAGCTGAGGTGAAAGGAAGCGAAAGGAGGCTACTGTGGGTGAAGCACTGGCAGAAAGGGGGAGAGAATCCAACACACCGAGGACAGGTGCCAGAGGAACCCACTTTCCACTGGCTTTTGACGCTGTTCCTAACTCTCTCATGACCTTTCACCGAGCTGTTGGTGCTGTAGGTGCTCTAGTCTCACAGTAAGCAATTAGACCAGGCAGGAGCTTCCTTAATAACAGGTACTAGATACTTGATCAACCAAAATGGCTATTCAAAGCCATTCTTTATTCCCTTTTATAATTAGGACCCAAGCTACCTCTTGGTAGCTTGGTGATAAGGGGGTGGCGGAGAACGTTGGGGGGTGAGATGTAGCAGCTTCCATCTCCACTCCTTTATTTTGACACTCAAACCAAAGTTTCTACCAAAGAGACTTTTAAAGGTTTTCTTTCTTTTCTGGGAAAGGAGAATGAGAGCGCTGGGATGCTTGGCAGATTTTTGTGTTTGTAAAATTTTTATTTTTCTTTAAAATCCAATGTGGCTCCTAAATTAAAGAGTTATAAATTCAAAGCTTTAGTTCCAACTTTCCCAAAGCAATGGAGAGGTGATGATCACATGGTGAAAATGTATTCATTTTGTGTTAATTCTGTTTACAACATTTACACTCCATCTAATCTATGATTAAAAAAAGAAAGAAAGAAAAAAGGTACAGAGCTGGCCAAGTGGCTCAGTTGATTAAAAGTTGGCTTAAGAGCGCGAGCTCTGAGCAACAGGGCTGCCAGTTTGATTCCCACATGGGCCAGTGACACTGTGCTGGAGCTGAGCTGTCACTGAGCTGCCAACAGGTGGCAGGTGGCTCAGCTGGGGTAACAACAAGATTGCCTGCTCGATGGTGGGCTACGCCCACCCACAACTAAGACTGAACTCGGCACCTTGAGCTGAGCTGCTGCCCAGATGGCTCAATGGATAGAGCATGCACTCTTTTTTTTTTTTTTAAGATTTTTTTTTTAATTGGGGGATGGGAACAGTGCTGGGGAATTGCGGGAAGAGGAACAGACAAGTTGCTGTCCTTTTGTTCTTCAGTCTAGTTGTAGAGGACGATGCTTCACTGGCCCAAGTTGGCACCATCACTGCGCTCTTCCCAGGTGAGGCAGATCAGTCGCCCGCTTCTGGATGGCCGCTCACGGCGGCTGCTGGCCACTCACGCTGGCTGCTGGCTACACATGGTAGCCCATGGCAATCCACTGCAGCACTGGCTGCAGCCTACGCCGTCACTGGCGACTCACGGCAGCCCAGCTCCAGGTTGAGCTGTTGTTGTTCAGCATCTTAGCTGTAGAGGGCAGTGTCACTGGCCCTCTTATGTAGGATCCGAACCAGAGCCCTCTGGCATCCCAAGCCAGCTCTTAACCAATGCGCCACTCGGCCGGTCCTAGAGCATGCACTCTTAACAACAAGGCTGCTAGTTCAACTCCCGCATGGGATGGCGGCTATGCCCACCCACAACTAAGATTGAACACAGCACCTTGAGCTTAGAGGCCACGAGCTGCCGATGGGAAACCTGGTGGCAACTGGCGCCCTCCACAACAAAGACTGAAGAACAACAACTTGGCTGGTCCCCTTCCCCAATTCCCCAAAACTGTTCCCCTCCCCGAATTCCAATAAAATCTTTAAAAAAGAAAAAGAAAAAAGGTACAAATAATCACCAAGTAAAGACAAAGAGAGTGAGAAGCGTCCTCTTTGTCCTGAAAGAGGGCTTTCTTTTCCTCCTCCGTGGCAATAACACACTGGGTCAGGGAACACTCGCTGCAGAAAAGCCACAGGCTCAGAGTCACTCACAAGCCCAGCCTCCTTCACAGCTGGGCACGTCTGGACAGTCCACAACTGGGAACAGCCCTTGCTGAGCGCTGGCCGGCCCTGGACACAGAGGGGCCTCCCGAGAGGTCCCACGCCCTGCTTTGCCTCCTGTGCTTTTCCTTCTCAAAGCACTAAAGACTACTTATCAGGCATCAACTCCGTGCCCCTGCTTTACATTAACTGTCCCTGTTCCTCCCCAAACCCTGCACCATGGTATCACGAGCCTCCTCTTAAAGCTCAAGGAGCAGATCAGTCAGGAGTCTGTCTTTTGCCAAAATGGAACACTCAAACTCAGAATGGCTTAAGCAGGGTACTGGCTGGCTCACATAACAAACCACTCAGTGCCAGTTCCAGGCCCCGTTGGATCCACGTGCTCACAAGAACAGGGCCCATTTGTTGCTCTCGGGGCCACAGCACTTGCTGGAGGTGGAAGGGACGCTCGCTAGGATAACTCAGCATCCTCTAACCGCTCCTTTTTCTGTCTCATCACGTTTCGCTGCTTCTGTGTGAGTTTCCTACCCATCCCCAAACCATTCATGTGATATGACTGTGACCAAAGTCCAACCTCCAGCTCTGAAGTTTGACAAGGGGTCTGAGAATTCAGGGGAGGGTGATGGCCATAAAACAACTGCCATCCAGACTAAGTAAGTACATACCACCGCCTTCTTTCACACTAGCCAACCTACTGCTCTGGCCCTGGGACTGTTTAGGCACGGCCTTGCACTGCTTTTGGAATAAAGTCATTCCCACGCATCTGGTCTTAGTCCTGTTACCCTCCTATCAGCCTGAGCCAAGTCAGAAGCTTCGCTCTCTTGGGAGTAAGCACAAGTCCACACAAACACTGAGTAGATTCCTTGACAAACCCAAGGATGGAGCAGAAAAATAAAGTGACTGCAGACAAGGGCATTCAGCCAGGGGAGGAAATCAGGACTGAAAGCACCCAACGCTCTGCTCACCACGCTTGTGTCACAGTGCAGGGCTGCTCTTACCCAAAAGGACATCACTGCTTTTGTTGTTTTTTAATTTGCAGTAAAGCGTCCCATGGTCCTTAATTCTTGGAATTAATTCTCTCTCTCTCTCTCTCTCTCTCTCTCTCTCTCTCTCTCTCCACATTCCTCCCTGCAGAAACCCAAAACGCAGGAGCAGCATGTGGTTTTCCTGTATCTTAGGTGCCTCTCAGTTTTCATGCTCTGCCAGGGTCTGGGGAGGTATCAGACTGAACCATATGAAATTGCCTTTTTGCAGGTCAAAATGAAAATGTTGTATTTTTGAGAAAAACAAAAGCTTTATGTAACCAAAATATGCACAACTAGCATTAACTGCTTTCCCCAAATGATAAATTTCCCCCAATATTAAGTGATATGTATATACCTTATTTATAAAATTCGTTATTGTTAAAATTTATTTAAGTCCTTCAATTACTGCTTCTTAACTGGAGAATGTCCTGTTTCTTAGAAAGAGTTACAAACGACAAAAAAAGGTGGTAATCTGTTGAAAAAAGGTCAGATGAGTATGATGGATATGCAAAACTTCTTAGTCCAATGCAGTTAACTTCCTTATAGTGGTCTGTGATTTCTGTGATCAAATGTCATGGAAAAGTATAGGTCCATGTCTGCTAATCAATGCACAGTGCTTTTAGATCAGTTTTTGATACATGATTTCAACTTCTTGACAATAAGATGCTATTGTTAGTTTTAAAACAGTAAAAGCAGTTTGGGTTAAAAAGCAGTAATGAAATACCCTTTTTGCACACCACCATACAGTTACAGAACCTTTTTTGGTTGCAATGATGGTTTTAACAAATGTTTGGGAACTTCATTAACATCCAACCATTGTCCAGCTCACTTTTAATTTCATTTTTTGTCAAAACTCATATTGCTCTCCAAAACAGGTCTCTGCTCTTTCAAATCTTAAAGGATGAGCATATCTCTAACCATCACAGTTTATGATCATCCATCAACTGGTGTTACCCACCTGTCCAATTGTTTCACCTTTCCTATTGCTGCCAGGTGTCGGGAAATTGTTGTAGCAGAAACTCTTAAGTCTGCCGCAAGGCCTCGAATTGCTGTTTTGGGGTTAGCTTCCACCATGGCTCTCAACTGATCTTCATTTAAAACAGATCTGGGTCTCCCTCGAGGCTCATTTTTCAGACTCAGATCCCCAGAGCGAAATTTTTCAAACCACCACCGGATAGTCCTTTCACTAACACAGCCTTCTCCAAAGACAGAAATGATGTTTCTACTCGCCATGGCTGCACTATGTCCTAGTTTAAATTCATATAAAAAAAGGATTCGCAAATCTTTCAAAGATATGGTATTGTTCACATCTGTGGAGAAAGTAAACAATAAAAACTCAAACATCAAAGAAAACTGAAGAGCATAACATCAAGATGAATACTAAACAACACAACTGAAAACAGAGCTGACATCTTTACGAATCATGGTGAGATTTCAACTGGTAAGGTATCAGCAATCTCATTTGGAGGATACATGTTTTTATCACTGTACTCCGCTGCCATCTTTGTCAGGCGGTTGCTCTTTTTTTTTTTTTTTTTTTTTTTATTGGGGAACAGTGTGTTTTTCCAGGACCCATCAGCTCCAAGTCAAGCAGTGTTTCAATCTAATTGTGGAGGGCGCAGCTCAGCAGTCCATGTGGGGATCGAACCGGCAACCTTGGTGTTATGAGCACTGCACTCTAACCAACTGAGCTAACCCGCTGCCCCAGGTGGTTATTACTTTTAAGGCTTTAGGTTTTCCAATAGGAATATACAATTTCCAGTAATTTTAAATTAGAAGAAATGCTTTGAACCAAAATATGAGTTGTGCTTTTAAATCCAGGAACTCGGAGCCTACCAAACAATTTTTTCAGTACTATCAAATTAAGATCTCAGATCAATTTAATACTTGGGAAAAAAATTCTCCCATAATGGATTGACAAATACTTGTTTCTTATGTTTTCTGACAGCAGCACTTTCAGGTCTTCCTCTTCCCTGCTTCACATGATCTGAATGGCCACTGCTTCACAACCTCTTTTATGTTTTCTACACCTACTACAGAATTTATCTTCTTTCACTTCTCTATTCACTCTTCTTGGCTTTATACTTAATTTTGGTGTAGATCAATAAAAATAACATGTTTTAGGGATGTGAAAGAACTGTTTGCCTAAGTTCGCATTTTCCCTCTGCCAGTCACTTATTCTAAATGGCACAGAGTCCACTGCCTAGTGCATTTTTAAAACCAACCACCATAACATGTTTCCTAAACCCACCAAAGTGTTTTTAAAGCAAAAAAAAAGAAAAAAAGAAAAAAAGGAAAGAGATTTAGCAGAATTCAATTCTGGACAATGTTTGGGGAAAATCTTGGGGTAGTAAGGGGGAAGGTTTCTTTCTCAGCAGCTTTAATTCCAGCCCCTTAGAAGTACATATTCCTCTACAGCAACTCTTCTGCCTCTTGCCTCCCCTCTGCTTTTTTTTCCAGTGAAGTGGAAAAAAAAGGTCTCCACTCCTTTTTGCCCTCACTTAAATTCTAAATTAAACTACTTTAAATAGGTCAATAATTAATCTATTACAAAAGCAGAAAAAAATCTGACCTCAACCATAACATATTGTTACCAAAAAAACAAAATATATGTATTTCAACTATAAGATAAATATTAGGAAAGTGAGTAGCTTTATTTTGGCCCCTAATATACTAAAAACAATTTATCCTATTGCTCCTAAATGGAATAAAAATAGGGGAGAAACGTTTCCCGTTAATATAGATTTATCTGATGCAAGAAGCCACCTCTTCCACTTCAAACAAACATGCTAGTTAATATACAACCAAAAAATAAAACTTGTTTTACTACAGAGCTAAATCCAAAAGCAAAAGAGAGAATTTCCCAAATGCATAAAAGAGGGAGGGGGACTCAAAGCCACTGTGGTAAGGGGACACATGAGTGGAATTCGTATCTCAGAACTACTTACAAATAATGGAACAATCTGAAACAGAGACATTTTAAGACAAGTTAAAATAGCACATTTTGAAACATGCCTTAAATGTTCAAAGAGAAAACACAGAAATAGATTCCATTAGACAAGAACAGACATTGTGAAAGGAAGAAATCCCACGTGACATTTAGTTGTCACATCTCCTTAGTCTCCTCCACTTTCTGACAGTGTCTTAGTCTTCCCTTATCTTTCATGACCTTGACCCTTTTGAAGTAACTGATCGGTTACTTTGTAAATGTATCTCATTTGGGTTTGGCTGATGTTTTCTAATGACTGGACTATGGTTATGCATTTTTGGCAAGAATACACAAAAATGATATGTCCTTTTCAGTGTATCATGTCATGGGTTTCATGACGTCGGTATGTCTTATTATTGTGATGTGCACCTTGATCACTGATTAAGGTAAATTTTGGCAAGTTTCATTCCCTGTAAAGTTATTATTATATCTTTCCCTTTGTGGTTAATGAAGATCTGGGGGAATACTTTGATGCTACACAAATTTTATTTCTCCTCAAATTTTCACTCACTAATTTCCATCCATGAGTAGATCTTGTCTGCAACAATTATTACTCTGTTTAGCTAATGCTGATTTTCTATTTCCCTCAATCCTTCCACAGTCATTACCTGGAATTCTACTATAAAGAAGAACTGTTCTTTCCCCCAAGTTTTTATTTGTATCAGTTTGGACTGATATTTACTTTATTATTCTATGGGTTATAATCCAATGATACTATTTCTTTTGCTCACATTGTTCCAGCTTTGGCGATTAGGAACTCCTTCAGGTTGGCTTCCATGTCCTTTAACAATATTCCTCCCTGCTTTTTAAAGTGTTTTGTAATTATCTGGCATACCCAGCGATTCCACTCCTAGGTATACATCCAAAAAAACTAAAACCGGGAATTCAAACAGATACTTACACAATATTCATAGCAGCATTATTCACAATAGCTGAAATGAGAAAACAACCCAAGGGTCCATCAATAGATGAATGGATAAACAAAATGTGGTGTGTGTATGTGTGTGTGTGTGTGTGTGTGTGTGTGTGTGTGTGTGTGTGTGTATAAAATGGAAATTATTCAGCCACAAAAAGGAATGAAATTTTGATATATGCTACAACATGGATAGATCTTCAGAAAAGTATGCTTAGTGAAATAAGCTAGACACAGAAGAACAAATATTGTATGATTCCACTTATATGAGGTATCTGGAATATGCAAATTGATACAGACAGAAAGAATAGAAAACCAGGAGTTAGAAGGAGGAGGGAGGAAGGAAGGTGGAGATTGTGTAATAGGTATGGAGTTTAGGTTAGGGATAATGAAAAAGTTTCAGGTATAAATGGTAGTGATGGGTACACAGCATTGCGAATGTATTTAACGCCACTGAATTGGACACCTACAAATGGTTACAATAATGCTATGTATATTTTACCATAATTAAAAAAAAATAAAGTCCATTTTACTCTTGTAATCTGAAATACCATCTTTGTCATATACTAACTTTCCATATGAATCTGGGTCTGATTCTGTACTTATTCTTTGCCACTGGTCTATTTGGCTATGCTAACATCAAAATGTTGTGGGTTTTTTTTCATTATAGAGGCTTTATATTTTAATGGCTGATAGGGCTGGTCAACATTCATAGTTTTTCTTTTTAGTGTTATCCTGGCTATTCCTAACATCAGTTTTATTGAGATATAATTCACATACCATACAATTTGCCCATTTAAAGTGTAAAATTCAATGGTTTTTAATATATTCACAGGTTTGTGAGTCTAATTTTAGAACATTTTTGTCCCCCAAAGAAACTAAACCCACTGACAGTTCTTCCTCATTCTCTTCCTATTCCCTTCCCAGCGCTAAACCATTAATCTATTCCCTATCTATGATTCTGCCTATGTGGGCATTTCCTATCATTGGAATCATACACTATGTGATCTTTTGTGACTGGCTTCTTTCACATAGCACATTTTCAAGAGTCATTCATGCTGTAGCACATACCAGTATTTCCTTTCTTTTTATTGTCAAATCATAGTCCATCTTATGGATAGACCACATTTGTTTATCACCAGTTCCTGGACATCAGGACTGTTCCCGCTTTTTATTATAGCTATTATCAATAATGCTTCTAATAGCAGTCATGGACAAGTTTTTGTGTCAACTTATATTTTCAGCTCTCTTGGGTATGTGCCTAAGAGTGTAATTGCTGGATCATACTGTAACTCTATGTTTAACCATTTGAGTAACTGGTAAGATTGTTTTCAAAGTGGCTGTACTGTTTTACATTCTTATTAGCAGTGTATGAGTGTTTCAGATTTCCACTTCCTCACCAACATTTGTTATTTTCTCTTTTTTATTATTGCCAGCTTAGTTGGTATGAAGTAGCATCTCGTGATTTTGATTTGCATTTCCCTAATGATGTTGAACATCTTTTCATGTACTTATTGGCCATTTGTATATATTCTTTTGGACAATTGGGTCATTGCTCTTTTTATTACGAAGGTATAAAAATTCTTTATATATTCTGGGTACAAATCCCTTATCCACTATGATAGCTATGACAAGTCCCTTATCCACTATTACTGAACCTATCTTGGTGGTAGATTTATTGCTGTGTGTCCAAGATATACAGTACCTGGCATATGTTAGGCACTCAATAAATGTTTGTAATAAATCTACTCCCATTTTGGGTTCACTACTGTTAGAACATATTATTTTATATAGGAAAAAAATAAGAGTAACAAAAACCCACTTTCTCTGAATATACTTACTAAATAAATCTAGATTTGTCAACTTTAAAGAAAAAGCTACTAACTCAAACAAAATTAAAATCAGTAATTTTTTAGATAAACTAGTGAATTGAACAAAATAATTGATACTTTAAAAAATTATATCAAGGGCCGGCTGAGTGGCTCAGTTGGTTAGGGGCGCGAGCTCTGAGCATCAGAGTTGCCAGTTCAATTCCTATATGGGTCGGTGAGGTGCGCCCGAGCTGAGCTGCCAACAGGTGGCAGGATGGCTCAGTTGGTAAGAGTACATGCTCCTAGCAACAAGGTTGCTGGTTCGACTCCTGCATGGAATGGTGGGCTATGCCCACCAGCAACTAAGATTGAAAAGACACCTTGAGCTGAGCTGCCCTGAGCTGCTGATGGGCGGCCAGGTGGCAGCTGAACTTGGAGCTGAGCTAGCTGCGCCCTCCACAACTAAGACTGAAGGACAACAACTTGGCTGTTCCCCTTCCTCAATTCCCTAACACTGTTCCCCTTCCCCAATTCCCCAGTGGGATCTTTAAAAAAAAAAATTATATCAATACTAAAACCAAGTACCTCTTTTCTAGTTAACAATTTCAAATTAAAATTTCTCATTAAAATTTACTGCAGCTTATCAGTATTATGAAGGTGTTAAATTGGATAAAGAACAAATCAATATCATAAATTGACTTACTGTATCTAATAAAAGCTAAAGATGTACTTCAATAGATTTTAATATTATAACTTCACCAGCAAAATTTTTTTAACTCACAAAAAATAATTTTTAATTTATATAATAGAAACCATAAAAGATGGAAAGTTGGTGAACTCACAATTACCTGTAAAAGGTGATGATTTCTCTGAGTGTTTTATTTTCAGGTGTTTCCTATTAATAAATACATAACCACAGGGACAAGATTTACGTGCAACAGGAACCTGGAGGGGGAAAAAGGAAAAAAATATATTACATTTTACTATGAAACTTCTCAAGTGTTTCTGTAGTCTCTTCATCTAAACAATAAGTAACTTGAAGGTAGAAATCACATGTATGTTTAAATTCCACTTTCTCATAAAAATTATTTGAGATGAGAATCATATCCACTCTCCTAGTCCTTTACAGTTCCATGCATATAGCAAACATTCAATAATGCTAATGTGAATGGCTAGGGGAAAATGTGAGGTACGAAAATTATTTCCTAAAATGTCAGTCTCAGAATAATTACAATATGGATTAGACTACAAGAAAGGAATTGTTATTTTTTCTCAAGATTGCTGTGGCTATTCAGGGTCTTTTATGGTTCCACATACATTTTAGGATTACTTGTTGTGTGAAAAATGCCATTGGTATTCATAGGGCTACAGAATGCTTCACCACCTCCTACAGCTTACCACTACATAACAGAAGGCCTATTTACAGCAATTCATTTTCCCTAGTACATCATGTCCAACTATCAAGAAAAAATTATAAGGCATACTAAAAGGCAAAAACACAGTTTGAAGAGACACAGCAAGCATCAGAACTAGACATGACAGGGATGTTGGAATTACCAGACTAGGAATTGAAAATAACTATGATTAATAGGCTAAGGCAGCGGTTCTCAACCTGTGGGTCGCGACCCCTTTGGGGGTCAAACGACCCTTTCACAGGGGTCGCCGGGTACTCGTATGTGGGCGTATCTGCATGTGAGCCTGGAGACGGATAGAGGAGCAGTGTCTCGGTTCCTAAGACCATCGAAAATATGTGTTTTCTGATGGTCTTAGGCAACCCCTGTGAAAGGTTGAGAACTGCTGGGCTAAGGGCTTTAATGGATAAAGTACACAGCAGGCAAGGAGAGATGAGTAATGTAAGTAGAGATGGAAATCCTAAGAACGAACCAAAGAACCAAAGAGTGGCTCAGTTGGTTAATAGTTGGCTTGGGAGCGTGAGCTCTAAGCAGCAGGGCCATCGGTTCAGTTCCCACATGGACCAGTGATGCTACTCCCTCTATAGCTGATTGTGAACAACAGCATAACCTGGAGCTGGTCACTCTGCCATGAGTGGCCGGCAGCCAGTGTGAGCGGTGAGCAGCCAGCGGCTGGCAGCCGGTGGGAGCTGCTGTGAGTGGCCATCCAATGGCCGGAGACTGACTTCCTCAGCCGAAAAAAGCGCAATGATAACACCAACATGGGTCAGTGAAGCGGCATCCTCCACAACTAAACTGAAGAACAATATGACAGCAACTTGTCTGTTCCCCTTCCCTGATTTCCCAATACTGTTCCCCTTCCCCAGTTCCCCAATAAAATCTTAAATAAAATTTAAAAAAAGAACGAACCAAAAAGAAACGCTAGAAATAAAAAACACTAACAAATGAAAAATAACTTTGATGGGCTCCTTAGCAAATTGGAGACAGCTGGAGGAAAGACTCTCTGAATTTGAGGATATATCAGTAGAAACCTCCAAAACTGAAAAAGAGATTGAAGACTGAAAAAACAAACAAACAAAACAAAAACAGAACATAATATCCAAGAACTGTGGGACACCAGCAAAATATTTAACATACGCATAATGGAAACACAGAAAAAAGAATGGAAGATATATTCGAAACAGTAATGACTGAAAATATCCCCAAATTAACATCCGACACGAAACCACAGATCCAGGATGCTCAGAAAACACCAAGCAGAATAAATTCCAAAAATACTATACCTGGGCATATAATTTTCAAACTACAGAAAATCAAAGATAAAGAAAAAATACTGAAAGAAATCAGAGCAGAAAAATACTTTATTGATATAGGAACAAAGATAAGAATTGCATCTCCTTGGGAGCCATCAATAAAGAAGAGAGTGGGGTTTAAAGTGTTGAGAGAACAAACACCAACTGGAATTCTGTACCCCGAGAAATTATCCTTCAGAAGTGAAGGAGAAATAGACTTTCTCAGGAAAACAAAAATTGAGGAAATCGGTTGCCAGATTTGTCTTGCAATAAACGTTAAAAGTTCTTTAGAGAGAAGGAAAATAATATAGGCCAGAAACTTGGATGCATATCAAGAAAGGAAGAAAATCAGAGTAGGAAACAGTGAAGGTAAAATAAAAACATTTTTTTCTTAATTGATCTAACAAATTACAGTCTGTTCAAAATAATAGCAACAACATACGCAATTATTTGTTTATGTATATATCTTCTGTGTATGTGTATATATGTACTTATATATAAGTAAAATGTATGACAGCAATAATACAAAGAATAGGAGGAAGGACAGGATTATTTTGTTGTTATAAGGTAATCACAATATTCATAAAGCAATATAGTGTTATTCAAAAGTGGAGTTGGATTATTTATATGTATTATGTATATTTCAAACTATCAGGCAACCAATAAAGTATTAAGTAGAATCATATAAAATGCTCAACAAAAATCACAAAAAGGAGAAAAAGAGTAGAATATAAATAGGAACAAAAAATAAGGGCAACAAATAGAAAACAGTAACAAATATAGTATACATTAACCCTACTAAATCACTTTGAACATCAATGGTCTAAATGCACCAATTAAGAGACTGGAAAGTGGATCAAAAAACAAGATCCAACTATATATTGTCTACAAAAAAAACCCCACTTTAAATATAAAAACACATATAGGTTACAATTAAATGGATGGAGAAAAATTAACCACACTAATGTTAATCAAAAGAAAGCAGGAATAGCTGTGTTAATTTCAGACAGAGCCGGCTTCAGAGCAAGAAAAGTTATCAGGGATAAAGAAGGGCATTACTAATGAAAGAGGTAAATTTTCCAAGAAGACATAATCCATAATCTGTATGTACCTAACAACAGAGCATCAATCTACATGAGGCGAAAACTGACAGAACTGCAAGGAGAAACAGACAAATCCATTATTATTGTTGAAGACTTCAACACCCCTCCATCAGAAATGGACAGGTCCATTGGACTACATCAAAATGAAAAACTTTGTGCATCAAAGGACATTATCAAGAGAGTGAAAAGACAACCCACAGAATGGGTTTTTGCTAATATTTGCAAATCATATATTTAATAAGGGTCTAGTAACCAGAATATACAATAACACTCACAACTCAACAACAAACAGAAAAACAACCCAATTTTAAAATGGGCAACGAGGACCGGCCGAGTGGCTCACTTGGTGAAGAGCTCACACAAGGGTGCAAGCTCTGAGGAACAGTGGTTCAAGTCCCGGCCTGAACAGAGCTGCCGCTAAGCTGCCAACAGGTGGCAGGATGGCTCAGCTAAAGAAAAAAATAAATAAAATAAAATGGGCAATGAATCTGAATAGACATTTTGCCAAGGAAGACACATAAATGGTCAATAAGCACATGAAAAGATGTTCAATGTCCTTAATTAGGGAGATGCAAATCAAAACCACAATGACATCCCACTTCACACACACTAGGATGGCTATAATAATTTTTTTAAAACAAAAATAACAAGTGTTGGTGAGGATATGGAGAAATTCGAACCTTCAACACAATGTTGGTGGGAATGTAAAATGGGACCTGCTGTGGAAAACAGTTTGACAGTTCCTCAATGAGTTCAATGCAGAGTTACTACATGACCATGCGATTCCACTCTGGGAATATAATAAATGAAAACAGGTGTTAAAAAAAACAACAACTTGTAAATGAAATGTTCACATCAGCAGTATTCACAATAGCCAAAAGGAGGAAGCAACCGAATGTCCATCAACTGATGGTTAACAAAACATGGTCTACCCATACAATGTTACTTGGCCATGAAAAGGAATAAAGTACCGACATGTGCCACAAAATGGATAAGCTAAATGCTAAATGAGAGAAATTCGATATCCAAGAACACATATTGTATGATTCCATGTATATGCAGTTATCAAGCATAGGCAGCTCCAGAGAGAGAGAAAGCAGATGAGTAGTTGCTGAGGGCTGGAGGGAGGTTGGACTAGGAATAGTAATACTGACGGCTTAATGGACCCAGGGTCTGATTGTGGGGTGACGAAAATGTTCTGGAACTAGATAGTGGTGATGTTGTACAGCATTGTGAATGTATTAATGCCACCGATGTTTACACTTTAAAATTGGTCAATGATGGGTTTTTTACTACAATAAAAATAATTATCTTTCCACATATAATTAATAAACATTCATAAAATGAAAAATTTAAAACAATTTCAGTTACAACAGCACCCAAAAAATTAAATTCATAGGGATAAATTTAACAAAATATGTACAAAACCTGTACACTGAAAACTACAAAACACTGTTGAGAGGAATTGGAAGCAGCAGTAAATTTCTCTTGTTGAGGGATGGAAAGTAAGAAGAGAGGTAATTATTTGGAAAAGAGATACACATTAAGGTCTGCATTTTGGCATAAAAGATATCTGACAATTGGTTTTAACTGAGGGATTTTCTACTTCTTCTAGTTAAGAATAAATTTTATATACAAAGTAAACAATAAAATTTTTTTCAACTGAATGAACGAGCAAAGTAAACAGAAATCGTCTCAGAGATCTAGAGGAACAACTGATGGTTGCTAGTTGGGAGGGTGGGGATGAGGGAGAAGGGAAGGGATTAGACAGCATAAATAGGTATTGCCACAGGGATATGAAAGACAGTTCAAGGAATATAATTAATAATGTTGTAAATATTTTGTAGGGTGTCAGATGGTCACGTCTTGCTAGGGAGACCACATCATGGATGGGGTAGAGGCTTGATCACTGCACTGTACACCTGAAGCTGATGTTGTATAATATTGTATGTCAACTATAAGTGAATACATATATATAGTCACGGGATGTGGAGTATAGTGTGGGAGTGGAGTCAAGGGAATTGTAATAGATATGTATGATATTGGGGGGGGAAATGGGGCGGTGGATTGAAGGAGGGGGGTTGTCACGTCAAGGGGTAAAAAGTATAACTATTGCAGTGTGTTGTACAGCTGAAACTAATTTTAAAAAATGTGTCTTTCAAAATAAAAAAACTAATAATTAAAAAAAATTTTTTTCCATTGGGTTATGACATGTTAGTAAAGGGTTAACAAAACTTCATGAGAAACACAGACCATGGGTTAACCTTCTTCTAGCACTCTGACCCTGTCAGCCTGATAAAGATAAAATGTCAGCAGTGTCACTAGGTAACATTGCTTATGGTAAAAGTGAACCCCTTGTTGGTGTCTGGACTGGAAGGGACCCGGTGAGAAGCCATAGCTTTGGGCTTCTCTAAGTACAGTGTAACATGCCATTCCCTGCAAAACCTCAAGAGCTAAGGCCTTGCTCATGGGCTAAAAACATGACATTTCTAAGCCATGGTAACTCTTGCAACCACGAGCACGGTTTTGTTCCTTTACACCTGACCATTCATTTGGAGAGACAGAGAAAGCCCGTGGGATGATGTGTCCTTACTGAACTCTGAAGCTGTTCTGATCACATGCAGTGCTTCCTGTCATATCTGGGCCCTTATCAGTTTGAATGTCGAGCTGAACGCCAGGCACTGGAGGTCGTAAAGCCATTGCATGGCCTGATGAATTTAGTTTAGAAAGCAGATATTAAAAATTCAAGAAACCGGGTCGGCCGAGTTCGCGTTGGTTAGGAGTTGGCTTGGGACGCCAGCTCTGTGCAGCAGGACCCCGGTTCGGATCCCACATGAGGGCCAGTGACGCTGCGCCCTCTACAGCTAAGATGGTGAACAACAGCTCGACCTGGAGCTGGGC
>NW_017731354.1:3132951-3146928 GCF_001890085.2 Hipposideros armiger
CGGCGGCAGCGGCGGCGGCGGCGGCTCGGGCTCCTCCCCTCGTACCTCAGCGGCCCGGCCTCCGCCCGCCCGGTCCCGGCTCGCCAGACTGAGGCGCTGCCGGGTGCGCGCGCGCGTGCGCGAGCTCGCGCGGAGCCTGCGTGCCGAGGGGGCGGGGCGCGGCGTGCAGCTGCTCCGTGGGACAGCGGACCGCGCTGCCACCCACCCAGGGCCGGCCCTCGAGCGCGTCCCGATTCTCACGAGAGGAGAAGGTCCCGACCCTCCGGCAGGACAATGGCCACGCCCTCTCCCGGCCGTGCGGTCGGCGTGGGGGCGTGGCTTGAGCGGGACTTGGCAGCGACGGGCGTCAGGCTCGACCAACGACTGCACAGAACGCAGATAGGTACTGGGCACGCCTCCTCCCGGAGGAAGGAGAAGGAGAGAAGAGAGGTGCAAGGTAAAGCGCTCAGCGCCCGGCATTTAATTAACTTCGGTATATGTTAGCAAGTCTAATCACTGAGGAGTTGTAGTAGACATGTGATTAACGACCTGGACCCAGCGTCGGGGAGTGAAAATTCATTTATTTAATAAATAATTGCCTAAATCCCACTGTCAGGCAAATATGAATAAAATGTAGCAGCGCTTGCCCCTGAAAGAGCACAGTCTAGCTATTTAGACCAGTGCTACTTACCGTCCACAATGAAGAACTAGTTTTGTTTTTTAAATCATCAGTCACTCATATTAAGATAAAAATAAGTTACTCGTAAAATGAGTGAAACTATATACAAATGCAAGCTCATTTTTAAAATAGGGAATTCGACTGACAAAATTACAGTTCAATAAAAAACAGAAAATAATTTAAGAAACCATACACTTTGCCAGTCTGCATTTATGAGAGAATGGCTATTACACTGGTAAATTTCATTTTACAATTCAAACTAAACCACAGGTATGAGTGAGATTTCTGTTCTGCATATTAAGTGCCTATAAGCACTGTTTGAAGGAATACAATGTACATAAATATTTAAAGCCTTTAAAGTGACAAATGAGGTTGCTTCTTTTTTGGTCATTTATACTAAACTAGGTTAGATTGATAAAAGCGCTGCTTGCCAAGGAAAATTTATGTCTAAACTAGTTCTAAGTTCTCATTGTTAATGAAAGAATGTCCAAACCTATAGAAAAGTTTTATAAGAGTTTATTTGAGCCAAGTTTTTGAGGACATGCCTAGAAGCAAAATCTCAACAGATTGAGAAAATGCTCTGAAGAATGACAGTTTTGCAGTTCCTTTTTTGCGATTATTGTAGAATCAAAGAAGGAGAGGTAAGTAAGAAAGCAAAGCGGGAAATCTCAAGGATTGGATAAAAAGCAAAATTGAGAAACAGACTTCTTTTACACTAGTGGGTATAGGATAGTTAATTAACATTTACAGCAAATAGAGATGGTATTCGGCAATAAGATAACAACGAGGGGTTCTGTGGTTTCGTATTCTGGTGCCTATGGTTGTGTCTGTGAGGAGTCTGGAAAAGAAAATACTCTGACATTTCAAAGGTATCTTATCCTAGATGCACGAGAACAATGCACAGGGCTCACTTAAGGTAAAGGCTGACCTTTGCTAAGGAATCTATGGACCTGGGCTGTGACTACCTGCTATGACCTGCCCAGTTAGGAATGGTGATCAGACCATCCTGTGTTGGTACTTTAGTCACTGAGCTTGTCAGGCTTGCCATGTGGTACCCCATAAGCCCGCTCCCCTAGCTTGTCAGGTCCCTCATAGTTCATTCTTAAACTTTATCTAAAATGGACTGATGATGTATTTTCAAAACTCATATTCAATTGTCATAAGTAGCTAGATCCAACAATTTATCCCGTAGAGTAAATGTTAAAATTTTAAATATTTTTCAATGAAAGAAATTATTTTCTTTCTATGATTTTCCCATATAGGGATCTTCTTTTCAGGAAAAGTACAATTCAGACTGTTCTATCACATTTGTAAAATATTGAATTATAATTTTTCTTAGATGTGCAATGTCAAGTTCATTGTCTCCTTCATTGATAATTGTTAAAATAAGAAATATATCGGGCCGGCCGAGTGGCGCGATGGTTAAGAGCTGGCTTGGGATGCCAGAGGGCCCTGGTTCGGATCCCACATATGAGGGCCAGTGACACTGCCCTCCACAGCTAAGATGCTGAACAACAGCTCGACCTGGGGCTGGGCTGCCGTGAGTCGCCGGTGACTGCGTAGGCTGCAGTCCCCTGCTGCAGTGGGTTGCCATGGGCTACCGTGTGTAGCCAGCAGCCAGCGTGAGCGGCCAGCATCCGCAGTGAGCAGCCGTCCAGAAGCCGGTGACTGATCTGCCTCACCCAGGAAGAGCGCAATGATGGTGCCAACTTGGGCCAGTGAAGCAACATCCTCCACAACTAGACTGAAGAACAAAACGACAGCAACTTGTCTGCTCCCCTTACCCGATTCCCCAACACTGTTCCCCTCACACAATTCCCCAATAAAATCTTTAAGAAAAAAAGAGAGAATGAAAAATAGTGAGGAAATCCTGCATGAATTATGGGACACCATCAAGAAAAAAGTTTTCTGTGTTATGAGAGTCCCAGAAGGAAAAGAGAGAGAGACCTGGGCAGAAAGATTATGGCTGGGAAGCTTCCAAGTCTGGGAAGAGATATGGACACCCTCATTCATAAAGCTTATAGATCCCCAGAGTAAACCCAGAGAGATCTTCTGCAAACACATTATAATAAAACTGTCTAAAATCAAAGACAAGGAGAGACTATTTTAAAAATCAAAGGAGAAAAACTCACATACAAAGGAAACTCTTTAAGGCTATCTGTGTCTTTCTCAACGAAAACCTAACATAGCAGGAGAGTGGGATTATAAATTCAAAGTTCTGAGAGAAAAAGAAAAACTTCCAACCAAGAACTCTTTCCCCAGCAAAGCTATAATTCAGAAATGAGAAAGAATTGCCCAGACAAATAAAGGCTGAGGGAGTTAATCACCACTAGATCTGCCTTAAAGAAATGCTGAAAGGGGTCCTTCAAACGGAAATGAAAGGGTGCTAACTAGTAACATGACAACATATGAAAAAAATAAAACCTGTTGGTAAAGGTAAGAATATATAGCAAAATTCAGAATACCCTAATATGGTTGTATGTAAATCATTTAACTCTAGTGTAAAGGTTAATGGACAAAAGTATTACTACAATAATTTGTTGGTGGTTACACAAAATAAAAAGATGTAAATTGTGACATCAAAAACATAAAATCGGGTAGTTTTTGTATGCATACAAAGTTAAGTTGTTATCAGCTTAAAATACACCATTAAAACTACACTATGTTTTATGTAAGCCTCATGGTAAAAATGAGCAAAAGTCTATAGGAGATAACAAAAGGTAAAGAGAAGGGAAGCAAAGTATTCCACTACGGGAAATCATCAACTCACAAAGGAAGACATCAAGAGTGGAAGAACGGAACAAGGGATTACAAAATAGCCAGAAAACAACTACTAAGATCGCATTAGTAAGTCCTTACCTATCAATGACTACTTCAAATGCAAATGGATTAAATTCTCTGATCCAAAAACATACAAAGCGGCTCAATGGATTAATAATCAATAAATAAAAAACAGGCCCCAAGTATATGCTGCCTTCCAGACACTCACTTCGGCTGTAAGGACCCCAATAGGCTCCAAGTGAAGGGATGGACAAAGCTATCCCATGCAAATGAAACCAAGAGATCAGAGGGAGCTCTATATGTACTTACATCAGACAAAATAGACTTCAAGTCAAAAACTATAACAAGAGACAAAGAGGGCCACTGTATAATAATAAAGGAGTCAATTCATCAAAAGGATATAACAATTATAACTATATATGTACCCAACATCAGAGCACCTAAATATATTAAGCAAATGCTAACACATCTGAAGGGGAAAATAGATAGTAATACAATAATAGTTGGGACTTGACCATCCCATTGTCAACAATGGGTAGAGTGTACAGCACCAAGAATGAGCCCTAAGACAAACTTTGGGTAAGAAGGATGTTCTTCATGATTGTAGTGAGTTAACAAGTCCATTCCACACTCAAGGAGAAGGGGAGTAAGGCCCACCTCTTGAAAGGAGGTATATTTAACAATTTGTGGGCATCTCTTAAAACCACCACACTGGCTGATGGCAGGAGGTCGCAGTCCCTCACCACGTGGGCCGCTCCACAGGCCTGCCAGAGTGGCCTTATAGCATGGCAGCTGGCCCTCCACAGAGCAGATGACCCAAAAGAGAACAAGGAAGAATTCATAATGTCTTTTAAGGCCTAACTTCAGAAGTGACACTCGGTCATTTCTGCAGTATCATACCGGTCACATAGGTCCCCAAATTCTGCTAGGGCATGCTGGGGAGGGCGCCACAAAGGAAGTGACAGAGAGAGGGGCTTTTGGGGTTCCACAGACCCTGAAAAAAATGAATCGATAGAGGTCAGAAGACAGAAAGTAAGAAGCAGGAGAGGCGCCAGAGGAACCCACTTTCCACTGGCTTTTGACGCTGTTCCTAACTCTCTCACGACCTTTCACCGAGCTGTTGGTGCTGTAGGTGCTCTAGTCTCACAGTAAGCAATTAGACCAGGCAGGAGCTTCCTTAATAACAGGTACTCGGTACTTGATGAACCAAAATGGCTCTTCTAAGCCACGTTGATCTCTCTTGTAATTAGGATGTGAGCTTCCTAGGAGACCCAGAGAGAGGAGAAGCAGCAGCCTTCACCTCCACCCCCGCAACGTTTTACATTCAGAATACAAAGTCTCTACCAAGGAGCCTTTAAAGCTTTTGTGGTTTTGGTGAGAAGAGAAAAAGAGCAGTGGGAAGCCCTGCAGATCTTTAAATTAACAAATTTCCCATTTCTCTCAGAAAACTGAAAATAGCTCCTGAGTGATAAGAGGTCTTTGTTCTTTTGTTCTTTCTTGTTTGTTTGTTTGTTTGTTTTCCCCCAAAGCTTTGCAATCATCACAATGGTGCAAGTGCGGTCATTTAAAGTTTATTCTTTTTGTTTGGTTATGAACTTTACTTATGTCCACAAAGGAATAGTCTACAAACAACAGTAACAAAAATAAATGCAAAGAACTGTCCAGGTAAAAACAAAGAGGGTGAGAAGCATCCTCTTTGTCCTGAAAGAGGGCTTTCTTTTCCTCCTCCGTGGCAATAACACACTGGGTCAGGGAACACTCGCTGCAGAAAAGCCACAGGCTCAGAGTCACTCACAAGCCCAGCCTCCTTCACAGCTGGGCACGTCTGGACAGTCCACAACTGGGAACAGCCCTTGCTGAGCGCTGGCCGGCCCTGGACACAGAGGGGCCTCCCGAGGGGTCCCACGCCCTGCTTTGCCTCCTGTGCTTTTCCTTCTCAAAGCACTAAAGACTACTTATCAGGCATCAACTCCGTGCCCCTGCTTTACATTAACTGTCCCTGTTCCTCCCCAAACCCTGCACCATGGTATCACGAGCCTCCTCTTAAAGCTCAAGGAGCATATCAGTCAGAGGTCTGTCTTTTGCCAAAATGGAAAACTCAAAATGGCTTAAAGAAAAAGGGTGTTGCCTGGCTCACCTAACTGGGAAGCCAAGCATATGATGGGCTGCAGGCACAGCTAGATCTAGGTACCCATGTCAGGCACCAGGGCCACACTTTTGCTCTCTGCCCCTTATTTCTGTATTCCCTGAAGGCAAACCCTTCCTTCTTGGTGTTGAGAAGATGGCAGAGACAACCAAATTCGCTACATTACATTAAGCGTGGATGCTGTGAAGCCGCACTGTTTGGATCTCCCTTCTAAAAGAACTTCGGCATTTAGCTGCAAGCAGTGCTGTTAGCTGACAGCCTCCAGCGGTCCCACCCTCAGGAACCACGCCCTTCCCGCCTGGTCACTTCTGCCCAACGCATGACTCCTCCAATCGCCTGTCTGCTCCAGCGCTCCCGTGGGACTGGCTGAGAATGTCAGATCTGATTGCGTTCGGAGGCTGCCCTTTATCTTTCACTGGTGTTACCCCGTCCCCTAAATAAACCTCTTCTACTTCACCTCCATCCCAGCATCTTCCTCCTCAGGAGCCAACTGACACATCGCATCTCACTGGCTCCCATCCCCACCTGAAGCCGATGTCCTTGCTGCTCCCACATCCATTTGGGTCCCTCTGTACTGATGTTCAGGATGCTCGTCTAACACCCAGCACCTTTGGCTGTGCTCAGGAAATGCTCTCAGCACCCCCGAGTTCGCACGCGGCCCTGGCTGGTCAGTCCGAAGGGCCAAGGCTTAAGTCACCCCCTGCTTCATCCCCTCCCCTCCCACCTGAGCAGTGACTGGCAGGTTGGGAGTCTCAACGTCAAGGCTCTTTGCCTCCAGGAAGACCTTGTGAAACAGAACCTACCCTCCCAAGTTCTGCAGGATCGGCTGACGTTGCCCTCCAGGGGGCTTGGCCTGAGGTCGCACCTCGCCTGGCTTTGTCCCCTTCTCTGCTCTGCTTCTCCCACTCCGCTTCCCGTCTGCCCGGGGAGTACTCCTTCATCAGTCTCTCACACAGGAATCCTCCTCTTCGGGTGTGCTTCTCAGGAACTCCCCCGAGAGGAGCACCCGGGACCGCGCCCCTGTCCAGGGGCTCTCCTACAGCACAGCTCCTGCAGGCTCTGCTCCATCACGCCTATGGGTGGTAGCGGCTTTCTACCGTCACCAACTCCAGCCTGCTTCCCTGGTCCTCGGTTATTTCCCTGGGCCATTTTGTGAGTAGCCCTTTCATTAAAGTCTCCCCAGTCACTCCTTTGGAGCATGCTACCTACTTCCTGCCAGAAGCCTAAGGCATAAATATGACCATTACAGAATTAAAAAGTTTTCCATCTATTATGTATTATCTACCTGTTTATGTATGTATGTATGTATGTATCATATCTACCTATCTAATTTATAGTATCTGAGAGGTTTGGAATGAGACACAAGTTTAACTTTGTGGAATGACCACCCTTTTGCCCCATCCAGTCTATTTGGCTCTGAGACCGTATGTATAACAAGCTAAATTAGAGACAATATCAAAAGTCTGGTTTTGAGGCTCCTCCTGATGCGAAGGCAGCAGGAATGACCTGCTCCCTCCAATGGGCCCTGGAGAGGCCTTCCCGCTGGAAACGGCCAGTAAACAAGTTGCAGAAGGCGACCTCTGCCACTAGATGGCAGCCGTGACCTGCCACTGCTGTTGCTCACAGAAACCACTGACAGTCCTGGGCTGCCCGGCTCTCAGGTTCAAGTTTCACAATCCAGAAAAGCCAGCTCTCCTGCCAGCTCTCCACTCTCAAAGCAGGGTTGTGCCACGTTCCTCCAACACAGAAGCAACTTGTGGTTCTCCAGCTCCTGGGGGTACTGGGCCTCCCTGCCCTGCCAGGACTGGGAAGGTTCCTATTTGTATCTCCCTCTACAGGCCCTCCCTCAGGGCATCTGTTGCCAGACACTCAAACACCCAAGGATGCAGACCCAAGGATCTGGGTCTCTGGGGAAGCAGCTGTAGGATATAGAAGTTTAGGGGAAATCCCTCTGGGTACAGGAAATATTAGTGTGTTTGAGCTGCCCCTCCCCCTTGCTAAATACTTTAGCTGGTCTCCCCCACCCCCTTTGGATTTAGCAGATGAGTAACACTAGTTAAAATTGTTGTATTAATAAAGAGACTTTTAGTTGCAAGTAACAGAGGCCCTGTGAAAATGAACTTAAGCCAAATAAAAAGATGGAAGAAGTGTTTAGTCAATAGCTTTAAAAGCCATGTACAAGAGACTTTAGACACAATTATATCCACATGAGTTTCAGGCATGGCTGAATCCAGGTGCTGAAAAAAAATCATCAGGACTCTATTTGTCTCCATCCATATCTTTCCTTCTCTCTTGAGCACACATTCTCCAGGGCTGAAAGGAATACATGTCTTTCTTCATAGTTCTGCCAACACTCCAGACTTGATTTGGGTCGAAATTCACCCCTAGACTAACGCATGGAAAAGGCCTGGGAGATGACATACCCCGTTTGGCTGGTTAAGTGCCCATTGCTAGAAAGAGGCAGAGGTCAGGACAAGAATGAGGAAGGCCTGGCTCCACCCCTTCCCCCCCCCACCACCAAAAAAAAAAAAACATGGTACCGTCGCCTGAAGAAGGGACACAGAACAAGCCAAGTCAGCAGATGCCCATAATAACGGGGCAGCCTCCCACTCACTTATCTGTTGACTCATTCGGCCTGAAGTGACTTCCAGCCCTGCCTCCCCATTCTTGCCCGTGGAGGAGCGACGGTCCATGACACGGCCACTGTCTGTCCCGCGAGCTGGACCTGGGTCAGAATGGAGGTTGCTCTCTGCAAACCCCCCCTTAGAGACTATGTAATGGACGTTAATTCTGAAATACATCAGCTTCCTCCCCTGCCTCCTGCTATGTGCTGGTTCCCGGAACAGGCTGTCGCCCTGACCGGGTCGAACATGTAATTTCCCGTACTAGTACCTGTGACTACCCCCCCACCCCATATCATTCTTTGGCCCCTGCCAAGTGGCCATCCATTTCATCTTGCATTTGCCCACAACATGCCACATATGTAAATTTCCATTAATAAACTCTGTTAATGACCAGACTGCAGTGGTCAGCTTCTTTCTTTGGTCTCTCCCCGCCCTCTGCTTACAGAGGCAGATTTCAGTCTCAGAGCTTTTTCCTGAGTCTCGTGTACTAACACGACCCAGGTAAAAGTCCTGCTTATCCAACCTCTGGGTCCTCTTATCACAGCCTCCTAACATCCTGTTCTTTTTCTTCAACGCACTGATCAGTTCAAAATTATATAGTGGCACGTGCGATTATTAACCTAGTGTGTATCTTTCCACTAGATTATAACCTTCAGAGACAAGGGTGTGGTGTGTCTCGAGCCTCATCGAGTGCCTGGCGCATAGGAAGTAGTCAATATGTGCTCACTCATTCACTTGACACTTATCCATTAGACACAGGGGGATGATAAGACCAATCAGACATGGTCCCTGCCTGGCTTCTGCCCTAGTGAAGGACAGGGCAAGTAAATCACTGGTCACAGTCCAACAGCAACGAGAATAGTGGACTCAAGGAAGCCTGGGGAGAGATAGCTAAATGAGAGGGACCCAGAACGTCTGCCTGGAGGTCATGATGTTGGCCTAAGTTCAGAAACCGAGGAGGCAGACGCAAGATGAAGGACAAGAGGCGGCGGGGGCTTCAGAAACGTGTTGGAAATCACGGGAATGAACATAGCCTGCTGGGTCCCGCGGCGCCTGGTGGCCTCAGTCTCGCTGCACTAACCCTCCAGAACAGGGAGTAACCATATAGGAGCCAGGTGTTTCAGCTAAGCCCATGCCTTTCTTTAAAAAATTTTTAAAAAGGAAAGAAAATAAAAGGGGGTGGTGTCAAAAGTAGAATTTGGGGGACAAAAAGCTAGCTTCCGAGCATAGGGAGAGGCCGTGCCATTACATCAGCACTTGGCCGGCGGCTGTCTATAGGCCCTGGGCATTGGGGTGAATACCCGTAGGAGACTCACTGGAATCCAGAGGTTTCTCTTACAGCAGAGAATAAAGCCAGCCGGGGATACGGCTCATTAGGAATGGAAGCAGGCTCCTGAAGGCGTACAAAAGAAAAAAAGGGCGAACGAAATTGCTTTAAAAGAGGAAGGTTTATATATAACCCTGTCTGTGGAGAATAAAATGTGCTTGGCTCCGCCAGCCGTTCGCTGCCAGCATGGGAGATGGTTTCTGAGAAAGGGGTGGGGGGAGGCCGCTCAGGGCAGTCAGACGCCGGCCCAAGGCACCGGTCAGGGAATTCGACATTTGGGGCTTTGGAAAGAAGGCCTGGCACACAAGTCTCCTCTGTTTTTCAGGCTTTTCTTAATCGCTGCAGTTGAGCGCTGGGATTTATGAAGACAGCGCTTATTCAAAAGGCCAGGTTACACTTCATTACAAAGAGAGCTCAGTCACAGTCCCCAGGTTCCCTTCTAGGCGCACCTGGGTCGCTGGCGGAACGGCTGTGGCGGGCGGGGAGGAGAGCTATAAATAGTTTATATGAGTGCATAAATCAGCGCGTTACGTCACAAACTGGAGCTGGGCTGGCAGCGAAAGCATGAATCAGAGTCTGAAGTTCCAGAACAATGCTTGTGAATCAAAGCTCACCATGGCTTGTCCTTAATGGCATTCTACAGCTCCGCCCTCCCCGCCAGGTAGCCTCAGCGTGGCCACACCCCCGCCCGCACATGCGCAGAGCCCGGAAGCTCCTCCCACACGAAGATGGATGGGGGAGCTGACGAGCGGCTGGAAGGGGTCGCTTCAAGTCACCGTATCTCACAGCCTTAGGACAAGGGCACCCGACCTTTTCTTTATTCAGGACTTGCTGTATGGAGCATTTCCCCTCCACTCCTCTCAGGAGCACGACCTCTTTCAATAACAGCAAAGACTAAACTAGGTCTCGCCCCGCACCAGTTACTGTTCTATGTGTTTCATGCACATTGAATCCATTTTATGTCACAACCATCTTGTGGGGGCGTGCTACCATCCTCCACTTTTCAGATGAGGATGCTGAGGCCCAACGAGGTTTGATAACTGGTTCAAGGTCATGTCGCCCTTACACGGTAAAGCCAACACTGGAACTAAAGGCGCGTGGCCCTCAACTACTGTGATATGCTGCCTCATAAGATGGGGTGCCATCCAAGCCAGGCTGAGCTACCCCTTGTCACACAGCCCCACTCTCTCAACCATACCCGAGTCCCTCCTCTTCTCCTCTTCATTCAAGAGGCTCTGGAGGACCTGTTCACCTTGACTGCGTCCGAGCCCATCAGCACCTCAGTGTCCTCTGACCTCAGTCATCGACTCAGGGCTGGGCCTGTGACCTAGTCAGAACCAGAGAGTCAAGACGGGACTTTTCCTGGTGCTTCTGGGAGAAAGAGGTCCTCCGTGGTCTCCTGGTTTTGGTGATGGGAGAAGGTGGGGCAAGGAGCTCCCACAGCCCGCTGACTGTATGAAGGGAGACTGCCGAGGGGGAGTCAACAGAGAAAGCAGAAGGAAGAGGACCCACAGCACAGGCCTGTGAGGCGTCCCCAAGAGTGGGGAGTGATGGCCTCATGGAGCCCCCTGGAGCTGGGCAAGGTGCACTGCCCTGCCCCGATTGGAGCCCTGAACCCTGAGATTCTCCAAGCGCCAAATACCTCCACACTGTTTGGGTCCATGAGCCAATATATCCCATTTTTAAAGTGAGCATGAGTAGGGTTTTCTGTAACTTGAGTCATAAGTCGTCCTAATCAAAACAATCTTGGTAAGCTTTGTGAACGCTGAGCCAAAAAGCCCATTAGTTACCAGGGCTGTGGTGGAACAGTAAGCTTGCTGATCAAAGATGAAGCCAGGACCCAAGGCCTCGCCACGCTAAAGAACAGACAAGGAGCCACGTTTCTAAACTTCTCAACAGTTGTCACATTTTACACTTCTGTACAAATGGAGGACCAGAGCACAGAAGATCCCCCAAAACGGCTATTAGGGGATGGATTCACCATTATTTAACTCTGGTTAATGTTAACATGACTAAGTGCTCTCTCAGCAGATAACAGGGTCATAGGCCAGAATTTAAGATGGGACAAAGTCAGCCAGGCATCAGAAAATAGACAGGGGACCTGGGTTGGTGCGGAGCGGCCAGAGAGGACTTTAGCCTTATCTATGTATTAATGTCTTATAAAGGAACATATTTGTAAATTATTCATAAAATTAAAAATTAACTTTAAAATAGATAGGGTTAAATGACAAGTCATGCAATTACATTAGATGAGTGTCAGCATACTTTTAATAAAAAAGCAGTGGAACCCCTCAAATGAAACATACAAAACATTGATGTGAACATCTGTTGTATTTCTGCTTCTTCGGTATAGAATTAAAAAATGTGATAGCTTGCTTTCTGGGACCACCTTCTCCCATTCCCAGCTCACCGTGGTTCAGGTACATGGCACGTGGTCCTGGCCTGGCCACGGGAAACTCACTGTAATTTCACAGTAGAAAAATTCACTGCCTGAGCTCTCCTGGCTGTTTTCTTCCCTCACAATTCTGGACAGGCACAGAAGGGGCATAGTTTTTTAATCTCCCTGAATCCTCTCCCCACAAAAACAAAACAACTAACAAACAAAAAACGTGGCATTAAGTACATTTCACATTGTTGTGCAGCCATCACCCCCATACACCTCCAGAACGTTCTCATCTTCCCAAACTGAAACTCAGTCCCCATTAAACACCGACTCTCCATTTCACCTTTCCCCCAGTCCTGGTAATCTATTCTAGTTTCTGTCTCTATAAAGTTGCCTATGTAGATCCCTCTTAGATAAGTGAAATCATGCAATCTCTGTCCTTTTGTGCCTGCATAATGCGCCTTTGACCTTTTCACTTAGCATAATGTCTGTATGTCTTTGTGTGTGTCAGAATTGCCATTGTATTTTGTTTATCCGCATTTTGTTTGCCCATTCATCTGTCTATGGACACACACGTGGCTGCCACCTTTAGGCTCGGTGAGCAGTGCTGCCGTGAACACTTGTGTACACGTATCTGTTCAAGTCCCTGCTCTCCATTCCTCTGTGTATGGACCCGGAAGTTGAATTGCCAGATCATATGATAATTCTATTGTGTATTCTTAAAACTAATTTTACTTTTTATCATTATTTTTAAAAACATTGATAATAAATTAAGCAAAAGAAAAATTAGTCATCAAATATCCCACCACTCACAGATAACCACCATTCACAATGGAATTTTTATCCTTTCAGACTTTTTTTTTTTTTGGTAAAGATTTTATTGGGGAAATGGGGGAGGGGAACAGTGTTGGGAAATTGGGAAGGGGGACCAGCCAAGTTGTTGTTCTTTAATCTTTGTTGTGGAGTGCGCCAGTCGCCATCTGGCTTTCCATCGGCATCTCGTGCTGTGTGACAATCTTAGTTGCGGGTGGGCGTAGCCACCATCCCATGCAGGAGTTGAACCAGCAGCCTTGTTGTTAAAAGCGCACGCTCTATCCACTGTGCCATCCGGGCAACAGCTCAGCTCAAGGTGCCAAGTTCAGTCTTAGTTGCAGGTGGTTGTAGCCCACCATCGAACAGGCAGCCTTGTTGTTACACCAGCTGAGTCATCCTGCCACCTGTTGGCAGCTCAGCAACAAACTCAGCTCGGGTGCAGCATCACTGGCCCGCGTGGGAATCGAACCGGCATCCCTGTTGCTCAGCGCTCACACTCTTAAGTCAACTCTTATCCAACTGAGCCACCTGGCTGGCCCCTTTCAGACTTTTTAATCTACCCAAATATCCACAAGAAAAACAAAATTTTAAACTAACATTTTAATCCTCTCAGTAACCCTCAGAGGCAGACCCTACCCTCATCTCACTGACAGGTAAGGAAGCCAAGGCTCAGCGAGCAGAGGCTGCCACTGTGACTGGGAGAGTCAGTAAGTGGGGCTGGAAGGGAGGCTGGACCGTCTTCAAGGTCTCAGAAGAGCCACTAACTCAGAAATCAGGTGGAAATGCAGGTGGCTCTGCAGGTGAGGAGGCTAAGGCCAAAGAAGGGGACCACACTGGCTCATATCACACATCAGGTCACATATCAGACTAGTGAGCAGCCTGGAACCAGAATTCAGAACCCTCAGATCAGAATACCGCCCAGCCTGGCGCTGCACCTATGGTGCCCAGACTTGAGTGCAATCCGAATCCTGATGAAAGGGGAGCCCTGGGCAGACCCAGGCCCGGAGCTCCACGGCCCCCAGTCTGCAGTATGGCCCTGGAATATGCATTTCAAGCTGACATCCAGGGGCCCCTTGGACACACCTCCGAATCACTGCCCTGTACCATTAGCCAAAGCATTTGATTAGTGACACCATTAACTTCTACCCGGCTCCCCAAGAGTCCTTGAGTCACCCAAGCATCTAGACTGAGCGTGATTTGACTTTCTGCGTGGTCATCTGTCCCTCCAGATGCAGCCCCACAGTG
>NW_017731354.1:3147888-3182210 GCF_001890085.2 Hipposideros armiger
TGGGCCAGCCCTGGAGCGAGCATCGCCCCAGCATGTCCTGGGTCTTGTTGTCACTGAGCATAGACTTCTCCAGTTAGGGCGTGATGACAACCTTAGGCAAGGTGCTTAGGCAAGGCAGATGACACAGACTCTGATGGCACTGACAGGCAGAGGCCACCTGCTGACTGCACCCCGTAGGCTGAAGGCAAATTCTCCGTGACGGGTGAGGGCATGTCTCCCCAGACCGTGCTGCTATCCCACGTCACCGCCAGGCCTCGGAGCAGCTCGTACACCACTGCCTCTGGGAAACCTTTGCTCAGACCTTTGGGCTGTAAGCTGCCATAAAACCTTGTCCTTTTCTCCCCAGCAGTTATCACACTTTGTGATCACATGCTTGTGTGTGTGTGATTATCCCATTGATATCTAAGAAACTGTACATTCTGTGAGGGCAGGGACCATCTGTGTGACTCACTAGAGTCCCAGAACCTAGCTCAGCACGTCGCACATGGTAGATGCTCAGCAAAAATGTGTTAAGGAATAAAGGATGGTACCGTGTCTTGAGAACACAAGACTCTCCGAACTGTACGCTTCGAGAGATTGCTCTGTACTTGAAGCTCTCCTTCAGTTCACAGGGAGAGCATTCGTGAGCATTTCAATTATGTAGTTTCTTTAATATTTAGGAGCCTGCTCCTGCCCCACCCCTACCTGTTCTAGAGGGCCGAAAAGGGGCCAAGTTTACACTATTACCACCATCAATCACCACAGCTACCATCCAAAGGCCTTTTAAGGGCTGTGCCTTGCAATGGGCAGCTCAAACTTCCCAAACCCAGAGAGCTCCACAAGCCTGGTCCCTGAGTTAGGGAGCCCGGTTCCTGCTCTGTGCCACCTAAGCAAGTCACTTAACCTCTCTGAGCCTCATCTGTAAAATGGGGACCATGCCTGCCCTTTCTACTTCATGGATGACCATCAGGTTCCAATGCAGTGATAGGTGAGCAAGTGCTTTGCAAATTGTAAAACGTGGTTCACAAGAGAGCAAGGGAGTTTTCTTCTCGTGCAACCATGACAGGTTGGCAGAGGACATTATTGGGACACTAACCTGTTTTCTGCAGCGATGTCACAGGAGCCTGTGTAGATGGGCTGTGTGCTGGGCATTGTTTTTCCCGATTGCGTAAATGAATGTGTGCTCACCTCCCTCCCAGCCCCCTTGCCCCTTCTGATCAGGGGTAGACACAGCAGGAAGTACACTGACCCTTGGGACTAGTGAGGGGACTGTGCTTACATCATATGTAGGTCAAGGTTAAGTGTCTTAGAGGTGGGGGGCAGTGTGTGGGTATGTGTCCCCCACCTGGGCAGAGTGGTGAGAACATGACATTGAAGGCAGTAAAGTCCTTAGAGGAGCTAAGCTCCCTGGGGAAGAATCTTTTACTGAGATTGAATACCTGGCCATTGGGACAGAGGCTGGGGAGGAGATGGTGTAGACACAGGTGCTAGAGGTGGAACCAGTGATGAGAAGCCCAAATAACTTTCCAGGGCTCTCTGTGGGCCAAGCCAGTTTGCTAAGTAACATAGGAACACTCAGGGAAATCTTTGGTTTCTGCTGGTCTCCCCAACCCCTTTTTCCTTTACTGGTAATCAATTCATTTCGTCAAAGTATATGGCACACTCTTGAAAAGGATGAACAAGAGCGACCCGCTAGGTTCCAAACTCCTGCCTTTTACAGTTACCTCACTGAACTTTCTCCACAGCCCCAGGACATAGGGGTGTTACCCCAGCTTACAGATGGGGAAACTAGGCTTGCAGAGGCTAAGTACCATGTTCAAAGTCAGTCAAGTGGAAAGTGGCTACACGCACCTATATTCACATCCAGATTTTCTAGTACCTTCTCCCCTACGCTGCTGTGTTTTTAAGTGCCTCCTGCCCCCTACTATCACAGATCTAATGTGAGTGTGTGCATTTATTGAGGTGAGGAAGCTCTGGGCTATTTTTTCTGCCTGAAAACACCCACACACAGAATTTCCAGGACCTGAAGGAACCTTAGAGATCATTTAATACAATTTATCTTGCGGACAGAGAATCTGAGGCACAGAGAGGCAAGTGACTTGTCCCACAGCCTCTGTGGATGCTGGTGTCTCAGACCCGGCGTCTTCCATTCCTTGCCTTTCTCTGCTCTAGCTCTGGCTAAGCCAGGAAGCCTTTGCCGGCAGACACCGTTGCCCCAGATAACTGCGCCAGAAGAATGAGTGCTGAGCATTCATTCTTCAACAAACATTTACTGAGCGCCTACTAGGTGCCAGGAACCTTTAGAAGCGCGGTGAATGCAATGAACAAGATCAATGTTGCCCCTGACATTCTGGAGCTTACGTGGCTATGGGGGAGGTAGGTACAAAGTATCTAAACAAGATCATTTCAGATGCTTGGAAGGAAATAAAAAGAGGTGATGGAGGTGGAGGAGGGCTTCGGATAGAGTGGTCAGGAATAGCATGACCACCTGCTATGTGCCAGATGCTGGTCCTTCAATTCTCTCAACCCTTGGAGGCTGTGGGCAGATCTCCGTTTTGCCAACAAGGAAACCCATGTTCAGAAGGGGTAAGGCTGGCAGTCAAGTCCCAAACTCCTAATCCCCACTTCCTACCAGCCCATGCTGAGCAGCCGCTGCCGCTGTCGGGTCCTGGATGATGAAACTCGGGTGGAGGACTGCACCATCTTTCAGCCCGCGCCTTAGCAGGTGTGGGGGCGGAGGGCGGAGGGCGCTTCCAGGAAAAAGCTGCAAATAGCTCAACATTCGCAAAAGGCTGAGAGGACAGGCCCCGCCGGGCCACTGCCCGGGCACCGCCGAGCGCAGCCCAGACCACCTCTCCCGCCTCTGCAAGGACAAAGAGCCCGCCCAGCCCCGAGCAGCGCCCGACTCCGGCTCCCGCCTCTGCCCCGCCTCCGATCAGGCGAGCGCGGGGCACTATGGGACATGTAGTTCGCCTAGCCCTCCACACCTGCTCCAGAAACGGACTGCGTAACTACAAAGCCCAGGAGCCAGAGGGCGGCCCAAGGCGGACTCACCCGCGGTGGGTGTGCGAGCCGAGTGGACCCGGCGGTGCGGGCGCTTGGGGCTGGGATGCGGGTGCGGACCGCGGAGCCGGAGAGCAGCCCCAGGCGAGCGTGCTAGCCGGACTCGGCGGGGGGTGGCCAGGCGGCGACAGGCAAGTTACATGCGTGCATCGGGCACAGCCTTTGTAAAGCCCGATTGTGCAGCGCTTTGGCTCTGCAGTGGAGCGGTGGAGGGTCCGAGTCGCCGAGGGATGGGCACCCAGCCCGGGAGCCAGGCTGGCACCGCTCGCTGAAAGAGCCCTTGGCTGGGCTTGGGGGCAGGGGGGCCGGTGCCCGCCTTGGACTGTGCGCGACGTGTTTATTTTTATTTTTTTCTTTTTCTCTTTTTGTGCCAAGGTTTCTTTGCGCGGACGCACGATGCAGCGAGCGGCGGCGCTGGTCCGGCGGGGCTTCTGCCCCCGGACCTGGGGCTCCTGGAGCCGTAGTCAGAGCAGCGCGGCCGCCGAGGCCTCGGCGGTGCTCAAAGTGCGGCCGGAGCGGAGCCGACACGAGCGCATCCTCACGCTCGAGTCCATGAACCCGCGGGTGAAGGCGGTGGAGTATGCGGTGCGGGGACCCATCGTGCTCAAGGCCGTCGAGCTCGAGCTGGAGCTGCAGCGGGTGAGCGCGGCGCCTGGGCCGGGGAGGCAGAGGGGCGCCGATGTGGGGAACAGCAACAGCTGGCCTCCGCTGGGCTTCCTCCCACCCCCGTGGCCAGCTCCTTCCCCGGGCCAGGCTTGACTTAGACAAGACAATGCCTTCCTCCCATCCCTTCACCCACCGGTGCCCGGCACCTGGCACAGTCAGGCCTCAGGTGCGGTTCACTTGTTGAGCGGCCGGTAGTACCAGGCACGGCGTGTTATGGGGCTGTCCCCCCCCCCCCCCCCGTGTGGAACCAAGATCCATGGTGGGGAAGGGAAAGGGAGGACAACAAGCAGTAAAGAGATCAACAGGAGAATTTCGGAGAGGAAATAAGTGCTTTGAAGACAGTAAAATGGAGGAGCGGTGGAATGGGGGTGCTGGATGGGATGTGGTAGGAAGGAGACCCCATTAGGGACGCGGGAAGGTTTGTTCCTGAAACTTTTCCTCTCTGTGGCTGAGACCTTTTGGGCCATTGTGCCGGTAACGATGCCCTGACAAGCGTGAGGGCACGGAGGAAGGTCCTGACCACTGCCTGCCTTTCGGCCCCCCGCAACCTTGACTGGTGCCCACATTTTGTTTTCTGTCCGAGGAGACAGTCAGCCCCCAGTGGGTAGTCTGTAGCTGGATGCTTGGGCCTTTGGGGCCTTGGTAGGGTGGCCCTGGGACTTGCTTCGTCTTGGTGGCCAGCTGGCTGGGATCTTGGCTTGAGGTCATAGATACGTGCAAAGTGACCACACACCCGGGGGTGATTTCTGCTTCCTTACAGTCAGGGTGGCTGTGGTGGGTGTAAGAGATGACCACTGGATCACCTGGGTGGGCTCCTGGAGGTGGCGTGAAGAGGAGACTTTAAAGAAAGTAAACACTCCAGAGATTTGTACGAACTGATGAAGGAGTTCAAAGTAGTTGAACTGTCTTGCTCAAAGCAGACCTGACCCAGAATGGGGGTGGGGAGGTTCCTTGATCTTGGTCTCAGAGGCACTGGAACTGGACATCTCAGTGAGCTGGTCACTGAGTGTCCCATGAATGCATGGGAGGAAGCTGTGGTGGGACCGTAACACTTGGTCCCTTGTTCCCATGGGGACTTTGGGGGCTTGATGAGCTCACGGCCTGCCGAGACCTCGTTGGGACACCCAGTTCTGCTGACTCAAAACAGCGGGCTGGACAAGTCAGAGTCCAGTGTCTCCTTCTTACGCCTTGCAGGGCTAAGTTTAAAGCTTGGCCCGGAAGGTTGGCTGGGTTTCTGTGCCTCCCTGGTCTGGAGGTGGGCCAGTGGTAGGAAACACAGCTTTTGCTGCCCTGCTCCTTGTTGCTATCTGGCAGGCTGGAGCTGATCCTCCTTGCGACAAGTCTCCTTGTTAAAACATAGCTGAGATTGCATTGTTCCCGGTGTATCAGTTTTTAGCTGATTTTACCCTGGTTCCAGAGCAGGCTGGGGTTCAGGGGTTATCTCTACCTTCTGCTAAATAGCAACTTGGCTGTGGGCTCCGTGAAGTATAAGGATGATTTCAGGACAGAAAGGAGCACCGACTGCTCTAGATCTCGGAGCCTGAGCCTCTCTTCCCCGAGTTCTCTAAGGATCAGTGGGATTTCTTAGTTTCTTAGCAGGCAGAGGAAATATGAGAGCAGGGCTGTGAGCAACCACAGAAGGTCGGAAGTGCTGGGGAAGGGGGGATCGGTGCTGCCGGGAGAGCAGTCAGGCAGACAGAGATGGGAGAGGCAGGAGAGGAGAAAGGTGGGCACTTGTGTGCTGGGCTCAGGATTTGAAGGTGCAAAGTTTGGGTGCAAAAGTGGGGAACCCAGAAGGATTTCCAACAGGCTATGGCTCGATGATTGCAGGTAAACAAACTTCTTGGTCATTTGGGCCAGGAACACCCAGTGATTTCCGGGACAGATTCCCCCCGCAATGTCCTACCTCTTAGTTGAGACATTCTTTCTGTCCACCTACAGTCTCTGGTGTTTTCACTCAGGCTCATCCTTTCTCTTTTCCCTTTGTCGGGTCTCAGTTGCCCGGCTGTGGGTGCTGGAGATCTAGCCCCAGCCAACCCACACAGCCTCGCTTGAACCTTTCATTCCTGGGAGACAGCCTCTCCACTGTGCTGGCTTAAACAGTGCCCTCCTGAGAGCGCCATCAATGTCTTCCCAGTCTTTGTTTTTGAGGGGGGTGGGGGGGTGGGGAGGGAACTTGGCTTGGCCCAGTTTTCCAGCTTTGGTTTTTCTACCTGTTTTGAATTGTAGTGATCAAAACTGGCCTGATGTTATAAGGGGTTCGGTTTGGTTAGAGATGGGATGGGCAAGGATTTGTAGGGAGTAGGGTGACTGGGGGTGAATCTCATATCTTTGTCAATGAGAGGAGAGAGGTGGCCCAGGGGACCCAGGCTTCCCCCTGCCCTGACTTCCACACCTCCTGGTCTACCTGAAGGTGTCCTGGGGAACAAAAGGTCCCGAGCCTTGTACTGCCTCGTGGAAGCACTTCGGTAGTGTCGGCCATTTGGCTGGACATGTGCTCTGATGTGCGGCGTGGCTTGCCAGCGAGTCCGGTCCTCTCTTCTGGGATAGGAGTGGAGAATGCTCAGGAAAGCCCCAAGGAGGAAGGGAGGGCGGCCGGGGGTGTGTGAAACGGACCATTCTCCCCCAGCCAGCTCCGTGTGTTCTCAGGAAGCCCCGTTTCTCCCTGACAGCGCTCCGAGGCAAAGAACCCGTCAGCTTTTCAGATCCCCGTTTTCATTGGGAGCAGCACTTTAAAATAAGCTGCAATTAATGGGAGTTTTGAAAAGATCTGTCGCTTCTTCCTCAACCTACTTCTTTTTCCCCGGCTTTACTGGGGGAGAGGTGGAGGCTGGCACCCGAGGAGTGGCTTTGCTTCTGTTTGTGAAAGCACACGCGGCTGAGACAAGACATTCACAACCTGAGGGAAAAACGGGTGCCGCCTTACGGTCACGGGTGCCTTGCATCTAACGCACTTCCCACCCGGAGGTGCCGTAGCACGTGACCACAGTCAGTTAAGAACCAAGTTTGGAAACCCTGGGTGTGCCAAGCGCAGGGGGTGAGATCTCATTGGTCATTTCCTTTAGAATTTAAATGCTACTTAAAAAAGACATCTGTAGTGTCGACTTCCAATGGGACGAAACCTCCCCCCGCCCACCCTGCCCCAGTCACCACGGGCCTGCACCCTGGACTTGGCCTTCGTGGCTGTGGGCCTCAGAGCCCCTTGGCCTCAGTTCACTCCTCTGCAAAACAGGGCCAGTGTATGTCTCCTACAGACAAGAAGACAAGGCCTTGAACAGCCAGACACCAATTAGAACTCTACAGAGTCTCTGTTCTCAGGCTAATGAGAGTTGTGTGGGGGCAGGAAGCGCCCAGGGTCCCACTTTCCTTCCCTCCCTCCTGAGCCTCTGGGTCTGGGGCCAGCTCTGCGGGGTCTGCCCGCTCCCGCCTGGGCCGTGGCCTTGCTCTTGTGAATTACCCTGTGTGCTTCTCATTCAGCTTTCACCCCGGCTTCTGCCCTGCAAACCTCAGCATCTGGGGCTGGCCCTCCCACAGCCCCCCAGAGTCCAGGGGCCTACAAGTAGCCTTCCCTGCCTCAGTGCTCAGGGAACCCGGCCCCTGGAGCTCCCACCTAATGTCGCAATCACGGGTGGGTACAGCTTCAGCTCGGTTTCTTCAGCTTTGCTTCTTTCTTTCCATAATGGTCAGGGGCAGGCTCTGTGCTGAGACTCGGTTCCTCAGCTGTGAAGTGCACCTGCTATCGGGGACTGGGGGCACCCGTTGTAGTTTGTCTCTGGGACCCCCTCCTGGAGTTCTCTGCAGTGCTTCCTGCCTGCCCCAGGCCCCTCCATCCCCTCAGGGGCTTTTCCTGCAGTGCTCCTGGCCCCCGGCCAGCCATGCCCTCTTTCCCGTCCCCACCCACTTCTTATTCTTCACCTGCCTGGGCTCTGAAGGGTGCTGGCCTCTCCTATCTCACTTGCTCCTGTCATTGGGCGTGGGAGATCCATAAATATTTGTTGAATCAGAGGGAGGTTCTCTGGGGACTAAACTTCCTACCAAGCCTTTCTCCCCACATGTCAGCTGAAATGATAAGAGCCCTCCCTTGCTCAAGGAAACTGTCACATTCCTGTTATTAGAATCATCCACGGTCCCCTTGACCTTCATGGGGATGCTGGGCCCGTGCGCCGGGAAGGGCAGTGATCACCCTTTTTCCCTTCTGCCCACTAACACGCTCTGAAATCTGCCATCCCCAGAGCCTGGGGGCCTGTTCCCCTGACCCCTACTTAAGCCGAATGGTGGGAAGGGAGCCCTCCTGGTAGGAACTCATCTCGGTGCCTCGCAGGGAGACAGCCCTGGGTGGGATGTGTGCAGATGGATTAGACAGGTGGGCGCTAGGATGCTGTGAGGGGAACCAGGATGCTTACCTGCAGGCTCCTGGGGGCTAGGCTGAGGCGAGGTCACCATCGGGTGTGACTGCCAGGCCTGGACGAGGCACTGTGGGCAGGAGCCTGCGCCCAGCTCCTTCGTATGCCTCCAGTGCCTAGATGCAGGAGTCTGCCCAGAACAGTCTGTATGGCGGCCTTGGCCGGGCAGCCTGCCCGCCACCCCCCCTCACCCCCCCAGTCATTCGACGGAGCCAGCTTCCCACCCCCAGCACATCCATCATTGCAAAGTGTCTGGGGTCTGCGGGCACCCGGACCCAAGAAAGGAGGTGCTCAGTGTTCCCAGCCTCCTTGTTGAAGGCCCTGCATTGGTTGGGCAGTTCAACGGGGGCAGGCCCAGGACCAAACGCCCAGGGCCCTGTCCCAGGCATTATTCTCATCATTCTCTCCCTGCGCTGGGCTGGCTGGGGGCCCGCAGCTGTGTGTTGGTTCCTGGCCCTCGACTATGACAGATTTACTCCCTGCCGAAGAATGGACTGTGCCCACACCATGGAAGTCACCTGCGTTCAGCTGGCCTGGCTGGGGGCCATGGTGATTCAGCCAGGCTGACGGAGGGCACCGTGTCAGGAGCCCAGGCTAGTGCCTAGTGGCGTGTCAGGCCCGCCCCTGTGCACGGTGGCCTGGGTCACTCCTCTATCGCAGCCTTCTTGGTTCCTGTGGGATGAGCCCTGAGGCCACATGCCCCACAGCCTGTCTTCAGGGTACCTCCCCTCACCTGTGGCTTAGTCCTGGAGCAGTGCACCCCCAGGCCCCGCCTTGGCCTTCAGGCATTTTGGCCGCTTCTCCACGCTCCCGGGACCTCTTTCCTTGCTGGCCAGCCCTGAAGAACTCGGTGGAAGGGCACGAGGGAATCAAAAGGCCTCCTTTACCCCAGAAACATAGCTTTGGGAGACTTATCCGGCCCCACAATCTTCCATCCAAACCACGTTTCTTTCCTCTGCAGCCACTGGGGTGTCCCTGTCACCCTCCCAGTGGTGGTTTTGAAGGTTCAGGGCCATTTCTGGGGAGCCTCCTCAGCCTCCTATGCCTCCTTGCTCCAGAAGCAGCTGGAGAATTCTACAGAGGAAGGGCTTAGGGGTGGCAAACGCGGGTCAGGAAAACTTGTTTGGCAGCTGTTCTCATCCCTTAAGCCCACTGGTTTTTACTTATGGTGTGCATTACTGATGTGAAAAAGGGAGGGGCCGGCCGAGTGGCTCAGTTGGTTAAGAGCTCGCTCAAGAGTGCAAGCTCTGAACAACAGGGTCACCTGTTCGAATCTCAGCCCGAGCTGAGCAGCCACTGAGCTGCCAACAGGTGGCAGGATGGCTCAGCTAAAAAAATAAAAAATAAAAAAGGGGACGTTTTCTAAAGTTGCTTTTAAGCACACATTGTGTGACATGGAGAAAAAGACAACTGTTAAAATGATAAAATTGCGTCTTTAAAATTTATGTTTAGGGTGTCTTTGGGGAAATGCCAGCAGGAGACGGGAAGGTGGCCCGGCCTTCCATCCAGGCTACACCTTGGCACTGTCACCACCTTGCCCCACCACTTTCTTCCTCCACCATGACCCTCGTGACCTCGCTCCTTGCCCAGCTTCGTAAGATGATGATGTTTGTACTAGGCCAAGTGTTTTCATACTGTGTGTCTTAGATAATCCTTTCAGCTGCCGAGGGAGGTCCTTGAACCTGCTGTTGATTCTGACTCTTCCAGTGGCTAATTTTGGATTTATCAGGGAGCTGCGTGGAATTCCCACATTTCCAGATCCCCACAATTCTCCACCCAAACCGTGTTTTCTCCTCGGTAGCCAGGGTGTCCCTGACACCTCCCCCATAATGTCATCATCGGGATCTCTGAGTTCCTCGGCTCCCTGGGCTCTCTTTCCTGTGGTCTCAGTTTTGCTCTTTTTTTTTCAGCCAGTCTTTTATTCCCTGATGATTTTTTTTTCTTTGATGTGAAAGTCAGCCACATTCTTCATTCTGTAGAGCCAGGGTTGCAAGAGAATGACCCTGAGTGGTCCCTGCTGATGGGTGTCTCCTGGGAGGGGGTGTCTGCAGGGCCCCCTGCCATTCACTTAGGCTGTCAGGTGGCGGTGCACTTGGGGGCGGGCAGCTGCGGGTCATGGGATCCTCTCTCTGACCTTTGGCGTCTTCTGCTGCTGACCTTGCGCCCCTCCCACCGCATTTGCCCCGGGACCCTCTTTTAGATAGCCTTCGGAGGCAGCTGTCGGGCTGTGGACCTGCAGCTACCTCAGGGTGCTTAGCAGCCCAGAAAGCCCTTCCAGCCTTTTCTGAAAGTAGGACACAGTGGAGCTTAGTAGCTAAGGAAAGTGCTCTTGGAGCCTGGCTTCAAATCCCAGTACTTATATTTATCATTTACGTGACCTTGGGCAAGTCTCTTAACCTTTTGAAACCTCAATTTCCTCATCTGTAAAACAAGATTAATACCAGTTCTTCCTGATGAGGTGGTTGTGAGGGTTAAATGGGGCCAGGCATGTCAAGGCCTTGACACTCTGCCCAACAGCTGGTGGGGCTCAAAGTCAGGCTGCTTAGTAACACCCTGTGGGATCGTTGCTTGGCCTCTGGAATCCAGGGTCTGAGAGTCTCTTAAGTAACCAGCTGTTTGGTGCCTTCTCTCTGCTCAGGGTATCAAAAAGCCGTTCACTGAGGTCATCCGTGCCAACATCGGGGATGCCCACGCCATGGGCCAGCAACCAATCACCTTCCTCCGACAGGTGAGGAGAGGCTTCTGGGAGAGCAGGGACTGGAGGCTGGGAGGGCCTCTTGCCTCTGCCTCCTTGCCTGCCCAGCCCCACAGGACACAGCAGTCCCCTCCTGTGGCTGATGTCCCTGGGTGCCACCCTCAGCCTCCTCCCCTCCCAAAGTTGTCTAACATTCCTAAGCCCTTTGTGGGGTTGTGCCAGGGTACGCGGTTCCCAGGGAGGCTCTTCCGTGGCGCTTGGTCCTGGATGCCGAGTTTGGAGCTTGGTTGATGAGGGCGTTAGAGAAGCAGGTGGGAGAGGCAGAGGCCCAGTGGGCTGGCAGGTGGTGTGTGAGGCCCCAACACAGCTTCCCACGTGCGACGCCCAGTTTGAGCGTTGGCTCTGCCACTTAACCGGCTGGGTGGCTTTGAGCCAGTGGAGATCACCAGAGCGCGCGGAGGACTGCTGGTGGCCTTGATGAGATGATGAGTGAGGAGGCCTTGCCCCTGGCCCAGCATGAGAGAGTGGGGTTGGTGACCATTGCCAGCTGCTGCCTCCTGGCTGCCTTGCTGATGTGACCCAGCTTGCTCCTGAGGTCTCCAGGGGACAGCTTCCAGTGTTTTGGTTTGAGCACCAACCACAGATGCTGCATGGGCCAAAATTGTGGGATTGGTGGGCAGGAGGGCTGGAGAAGGCCACAGGGCCTCCTGATCAGAGGCTGGAGACCAGCTGTGGTGAGAGCGTTTTCCCGCAGAAGCACTGGGGCCTGTTTAAGAGCAAAATATGGTCCTGTGTGTGGTTAAGGTTTGCAGGTCGGGCCAAGCAGGGGAGCTGAGCACCCCGGACCCTTTAGCCTGCCCTACAATCTGGGGGGGGGGGGGGGGGGGCTCAGCCTGCAGCCCCTCAGGCAGTTCACACAGGCTGGGGGCGGGGGCAGAACTGAGGCCACTGCTGCTGACCACAGGAGCGTGCCAGCTGCCTGGGGATGTCACGGGCCCCAAACCAGGCCTAGGAGGGGGAAATGGATCAGACCAAACAGGTGTCCCTGCCAGGAAAGTGAAGGCTGGAGGCGGTCAGAGGGCCCGGTTGTTCTGGAAGCATGCAGCTCAGAGGGACGAAGGCACAAGTGCCTGCCTCTCCCAGCAGAGGTTCCCCACACATGCGGGGCCTGAGCGTGGCTGGGCTCCTGCCTGTTGCCTCAGCGTTTTCTGGCTGGCTGACACAGCCCCAAACCCAGCCCTTCCTCTGGCTATGGCGGGCCCAGCCTCTCCCGCTTGGTGTTGGCCTCCTCCGGCCTTCACAGGTGTCCCTGGGAGGAGGGCAGGCCAGGTCGCTGCCCGTTGTACAAAGGAAGAAAAGCTGGGCTCCGAGAAGCTGGCGCTGGCCTGAGGTCACCCAGCTGGTGTCAGAGCCATGAGCCCCCACCTCCCCACCCCCGTGCTCCTAGCACTGCTCCCAAGCTGCCAGCTTAGACTTGCCCAGGGAGCTGGGGTTTTTACCGGCACTGTTACAAACATTTCTTTGCTTAATCCTCTTAATTTGTTAGGTTAAGGTGATTTTCTCTATCACAGAGCTGAGAAAGCTGACCTAATCTCAGTTTTGGCCAGGAAAGGGGGTGAGGGTGAGGGAAGGGAGGGGGCGTCCGGGGAGGGGGTTGGGAGCTCAGGCTGTGAGTTGGGAGGGGGTCTGTGCTGTCATGCTCCTATCAGCTGGGGTTCACCTGCCTGCTCAGGAGACCCCTGCTTCTTCTGGCCTTGGGTACATGAGCCTCTGTCTTCTATGGAAGCACTGGGGCGGGGTGCTGAACGGCCGCCCTCTGTTTCCCGGCTCCTTTGTGGCAGCCCACCCTGGGGCCCCAAGCGCAGGTCACTATGCACCCCTCCTCTCACAGTCTCCCCTTCTGCTGCAGAGCGCCCAGTGTCTTCCTGCTCACCCCCCCCCAAGCTCCCACCGGCCAGAGCCCGCGTGGAGAAGCCTGCTGCAGCTCTGTCCCCCAAGTTGTCACCTTCACACCGTCTCCTGCCCACGGTTCTTTGTGCCCCTCCTGGGGCTCCGGGGTGGGGGTGCTAGGAGCCCAGCCCGTGCCTCTGTTCCCCCAGGTGATGGCACTCTGCACCTACCCAAACCTGTTGGACAGCCCCAGCTTCCCAGAAGATGCTAAGAAGCGAGCCCGGCGGATCCTGCAAGCCTGTGGCGGGAACAGCCTGGGTGAGCCCCAACATGCCAGGTCCCAGAGGGCATGAAATGAATGTGCGTTCTTGGCCTGGGCCTCGGGTTATGCGAGCGAGAGTAAGTGGCCGTGTGTGGGACGGCTGACACGCGAGTCAGTGGACACTGGTGTTCCTCTGCTCGTCCCTGCTCTGATAGCCGCCTGTTTGCTGAGCTGCTGGGGTCAATGTCATCTTTCAGTGGACTGGGCCACCGCAGGCGCAGGGCCGGACTTGGGCTGCACTTGGGCTTTGCACCTGGGAGCCGGCTTCGACAGCGGAGCCCTCCGTCAGAGCAGGTGTGACCCGGTGACCGGCCTCGGGGTAGGGAGGCCGAATGGAAGCAGCTGTGTCCCGCCTTCCTGCTGCTCTGCGGCCCCCAGCTGGTCCTCGCATCGTCCCGGAGCTGGAGGTCAATGGCTGGGAAATGGAAGCGTTGCCTGAAGCCTCCGGTGGCTTCCGCCGTTCTGTCGGTGCCGCCCACCCTCTCCCATTTCACTGTGTGCCCGTCATCCAGCCTGTGGCCTCTGCCGGGAGCCCACGCCCAGCCTTCTGCCTCCTTGTTGAGGGACGCCCCGGAATTTGGCCCCTGTGGATGTGAAAACGATATTCGCTCTCCCTTCCCTGCTGAGATGGACTTCCAGCCGCTGGGCCTCTGCTCTGTGTTCTCATCTCATGTTTGGTTTTTATTGTTTATTTTTGCCCCATTATTTGCCCAGTGTCTACACAGGAGATCCGGTTTCCCTCACCCTGAGGAAAACAGTTGTTCTGAGAGCTTTTTTAGGACACGTGCCTGAATGTTCCGGAAAGTGGGACAGGGATTCTTGTGGCTTGCTCAGCAGGGGATCAGCCGCCCTTGGCCACTTTCCTTTCCCTTTTCTGCTCTGTCCCTTTATCGAGAGTCCTACAGTTACCTTCCTGGCTGTGGTCACCCCACCAGCCCTCCGTCCCGAGTGGCGCCCCTCACGGGCCGGGCCCAGCCGCCCCCTGCTCTCCTGCCTGCCAGCCTGGATGGGGCGTGGGCCAGCACCGTGTGTGGGGAGTCCTGAACCGCAGGCTGGCAGAGGGCCGCCCACAGGCCCGGCCTCCAGGCTTCCCTCCTCCTGTGCCCGCCGTCCAGCCAGAAAGACAAAAGCGCTTCTCAAGACCCCATGGCCGCGGGCCTGAGCCTCCTGGAAGCAGCTCTGCAGCGGAGCTGGGGAGGAACAGGGGGCCGAGCTTGCCTTCTGCGTGTCTGATGGGAATGTCTGCGGAAAGGGGAGGGCCCCTTTGTTCCGGGTGCTAAGCCTCCTCAACAAGTGTTTGCAGGTCTGTCACCCAGGCCTGGGGTCATGAGGTTGGGAGGCCACGTCCACGTGAGTCCCCTCCTAAGCTGTTACAGCAAGAGGGTGGTTGCCTGTGGTGCACTGGAGATGCGTACTGAGTTTTGTCTGAGGGCTTCAGGAGGACAGGTGAGGTAGGTGCTCTCTGAGCCTCATCCTTGAACTAGGAAATACTTTGTACTGACCTCCCAGGCTAACATACGTGCTAAAGCCCCTTGTCGGGCGTGGAGAAGCCCCTGGGGGGGTCACCACCAGGCTCTGCTCATTATGGGGGGCTCGGGCTGTGCTCTCTGTTCGCTAAGCCTTGGGCAGCCTGGACACCTGCCCATAAAAGTGAGGGAAAGTGTGAGTGCGCCCCAAAGCCCCCTGACCAGGTGGGGCTTAGTCAGTGTGCGCAGGCCTTAAAGCTCACTGGACATGTTTTCATTGTGCCCTTTATAGCCCTTACTGGGGCTTCATTTATTTGCTGTTTGATTAGCAGTTCAGTTCTCAGGTTGTGTCCCGGGTCTTAAGAAGGATTGAGGCGAAAGCTAGACACACTGGGGGAGAGGGCAGTCCATGCCCGTCCAGCCTCCCTGAGCGCACACCACGTACCAGAGCGCACACCACTGCTGTAGGCCCTGAGGGACACTGGTAAACAAGGCAGAGGGAGTTTCTGTTCTCACAAAGCTTACCGTCAGGTTTGGGAGAAGCAAACATTAAAAAGAACTCACACAAAAACATAATCCCTTGTTTTCATGAGTTCTTGGACAAAGAGTAGAGAGTGATGGGGTTATAACAATGGACCCTAGCAAGGAAGGCAGGTTTAGGAGAAAGTTCAAATTCATGTAGAGGATGAGAGAGAGAGAGAGAGAGAGGAAATGGTGTGTGCAAAGGCCCTGAGGCTTAAGAACTGAGTGTGACTGAGTGAAGGGTGAGGCGGTATTCAGTGAGGCTGGGGAGGCTGGCAGTGCTGTTGGTGCCAGTTTGTAGGCCGTGGGAGGCAGGTTGCCATCAGTCTGGGGGCAGGGGGTCCTAAGCAGGGGTGTGGTGGGGGGGGCCCAGCAGGGGGATAAATGCTCCAGCACAGAAGAAATAACTTACAGTCAACATGGGGAGAGGCAGGGCTTCATCTATATACAATAAAACAACTTGAGAAATTACAGGCCAGGAGAGAGGCTGGGGGTGGGGCAGTGTCTTTAGGACAGGCCCCCTGGAGAGGGACTAGATCTGTGTGGTTTGGATGGAGCATAACAGGAGAGCTAAAGGAAAAGGGTGGAAGGCCTGGCCCACAGGAGCAGGGGGCTGGCCATTGGGTGAAGGCCTGGGAACTCAAGGAAGTGGGAGCTAGAGGCCGGGCGAGGAGGCTCGGCTGGCATGGGAATGGCCAGGCCCCGTGGAATGGAGAGGAGGGCATTGAAAGAAGACAGAGGGAAATAGGGAGCACTGGAAGGTTTCGGAGCACAGGAGCTCAGAAATACCAAATAAATCACCCAGTGGAGGAAGAGTTATCTAACACCAGTATTTGTACCTCCCTACTTTAATTAACAAAACATTTCAAATGCATTTGAATACCCAAAATAATGTAACAAAAGACCCCGTGCCCACCACCCAGATTTGATGCATGTTATTGTTTGCCCCCTGCACCCCCCACCCCCATTTTACAGCTAGTCAGAGGGGAAGGGCAAGCCCAATGCTGCATACAGAGGCTGAGGCAGAGCCTCAAACTGTGCCTCCTGGGGGCGGGGCCTGGACTGATTCACTCTGAGGCCCAGAGAAGAATCGGCTCCTTTCTAGACCCCCGTCCTGCCTCCTGGTGGTGGTTTTGCAGTAGCCTTAGGAGGAAGCGCCTGGTTTTCTCTAAATGTGGTATCAAATACAGACAGTATAGAAGGGTATAGAGTGAAGATCTGCCTCCCACCTCTGACCCCAGCCTCCTGGTTCACTTCCCCAGAGAAGTCACCTCACCAGGTATAACCCCCACCTAGACCAAGATACCCAACGTTTCCAGCACCACAGAAGGCTCCTTTGTGCCCCTTTGCAGTCTGCGCCCCCGCCCCGGTGTGGTCACCGCTGTTCTGAGGTCCAGCATCGTAAATGGGCTTTGCATGTTTTTGCACTTCGTATGAACGGTGGCCTGCATTTCAATCCTAAATGGCAGCCTGAGGATACTGTTGACATGGGGTGGGTGTGGGGGGCCAGGCCCGGCAGTCCCAGGGACTTGTGGTTAGTTTTGGTCAGGGATCCGGGCTCCTGGGGCTCGCAGCGGGTGCCACTTTGGGTCAGCCCACTCTCTGCAGTTCTGTGGAATCATGTGTAGGCAACAGTGATAGCTGCATAGCAGTTCCAGCTGTCCTGATTTATATTGCCATAGAGGGTGTATAAATCCCAGCGGGGCGGGTGAAACAGGTACGGGCACCAGGTAAGTGGTTAGAAGCCAGGGCCTAGAGTGACGCCTGACCTAGTTGGTTCTCAGTAAATCCTGGGTGGATGAGTGGGTGGCTGTGTAGGTGGGTGGGTGCACAGATGGGTGGGTGGGCAGGTGGATGAGTGGATAAATAGCAGATGGGTGAGTGGGTACATAAGTGGGTGGCTGGGTGGATGAGAAGGTGGGTGACTGACTGAAACCCGGAAGGCAGTTCGGCGGCTCGCCACAATTCCAGGGCCGAGAGTAGTGGGAGTCGGACCCCGCCTGACCTCTCCCCACCCCCACCGTCCAGTTAATTACAAGTGTAGACGTCACCGAGACTGTGGAGCCCGACATCCTGCCTCTGGTCACTGCCTTGCTTGCTGTCCTACAGGGTCTTACAGTGCTAGCCAGGGTGTCAACTGCATCCGTGAGGACGTGGCTGCCTACATCACCAGGAGAGATGGCGGCGTGCCTGCAGACCCAGACAACATCTACCTGACCACTGGAGCGAGCGACGGCATTACTGTACGTGAGGGTGACTCGTTGCTACCCAGTGTTCACCCACAGGAAGAATAACCTGGCATGTCAGGGCCACGCACGTGAGCCTGCCAGCTGGGAGGGGGTCAGCCACCCCCTGGTGCCTGCTGTCTGCCCCACTCAGGCAGCCTGCACCCTAGCTTTGCTCAGTCTCCGTGAGCCTGGACGCTTCTGAGGCCTCGGCTCCCTGCTAGGGCGCACACCGCCATCCCCAGCTGGAGGGGAGCCCTGGGGCACACGAAGGTGCCCATCTTTCTGGTGGCAGTGGCCTTTCTCTCACTCAGCATGGACCAGTGTGCCTCCTTTGCCAGGGGACCCAAACACGTGTGGCCTCCGTGCACAGTAGTGCTGGATTAGACCGGCATTAATATCACATACATAAATGCCACATCACAAGCTCTTTTCTCTTCTGGGTGAAGAGGACAAAGGACCACGCGGGAGCAGCAGGGACGCTATCTGGGGTGGGGTAGGGGCAGCGAGGTTTCTACGAGGAAGGCTGAGCAGATAGCCGACGGGTGGACACGTAATGGGAAGTCAGGGAGGTGGGGGGTGGGGGGGTTCCGAGTGGGTCAGCGTGTACAGAGGCCTTGAGCTGGAAGGAGGCTGTGTGTTTGGAAATAGAGTCAGGGTGGACAAGCACACGTGGTGAGGCCACAGTTACCAGAAACGGGCTGCAGGCAGGTGGCGCCTGAGTCCTAAGGGGCCTGAGAGGCCACTGAGGGTTGGGGCCCCGGTCCTGCGAGCTGTAGGCCTGCGGCTTTGGCCTTCCGTCTCCTTTGCGCTCCCCCCAGCGCCTGCTCAGTGCTCGGAGCCATCGACTAGTCCTCCCCACTCAGGACGCCTGCCTGCAGTGGGAGCCTTTGCCTCTGGCCTCCACGGCTCTCATTTTCCACGTCGAGTGCTTTAATCCCTTCCCACAGCCTTTCAAGTGAACTGAACTGTTACTGCAGCCTGTGAGGAAACAGGCCCACAGCCAGAAGCCGTCCGCTTGCTTTGAGTCAGTCTCTTGTGGCATTTGGGATGCTAGCGTTGGGGTTGGGGCCCCCACCCACGGCATCTTCCATTATGTCCTGCTGTCAAAGCCTTTTTCCGTTCCCAGAGAAGCTCGAACAGGCTTGGGTCCTGAAGGAGGGGAGGGAGGTGACCTCAAGGTTCAAGTGGAAAGAATCAAGTCATTGTGCTTTTCAATCTGGTGGCATTCTTGCAGCAAGAAGTGAGCCCAAGAAAGGCCCTAAGCCTGTATGTAAGGTGGGGACTCTCCCAGAGAGGGTTTTGGCTTATTAATTCAATGAATTATTGCCACCTCCACCAGCACCCACTGGAGGCCCACGGCCTGCTTTCTCAGCTTTGGAAACGGGTTGACGCGCCACCTGGTGGTGGTAGATGGGTATTTTATCCCATTTCAGCAATCCCTTCCCTATTCAGGGGTCTGTCCACACCTGGGCACTGACATTTACTGACAACAAGATTCCTGGGCCCCACTCCAGACATACAGAATGCGTTTCAGGGGTGAGGTCAGAATAATACTGAGACAGGGCCAGTTTGCTGACTGCTGCTTTTAAAGACCTCTTTACAAAATACTGACTAGCGTCACGTCTTTCCGTGCCATGCACCTGTGCTAAGAACTTTGAAGCATTTTAGTTTGCTTATTCCTCACAGCAGACCTCATGCTACAGATGGGGAAAGTGAGACTCAGGGAAGTTCAGCAACTCACAGGGGTTTGCACTGGGGGCGGGCAGTGGGGGGGGTGGGGGCCTCGCACGCCCGTCAGTCAGCCCCGAGGGGTGGGGAGTGGCGCTGGCCCTGTAAGGTGTGACTTCTCGGTTGCAGACGATCCTGAAAATCCTGGTTTCCGGGGGCGGCAAGTCGCGGACGGGGGTGCTGATACCCATCCCGCAGTACCCGCTCTACTCGGCAGTCATCTCTGAGCTCGACGCCGTCCAGGTGAACTATTACCTGGACGAGGACAACTGCTGGGCGCTGAACGTGAACGAGCTGCGGCGGGCTGTGCGGGAGGCCAAAGACCGCTGCGACCCCAAGGTGCTGTGCATCATCAACCCCGGGAACCCCACAGGTCTGCGCGCCACGCCCTCTCCGGCTTCTGCGGGGCGGGACGGGGGGGCGGTGTACTGGACGTCTGGGCGCTAGAGAGTTTGGTCTTGGGCTCCCCGTCCAATTCCAGATTCGCCAGTAGGGAAGCCCTGAGAGGTTTGCCGCAGGCATTGTCTCTGGCAGGGCGGTGTTATCCTGAAGGCCGGTTTTTTTTCCTGTTCTTGCATTTGCGACCTCCTTGAGGTTTTCAGGTTACTCACACACAAGCCATCATCATCCACCGCAGGCCTCATTTTATCATCACTCCTACTTATTTTTCTGAACCAGTTTCCTGAATGCTGGTGTGTGCGTTTTTATTTTTCCTTGACAGCATTGCTGTGGACCTGGAGGGCTGAGAAGGAAATGCTGTATCAAAAACTAAAGCAAGCCCCTCTCTTCAAAAAGAAAAAAAAAAACTTTCCAGAAGCTGAAAATCACTCCTAATATTGCATATTTTTCTTAAAAAAAAAAAAAAAACCCGCCTATTTTGGTCTTTCTGGACTGCTGGCTTCATGGACCGGAAGCTGTTTGGATGCTTTTTAGATGCTTAGAACAAGGGTTCCTCTCTCCTCCTTTGTTGAGTTAAATTGGGTCACGGCCAAAACGCGCTGGAGCTGATTGTGGAATCTGCTTCTTGGGAACATGAAATGATGCTTCTATCAGCGGAAAGCACCACTTGAATTCCTGAGTGCAGACAATACATGCAGCTGGCTGAGCTGGTATATTTGCACCAGCTAATGACGAAGGTTCTAACAAGGAGGCTATAGGGAAATGACACAGAGCTGGCTTCTCCATCCTGGTGGGACATTAGAATCACAAAGGGAGCTTTTAAAAAGGCCAAAGGCCAGGCTGCACCCCAGAATCTTTGGGAAGGGGCCCAGGCAGCTGTTCTGTGCACCTGACCATCAGAAGCACTGCTGCCCTAGGGGTCCCTAAAGAAACAAGCTGCTGAACCAACTAGGGAGGGTGGCCCCTTAGGGTCACCAGGGAACACAGCCCCCCCCACCCCCCCGAGTGATTCGGGGTGGGGTTCTTAGGGACAGTTTCAGCAGCATCACGACCCACATTCTGGCTGTGCTGGGCTTTCCTTTAGGTCAGGTGCAAAGCAGACAGTGCATAGAAGACGTGGTTCACTTTGCCTGGGAAGAGAAGCTCTTTCTCCTGGCTGACGAGGTAAGAGCAGCTCAGCTGTCCCCGCAGAGGGAGGGCTCCGGCCAACTGGAGGGCAAATCCCACCCGAGGAGGAGGGCGTTCAATGTTAGGGTCTGTGAAACCGACCTAAACCATCCCTACGTTGGTTGGAACTCTTGGTTATAAATTTCAGAAATCTACCCCAGACCACTTAAACTTAAAAAAAAAAAAATCATTAAAAGGGGGTGGGACTCCAGGTGTCTATCTTCTAGACGCTCTCTCCTTTCACCCCGCCTGTTGGCTCCACACACAGGCCTGCTATCTTCCCCACCTAGAAAGGGCTTTCCTCCTGGTGGTCCCAGCAAATCTCAGCATGGAGCCTCACACCTACTGCTGAACCCATCACTGTGGGCCGAGGTTGCAATGTGCAAACTGACCAGGCTCTGAGCAAGGGGTGAGGCCTCTGCCCTCTCCCCAAACCTCCAGAGGGAGGGCAGGGAGAGGTGTTTCCCGAGGGCAAATCGGGGCTGAGTGCTGGGTGGGCATGAGGCTGCCATGCTGGGCCCCTTCTGCTCCCATACCCGCCATCGCAGTTCTCACAGCAGCCGGTAAGTAGGGGTACCTTAGTGAACCCCATAGCTGCTGCTTCTTGAACCCGTTCTGGAGCCATGGCCTGCCCGTTCTTTTCCTGCTGTGCAAGAAGGAGATTGAAGACCTGTCAAATCCTGTTTTCACTTCATCTTCATTTCTGTATGATTTCTGGCTAGTTGTAGCTTCTAACACACTAGCTTCACTCCTTTGCTCCTTGGCACCCCCCAATCTTCCACACACACACCCCCCTTCCCCGCCAAATTGTGATCGAGATTAATAGCAGATGGGCCTAAACTCTTCATTCCAAACTGAGAGAAGGCACAGCCGAGTGACCCGCGGTTTTCTTTGTGACCTGGTTGGTGCACTCACCTTCCCACCATCTGGGAAGGGGGGGCCTGGCCCTCCCACCCACAGGCCCAGAGAGCCTGGGTTTCCCGATGTCCCAAGTGGGTGCGGCAAGCCCATCTCCAGGGCCGGGGTGGGGTGCTGTGTGCACGGGGAGGAACCCAACAGGTGTGGGTGCTGCTCACGCCTCCGCTCTGTGGGGCCTGACAGTGAAACACAGTCGCTCTTGGAGCAGGGAGGTCAGACCAGGCACAGGAGCCGCTGTTACTAATCGCTTTGGAAGGGAACCTGCTCGGGCAGGTGGGAGCCCTTGGTGTCTTCACTGGCTGTGCCAGGTAGAAAGGATGTCTGCAGACTGGGGCAGTGGGGGGGCCTGTGGGAGGAAGCACGTCGTGTCCAGCCCAAGACGTTCCTCCTGCTTGTTCTGGAAGCTTCCTTCAGGCACGTTCTGGCTCCTCCCTGGAAGCAGTGTCGGAGCCTGGGCTTCGGGGCGATGGCACGCAGCCTGACTGCAGGGAGCCCCTGAGCACAGAGCCTGCGTGGGCTCGGGCCTCTAGGGCACGTCTGGTGACAGCCCTGTCTCCTCCCGCAGGTGTACCAGGACAACGTGTATTCTCCAGACTGCCAGTTCCACTCCTTTAAGAAGGTGCTTTCCGAGATGGGGCCCGAATACTCCAGCAACGTGGAACTCGCCTCCTTCCACTCCACCTCCAAGGGCTACATGGGCGAGTACGTGGGCGTCCACCTCCGTCTGTCTGCTGCCTCTGGGCCTGCCTGGCCCCGGTGCTCCCCTAGCCCACCTCTGGCCCTGCACAGTGAGGGCCACCCTTAACTACCACCTACGGCCTCTGCTGACCTAAGAGGCTGGAGACAGGCTGCAGCTCCCCACGGGGGAGCCCAGTGGTGTGAGGACAGCCCCGGCGCAGACGTCGCTTAAAATAAGGCCATGCTTAAAAGAAACCGGGCTATGGATAAATGATGGGGATGAAAGCAGGACCTCACAGCAGCTTCCAACACGTGTGTCCTGCCAGACTGTCCTTGTTGCTCTGACACTGACTAAAGCCTGAGGGAAGGCAGGTTGAGTGGACAAGTGCCGTCAGGCCAGGGGGCCAGGCTGTGTCCACACCCCGAGCCCTGGGCCAACCCTGTGTGTGTTCATTCAGGTCATAGTTACTGAGCACCTGCTCTGAGTCCAGGACTGATCTGGGCACCGAGGATGCAGCAGTGAGCAAAGCACAGCCATCTCTGCCCTTACAGTGAGGAGACTGATGTGACAGACACACGAGTAAAATCTCATGTCGGGTGGGCAAAAATATTTAGAGACGAGGTAGGGGTGGGGTCACTGAAGAGCTGGCTTTTGGGTTAAAACCGAAGTAGGGGAGGGAGGGAGCCATGCAGACATCTGAGGGAAGGGCATTTCAGGTAGCGGGAACAGCACGTGCAAAGGCCCTGAGGTGGAAGCATGCCTGGCACGTTCAGGGAGCAGCAAGGGGACTGGGAAGGAGAGGGGGAAAGCGGCAGAAGTTGAGACCAAAGAGGCCTCAGGAGGCCGGGTCAGCTGCGCTGCTTAGGTCATTTTTCACCGTTACTCAGAGTGAGATGGGAGCCATTGTGTTGGAGCAGAGGCGGGACCTCAGCTGACTTGCAGTTGCTGTGCGGTGGGGGTGGGGCCAGCAGCGGGGACTCCAGTCAGGAGGCTGTTACAGTCCAGGTGAGATATCGTGGGCCAGCAGAGATGTGGAGAAGCTGCCTACATCCTGGGTGTATCGGAAAGTGGAGTTGACAGGATTGCTTGAGGGGGAAGGTGGGTGCCAGACAGGAGCGAAGGATGATTCCCAGGCTCTTTGTCCCAAGAGCAGGAAGGATGGAGCTGCCGTCTGTAGACGAGGGAGGCTGTGGGGGACGCTGTTTTGGAGGAAGGAGCGGGAGTTGGTATTGGATGTGTTCATGTCGCCAGCGCCCACTGGATGTCCAGACAGACATGGATGAGTCTGCTGGTCAGGCCGCTACCCAGCTGGAGGCTTCAGTTTGGGAGATGGCCGTGATGGAGCTGTTAGGTAGCTCTCCGAGCCTAGACGTCTCACAAAGAGGCAGAGAAGAGGTCCAAGGACCAGGCCTGTGCCTGCACTGCTCAGATGCTGGGGCGAAGAGGAGGACCCTGCAAAGGAGACTGAGAAGGGAGGGCCAGTGCATTACAGCTGGGGGCACTCATCCCCAACATTTCGGAGGTTCTGTTCCGTGCCAGGTGTCACAATGGCAGAGGGGTCTCGTTTGTTAAGCGGGAGGCCAGTGTAACAAGCCTGAAGAAGTATTTTGGCCAGGTCGCAGGGGCTGTCCCTTTGGGAGGACTGCCTAACCGCTGTTGTCTTAGAGGTGGGCAGGGGTTAATTTACGCCGGCCTTTCTGGTCTACCCTGGTAGCCGTGCCGCCTCTGTTGACTGTCATGTGCTGTGCAGCTCTTTTCCTAAGCACATCTGCTCTCCGTGAAGTCACTGTCAACCTCCAGCGTGTTTATCGCATACCTCGCCCTCTCTCCACCTGTTATTGATCACTCTTCACGGTCAGTCCCCTGGAGGTTGGTATCCTGTTAGGGCCCCATTGTCCTGAGAGCCTGATTACAGGGTCACACAGCTTTCCTCCACTTGGTTTTCTGCTCATCACAGAGGATTAAGCAGAAAGTCCCTTCTTTCGACACTTGTTACGGGAAACCTTTCTGAGAGGCCAGAGTTTGTCTCCTGGCCGTGGACAGTCCAGTCGCGGGATCAGATGGGAACCTGTGTTTGCCAGCTCAGTCCTGCGGCATCTTATTGAGCGTGTCATCATGTCCGGTGCTCTGAGGTTGAGGGTGTGGGGCCACTTAGGGAGGTGAGACCAGATTCCTGCCCCGGGCACCTGCATGTATGCAGCCATCAGTCTGAGCTTGATCGGTCCCAGGCCAGAGGAGGAGGCATGGCTCCAGAAAGTACAACCGATGGAACTGATTTGGGTCTGAAGGGTTTTTAAAACTCACTGCATAGCTCAGCGTTTTTGTATGTGATTTGACTCTATATCAGCCAGGATCCTTTTAGCGATAAGGAACAGAAACTCAACTTTCACTGGCCTACACCAAAGAGGCTTTTTTAAAAATCCATATCAGTATAAAGTGCAGGAGTAAAGCTGACTCAGAGGCTTGGCGATGTCCATCAGGCTGCCCCAGCTTTCTGGCTTTGTCTCATTTTCTTTCTTAGCTTTGCTCTCCTTGGGGTTAACTTTGTCTTCCGGCAGCAAAAATTTCCAGCAAAAGCCCTCATGCTTGCTGGCACCCATGAATCACTTGCCAACCCCTGAATTGGGAGCCCCTTTGGAGTGGGGGCCGGTGTATTAGTTAAGGTTCAGGCTAAGCCACTATAACAAAGAGGCCCAAACTACAGGGACTCAAATGAGATGAAAGTGTCTCTCCGTCTGACATAACAGTCCCAAGGTGGGGGGATGTCCAGGGCAGGCGTGCTCCATGAACTCCTTCAAGGACGGGGACTGGTGTGACGGCCCTGCCTGCTTAATATGTGACGGCCATCTCCAGCATTGAGGCTGCTGCCCCACCATCTCCGTTTCTCAGGAAGTGGGAAAAAGGAAGAGAAAGGAGAGAGCTTGCTTTTTCCTTGCAAGGAAGTACTGTGGGACTTACACAGATCACTCCCATTCACCTTCCACTGCCAAGAGCTCAGCCACCCCGGCCACTCAGTACTGGGCGTGGGGATGGGTTCAGAGCTGGCCGGATTGCACTGAGTTGAGGTCTGTCTGTGACTGGTGGGCCTCTTCCCCTCTTCAACCCTCCAGGTGTGGCTACAGGGGAGGCTACATGGAGGTGATCAACCTGCACCCTGAGATCAAAGGCCAGCTGCTGAAGCTGCTCTCGGTGCGCCTGTGCCCGCCGGTATCCGGGCAGGCGGCCATGGACATCGTCGTGAACCCCCCGGTGCCAGGAGAGGAGTCCTTTGAGCAGTTCAGGAGGGTGAGTCTGCTGTGTCCTGTGCTTTGTCTGCATCACTGCTGCAGCCCCCGTCACAAGTGCTCACGATATGCTCGGGGTCACAATGGCTGGCCTTGTTCCAGGTGGCCGCCAGGGGGCGCACATGGTTCCCCTTGGCACCTGAAGGCCCCCCTAGAACAGCGGTTCTCAACCTGTGGGTCGCGACCCCTTTGGGGGTCGAACGACCCTTTCACAGGGGTTGTCTAAGACCATTGGAAAACAAAAAGATATTTACATTACGATTCATAACAGTAGCAAATTACAGTTATAGAGTAGCAATGAAAATACTTTTATGGTTGGGGGACACCACAACACGAGGAACTGTATTAAGGGTTCGCGGCATTAGGAAGGTTGAGAACCGCTGTCCTAGAAGCATGTTCTAGGGCGTTCCATCCAGCGCCAAGTCCATTCAGACTTCTGGGCAGGCACTGGTGGCTGTTTTTCAGGAATGACATCCTGGTATGAGAATAGAATCCATGACACAGGCTGCCCAGGACCCAGCTGTGGCCTGGGACCCCCTGTACTCATGCTCCCAGTCATGTGGCAGCCTTGAGGGCTGCATGTCATGGAAGAAGTTCCTGCAAAGGGCTGTGTGTTGCCTACCTCCCCGGTGGCTGTGCTCACTCACACAAGCTCACCCTTCACCGGTCAGCCCTGTCACCCCAGCTCTGAAGGGACAGTTTCCAGTGGCTGAGCCATTCCATGATGTCCGGCAAGGCTGACACCTGTGCTTTCTGTGTCCCATCAGGAGAAAGAGTCTGTGCTGAGTGATCTGGCCAGGAAAGCTAAGCTGACGGAAGACCTGTTTAACCAAGTCCCGGGAATCCAGTGCAACCCGCTGCAGGGGGCCATGTATGCCTTTCCTCGCATCTTCATCCCCGCCAAAGCCGTGGAAGCAGCTCAGGTCAGGGGCTCCAGGCCGGGCGGCTCCCTCACGGGCTCCACTTGGGACTGCGGGGTTGGCCCTAGAGGCTCTGAATTTCGCTGACCCCTCGGCCAGCTGGTGTTCACTGCGTAAAGATGACAGCCCCCCGAGGTCCGGCCGGCCCCTGCATGCTGTGGTGATGGGGCCATGTGATGGCCCCAGGTGGGTGCTGTGGACCTGGGCCCTGGTACTGCTGGTGCTTGGGAGACAGGCAGCCAGGTGTGATGTGCTACCTTTAACCCGGAACACAGGCTGAGGAGGCGATGGCAGCTATCTCCTCCGGTCCCCTCGCCCCGGCCACTGTGCCTAGAGCCTTGCTTCCCAGACCCGTTAAGGTTCTGATTGATTCAGGAAGTCTGTGGAGGGTCTGAGATTCTGTGTTGTCAGGCGATGCCACAGACCCCACCTGGAGGATCAAGGGCAGAGCGGGGTTTCTGAGTGTTGTCCTCACACTCCCCTTCCCCCCGCCCCAAACCTCCTCAGCACCTTGTTAATCGTTTAGTCTGCCTCGCCCCAGAACTACTGCATCGGAACCCTGGTGTTGGGGCCCGGGGCCCACTAAACAGGTGCCCAGGCTGTGCAGATCAAAATGTGAAAAGCACCACTAACAGCACCCTCCGGAAGCCCCTCGGGCGCGGACCTCAGGGCCCATTGTCAGGTTACGTGGCTTGGCGTATAGGAGGCCACTGTCACTGCTTGTTGAGTGACTGCCTGGAATGGGTACAGACTTGCCCTCCCGGAGGAAGAGCAGACGCGCCTCAGCCCATGGCCGTGCTGGCGTCCTCCAGGGTCCTCGTCCCTGCACCTGCTACCAGCTGCGTCCAATGTGCAGCCTTGGTCCCCGCGGTGGGGGACGGGGGAGGGCCGTTTCCACTGTCGGGCTTCAGTCCCCAGTGGCGTGTTTGTACAAAGCCGGGAGTGAACCCTGAGTTCTGCTCTGCTCCGCAGGCCAATCAGATGGCCCCTGACATGTTCTACTGCATGAAGCTCCTGGAAGACACGGGCATCTGCGTCGTGCCCGGCAGCGGCTTCGGGCAGCGGGAGGGCACCTACCACTTCAGGTACCACTTCCCCTCGGCGCCAGGCGGGGCCCAGGCGCGCTCTGGGGAACCTGGGCTTCTGAACGCAGAGCTTCGGAGACATATGTGGGCAGCCCCCTCCCACCTCACCCCCATGCTGTCCTGCTGCAGAGCCAAGGTCATCGTGAGCGCTATTGCCCCTCTGCCACCTCCATCTGTCACTTAACCCTCTGGAATGTTCCCAGTGGTGTGTTTTCTGCTTCACTTCCTGTCTCTTTTCACCGCCATGAGAACAGCGTATAGCATCCAGGTGCTCAGTCACCCGTTCGGTGCTGGAGGTCCTGCATCCGAAACAAAGGGACCAGCTGCACTCATGGTGACGCGTCTCCCAGGGCATGTGACTGTCCATGTGCAATGGGGACTCCCGGGGCTGAGCAAGCCAGGGTTCCTGGCTGAGGCCTGTTCTGATCAGAACAGCACCTTCTCCATGCACGGGGCTCTCTGGTGGCGCCTGCAGCAGACACTAAAAAAAGAAGTGTCATGCGCTTAGTTGGCACTTGGAAGCAAGTCTTGACTTCGTCAAGGTCACGGGCAGCATGCCCTGGATGCGCAAACACAGTTGGCTGGCCTTTCTGCCGTAGTTACAGGTTCCCCTCGTAATTCCGGGCTGATTCTGAAAGGTGCCTTTAGGGCTGGGAATCACATTGACAATATTAGAGGGAGGACTTAGTTACCATGGCAACCTGGGAATTCCTTTGGAGGGCGCTTTGGGACTGGGGGTGCTCACTGTGAGAGACTGGCTGGTGGAGACCGGAAAGGCTTGTCTAGCTGGAGTGGGGTCTCTTTGTCTGCAGGAAGTAGAGTCAGTCTCTGGAGGAGATCTGAGCACCAGTCAGACTGTGGTGCAGACCTGCGGTGCAGAGTGCTGCCCCCAGCGTATTGCTTTTGTTTATATGTATCAGTCGGGTAAAAAAGTGATGAATGGAGGAAAAAAAAAAGTGATGAATGGGGAAGGGGACAGTGGTTCCTCCAGTAGCAGGCACTGTTGGAGGCTGGAGCTGTCGCAGTGGACCGGCAGGCCCGTCCGGCCGCAGCTGCCCCAGCGCTGCCGATGAGGAGTGAGCTGCGGCGTCACGCCCCTCCCCTCTTCCAGAGCAGCTGGTGTCCAGGCTGACGCTGTTCTCTTTCCTGGCAGAATGACCATTCTCCCTCCGGTGGAGAAGCTGAAGACGGTCCTACAGAAGGTGAGGGATTTTCATGTCAAGTTCCTGGAGAAGTACGCGTGAGGACTCGGGCCGAGGGGGAGACCAGGCCCGCAGCCTCTCCTGATGCCCAGCCAGGCCAGACTGAACTCGCCTCCCCCAGCGACTCTGCCTCAGGCCTCACAAAGGCCACTGGTCGCTTTCATCGTCATTTTGCCCAGGAGACTTCTTTCTCTGTGCCTTGATGTTGGGAGCTCTTCTCTTCCGAGCAAATGTGAATTGGGGGTGTCTCAGGAGCCCTGGTTTTTTTTTTGATGCAACCAAAGTAAGGGGATGGGCTTGGTGTGGGTCTGCTGCTGCTGTGGTGTTTGGGGAGTTCATCTGGGGTTTGAAACACTCTGGTGTGTTGGGTGACATGTTTCACATCTGGAGAAAGGAGAAGGTATTGGGAGATACATGGCTTAACCGTGGAGAGGACTGGAAATCCTCAAATCACCACCGTGATCTGTGAAATAAAACCCTTAGCCTTGTGGAAATCTAGTCCTTCCAGGAGGAGAGCCTGGAAGTCCATTGGACGCTCAGAGAGGGCCTACCCTCTATCTGTCCATCAAGAAGGGTGGGGGTGGAGCACACGGGGCTGCTCTGGCTGCCAGGCGAGGCTGTGGTGGGCACAGGGGGCCACAGCCGACGTTGTCCATATGTCCTGCAGGGGAGGAGTGGCTGTGAGCTAGGCTCCAAGCCGAGCCGGGTCTGCACTTGGGAGCTCGTAGCTGGTAGTGAGGCCCTGGCACATGCGAGGGCTTTGGCGGGTGAAGGGTGTTGAGCACGCTTAGGCTGGGACCCCCCTCTGAGAGGCCCCCCTGGACTTCACCGGCACAGGGCACTGCCCGTGCCTGCTGGCGCGTGGATCCATCCCTTTTTCACCCAACTGCAGTTCTCTCCCAAGGGCTTGGGCTGAGCCCTTACACACATCGCCCTCTGCTGGCGACAGCAGGGACAAGGAAAGGACTTGACTGCCACACCCCTCTCCTCTTGCCATGGTGTCCAGTTGTTTCAAACTGAATTTGGTCCATTTCCTAGCCCTTAGTGGCCCAAGTGCCTGGTAGCTGGGCTGCCGTGGGAGAATACATGGGATGGGTCTGACATGTGGGAAGGTGTGCTGCCTCCACGTTTGCTGCTGGCCCTGCCCCCAGGCTCTGCAGGTCATCTCTCCAGGCTGGGGGGGACCAGCCACCAAGCATACAGCTTCCCTGGCTTAGCAAGCCCGGGTGGGGGCCCAACCCTCCCTCCACAACATGAGTGCTATGGGCAGCAGCTGGTGTCGTGCCCCCTTCTTCACCGCGAGCCCCTCCTACCACCGGCCTTCCCCCACGGTCAGTTAGGAAACCAAGGCCAGCTCAGGAGTCAGGGGACTCAGCAAGTCCCAGAATAAAATGGAAGGAGCTGGAGAGGGATACGAAGAGGAGTGAGCTTTGAAAGCGGCTCCTGTGCTCCCATGTCCGTGCTGGGCCCACGAAGGGGATACAACGGAAACTTCAAACTGTCCCCACTCACTGGCACTACATCCCTATAAAGAATGCAGCCACAATCTCAAGCAACAACAGGAATTTTCTGGAACTTTTCCTCCCTTAAAAAATTGAAAAAATTGCATCTGTGCTTGTTGTATGGTATATAAACCAGGATGCGTCTCAGAGCTGTGAGATTTTTGGTGGAAAGGTTAAATAGAAGCTAGTCTATTTTTTATATTTTTGTAACAATTGCTTTTTTCATGGGGGGGGGAGGCTAGTATTTGTAGTCTTAACAAGTCCAGTAGGTTTTTTTTTTTTATAAATCTCTTAATATAAATAACCCCTAAAAACTTTGCAACGTTTACATGATTTTTAAAAAGATGCCATATACACTTGGTTTGCTTTTAAAATAAATGAATAAAAACATAAAAAGGAGCACTGGTTTGGGGGTTAACTTCCTTCTGCAGGAACGCTGATCATGATAGAGTTCATTCATTCTGATGTCTCGTGTGGGCACCACCAGAGGAAGCCGTTTGTCATTTGAGGTCACACTTTAAATGTACACCTGTGAAGCTTTCTGTCATTCATCTAGATATGCAGGTGGGGGGAACACTGGGCTGTCCCCTCGGGTGTCCACCACCTCGCACCTCATGGCCAGGCTGGTGGTTGGTTGTCCCAATGTGTGGATTTGCAGGAAAAGGGGACGGGCCTACCTCTCCCTGCTTTCTTATCTAGGTCCTCATAGGCGTCTCCTGGCCAAGGTACTTCATGATAGCTCCACTGGAAATTTTGAAATAAAATACATATCAAAAGTGGTGACTGTGCTTCGCTTTCCTTATAGTTTAGGAATCAAGTGGGCATCGCTCATTGTACATCTTCATTCTGTAACTTGTGTTCCTAGCACAATAATAAACGTTTCCCCCCAGATGCTACAAACTTCAGTCATAGCTTCTCAGCTTCCATTTCTTCTCAGGACCCTGAGGTGCTTTTTGTTGCTTGAGGTTTAAAAACTTCAAAGACGAAGTCGAGTGTTGTTAGAATGAATACAGACCTTGACTTTGTGGTGGCAGTAAAATAACCAACAGCTTCTTTATAGGGGCCGGGAGAGGGTGGGCGGGCAGGGGGCGCTGGACTGGCCCCGAGGCCAGTGGGGAAATGGGAAGTGGTCTCCAAAGGCTTTCCCACATCCTCATCAGTTCTGAAGTGTGGTTTTCAAATGCAAAACTATTTTTCAGGCCGGCCGAGTGGCACGTTGGTTAAGAGCTGGCTTGGGACACCAGAGGGCCCCGGTTCGGATCCCACATATGAGGGCCAGTGACACTGCCCTCTATAGCTAAGATGCTGAACAACAGCTCAACCTGGAGCTGGGCTGCCGAGAGTCGCCGGCGACGGCATAGGCTGCAGCCCCTGTGGCAGTGGGTTGCCATGGGCTACCGTATGTAGCCAGCAGCCGCAGTGAGGGGCCAGCAGCCGCAGTGAGCGGCTGTCCAGAAGCCGGCGACTGATCTGCCTCGCCCGGGAAGAGCGCAATGATGGTGCCAACTTGGGCCAGTGAAGCAACGTCCTCCACAACTAGACTGAAGAACAAAAGGAGAGCAATTTGTCTGTTGCCCTTCCCCCAATTCCCCAATAAAAATCTTAAAAAAGAAAAAACAACAACTATTTTTCACCCAAAACTAAATTGTCTGTCTTTATTAAAGAAACATTGGGGAAGAACACAAAAAGGACTCTCAGTTGGAAGAAATGAAAACCTACACAAAGTAGCTTAAGTGGAAAAGTGGAATTTCTGGAAGCCCTGGAGGAGAGCTGGCTTTTGTTCGTACTATGTTTCCCAGAAAATAAGACCTAACCAGAAAATTAGCCCTAGCATGATTTCCAGGGTGCTTGTAATATAAGCCCTACCCCAAAATAAGCCCCAGTTAAGATCGTCAGCCAGACATGACTGTATTTGAATACCGTATTTGCCGGTGTATAAGATGACTCGGCGTATAAGACGACCCCCTAACATTTCCACTCAAAATACAGAGTTTGTTATATGGTCGGCTGTGTGCGATTTTGCGAGTGTGGTAAAATCGCATAACAGCAAAATCGCATAACAGCCGAGCATACACCCAGCAGCGCTGCTGATGCCTGAACGGTATGTGGAATGAAGTGGGCGGGCATCGGGAGGCCACTATGGCACGGGGCAAGCACTATGGGCAGTCTATCTGAAGTGTACCTGGCGTATAAGACGACCCCCCACTTGGAGGCATATTTTTCAGGGCCAAAAAAATCGTCTTATACGCCGGCAAATACGGTAAATGTAGATTTTTATACATGAATAAATGAATAAAATGCATCTTGAGCAAAAATTAATATAAGACCCGGTCTTATTTTCGGGAAAACACAGTATGTTCACTGTTAAACACAAAGTCTGTCTTGTCCTGCGCCACATCTGAAAATTCCAAGCAAGGACTTTGGCTACCTTTGTCCACGTGCTCTTCCCTGAGCCAGTCTCTGGCCCATGAGAATCAGGTGTTTGGCTGGCTCTGTGCACAGAGTGGGAGGTAGAAAAGGGGTCAGAGTTTCAGAGTTGCCAGCCCCACTAGTACTGGAGAAGCCGCCCCCTGAAAGGAAAGGGGGTTGGAGGTGTTGCTGTATTAACACCTCATTTAGCACAGGGGCTCTTTAGAGGCTGAGGGAGGGATGGTGGGTTCAGGGGGGTTGAAGTTCATTACTGGTTGATAACCAAGGGGATTGGAGATGCTGTCTGCACCTTCCCTTAACACACACACACACACACACACCCTCACACACTTGTCTGGGGACTAAACTTGGTAGATGTTATACAGAGAGTTTATTAAATAGACAGGGCTTGGAAGACAGTTATTATTCAAGATTACTTTCGGTATAGTTTGCTGTAACTCACCTAGATTGACCAATGGCTGAGCAGCTGTGTGCCAGGCTCAGGACTCAGTGAAGGGGAAGACATGGTTCCATGAGTTATAAGGTTGATGACACCCCACGCTGGCACGAGTGGGAAAAGCAGCACTGGTACACTGTCGATAGGGGTATGAAGTTATACAACCTTTCGGGAGGGTACTTTGACACTGTCAATATTAAATGTACACACGTCTACTTTAAAACTACAGTAATCAAGGCTGTATGGTATTGCTAAAAGGACAAGTAATAGAACAAAATAGAGTCCAGAAATAGATTCACATACATTTATCAGTTTGGCATAAAATAGACTACTCACACACACGTGTGTACATATATGTCTTTGACACACTTGTACTGACACACTGATTTTTGACAAGCATACCAAAGCAATACACCTGGATATACACTTCGGGGGGAGAAATGAACTTCACCTCCTACCTCACACATGTGCTAAATTTCAGGTAGACCACAGGCCTAGAGTGTAAGAACGAAAACTATATCTTCTAGAAGAAAACTTATGAGCATATCTTTGTGACTTTGTGGGTAAATGTTTCTTACGACAAAAAGACACAAATAAAAAAAATTAATAAATTGAAATATATCAAAATTAAGAACTTCTTTTTAAAGGACACCTCTAAGGAATGAAAAGCAGGCCACAGACTGGGAGAAAACATTTTCAGAACATAAACCTCATAAAGGACTTCTATCAAGAATATATAGGAAGCATTAAAGGAAGAAACCTTAACAATGGACGGTGAGGAAAACAGCACACTTACTTAATTGGGCACACTTACTGAATTGAATAGAAAACGAAGGCTGGTTACTTAGAAAATCTTTCTAATGAATTTTGGTTTCTTAGAGGTCTGAATTGCTCACATGACCGCTTCGAAAAAAAACTTGTTAGGTCAATTCTTGGAGAGCTCCAAGATGGCGGAGTAAACACTCTGCCCGCTTGCGTCTGTGAACACATTAAAACTACAACTAAATTACAGAATAACCTCGAGAAACATCTGAAGTCTACCTGAACAGAAGTCCTATATCTAAAAGTATAAAGAAGAAGCCACAGCGAGACTGCTAGGATGCAGAACTGGCTAACCCCAAACCTCCGTGTGGCGGTTGAGAACCAGTAGGAATATCTCAGTCACAGAGGTCCCCCCCCAGAGGAGCGAGGGACCCCAAGCCCACACTGGCCTCCCCAGCCCAGCGTACTGGTGCTGGGAAGGGGAGCCCCACATCTGTCTGTGAAAAACTGGGATTCCAACAGTTTGGGTAGGACGGAAGTCGGCAGCAAACCCAGGCGTCCTCTTAAGTGGCCCGC
>NW_017731354.1:3184915-3185799 GCF_001890085.2 Hipposideros armiger
AAAAAAAAAAAAAGAAAAAAAAAAGAAATAATGACTAAAAACTTTCCTAACCTGGTAAAGGAATTAGACATACAAGACCAGGCAGCACAGAGAGTCCAAACAAGATGAGCCCAAAGATGTCACACCAAGATACATCATAATTAGAGTGGCCACGTTTAAAGACAGAGAGAACCCTACAAGCAGCAACAGAAAAGCAACTAGTTGCTTGTAAGGGAGCCCCCATAAGACTGTCAGCTCATTTCTCAACAGAAACTTTTCAGACCAGAAGAAGTGGCACAAAATATTTAAAGTGATGAAAAGCAAGGATCTACAACCAAGATTACCCAGCAAAGTTATCATTTAGAATCGAAGGACAGATATAGAGCTTCCCAGACAAGGAAAAACTAAAAACATCACCATCAAACCAGTATTATAAGGAATGTTAGAGGGACTTCTTTAAGATGGAAAAAAAAACCCACAAGAAAACATCAAAATTAAATGGATTAAATGCTCTAATCAAAAGGCATAGGGAGGGCCAGCTGAGTGGCTCAGTTGATTAAGAGCTCACTCAAGAGTTTGAGCTCTGAGCAACAGCGGTTCGATTCCCGGCCCGAGCTGAGCAGCCACTGAGCTGTCAACTGGTGGCAGGATGGCTCAGCTTAAAAAAAAAAAAAAAGGCACAGGAAGGCTGAATGGATAAGAAAACAAGACCCTACTTATGCTGTCTACAAGAGACTCACTTCAGATTGAAAGACACACACACACAGAAAGTAAAGGGATAGAAAAAAGAAAAAAAGATATTTCATGAAAATGGAAATGAAAAAAAAAAAAAGCTGGAGTAGCAATACTTATACCAGACAAAACAGAATTTGAAACAAAGGCTATAGCCAGAGACAAAGGACACA
>NW_017731354.1:3185876-3186967 GCF_001890085.2 Hipposideros armiger
CTACTGACTCCCTGAGACCCTGCCTAAACCAATTCACATACTGCATGAGGCTTTATCAGTGGCTGAACCTTAAGCGAGCTGGCAGGTGACAGCAGGCCTCGGGGTGTCCTGGTTTTTTGCAGAGCTACTCCAGGCCTGGTACTAGTGACAGATGTCCTTTGTTCACAGCATGGCCTCTTTTATGAGTCTCCAGGTCCAGCACAGGCAGCGAACAACCACAGATCACTCTGTAGCTCCTACCAGGTAGTCCCCAGCTGGTCACAGGCAGTGGGTGACCTGGGCCTGCCCTGGAGCCCCTCCCAAGAGGTCCCAGAACCAACATACTTGGAAGTTGGCTTCAGACCACAGGAGAGCACCACCCAATTAGCCCCACAAGTGGCATACCCAAAGGGTGGTCTCAACAGGCACCAGAGCCCACTGAGGCGAATCCCACTTAGTAGGGTAAGCCCAACCCACAGCAGCTGGTAAGCTGTGGATGTGGCCAAATCCCACAGCCAATCCTGTTTACTGATGTGTCAATAGCAACCAAGACTCAACTATAACAGGAGGGCACACACAACCCACACAAGTAACACTCCTGAAGCACCCAGAGCCCGTGACCAGGGAAACTGCGCGAGGACCCCATAGGGCATCTACTACATGAGGCCACCTGGCCAAGATTGGGAGACATAGCAGATCTACATAATATACAGAAACAAACAGAGAAGCAGCCAAAATGAGGTAACAAAAAAATACGACCCAAATGAAAGAACAGGAGAAAACTCCAGAAACGGAACTAAACAAAATGGAGGCAAGTAACCTACCAGATGCAGAGTTCAAAACAGTGGTTATAAGGATGCTCAAGTAACTTAGTGAGAACTTCAACAAAGAGATAGCAAGCATAAAAAAAAAAGACACAGAAACCATGAATCAGGGGGAGCATTTGAGATCTTGCTCCCAGGCGTATGTTGTCTGTTTGTCTCAAATAAACTCCAGGGCCGGACAAGTGGCACGTTGGTTAAGAGCTGGCTTGGGACACCAGCTCTGAGCAGCAGGGCCCTGGTTCAGATCCCACATGAGGGCCAGTGACACTGCCCTCTACAGCTAAGATG
>NW_017731354.1:3189030-3207908 GCF_001890085.2 Hipposideros armiger
TGTTGACAATGGCCAAGATGTGGAGGCAGCCTGGGTGTCCGTCGATGGAAGAATGGATAAAGAGGAGGTGGTGCTTATATACAATGGAAGGGAATGGGTCCTTACCATCTGCAGCAGTGTGGGTGGACCTGGAGGGTATTGTGCTGAGTGGATGGAGTATGTCAGACAGAGAAAGACAGATGCAATGAGATATCACTTATATGAAAACTTTTTTAATACCCACAAACCTCAGAGAAAATAATTATTTTCAACTGAGTGTACATGCTATCAGAACAGTTATGCAGGCATATATTTAAAAAACAATCAGGGCCGGCCGAGTGGCGCGTTGGTTAGGAGTTGGCTTTGGAGTGCCAGCTCTGAGCATCAGGGCTACAGTTCGGATCCCACATGAGGGCCAGTGACGCTGCATCCTCTACAGCTAAAATGGTGAACAACAGCTCGACCTGGAGCTGGGCTGCTGTGAGTCGCTGGCGACTGCGTGGGCTGCAGCAGGGCTGCAGTGGGCTGCAGTGAGTTACGTGAGTGGTTGGCAGCCAGTGTGAGCGGCTGGTAGCTGCTGTGAGTGGCCGACCAATGACCGGCGACCGATCGCCTCACCCGGGAAGAGCACAATGATCATACCAACATGGGCCAGTGAAGTGACGTCCTCCACAACTAGACTAAAGAACAAAACAGTAATTTGTCTACCTGTCTGTTCCCCTCTCCCCAATTCCCCAGTAAAATCTTAAAAACAAAACAAAAAAAAATCATATTGGATGTATTTTCTATTATGTAATTAACATGTCATAAAACACTCTTTACAACATTGTCTTTTAACAACTACATACTGTGCACTAAATGGATGTAACAAAATTTAATGGGGGATCTTCGGGTAATTTCCGATTTCTCACAATCATCAGCAATCTTTTAACGAACACTCTTTGCTGGATCTTGTTGCAGTCATGGTTTCCCTACGATAAAGGCCTGGAAAGGCAATTTCCAGATGAAAAACTCTCTGGCACTAGGGGGAGCTCGCTGGTCACCTGTGGGATCCCCACTGGCTGTGCTTTTTAAAGAGCCAACGCGCCCTGTAACTTAGCCGTGGGGCCCATCTCAAATGTCCCATGCGCTTTGTCAAGATCAGAGTGCAAACACTGGGCACACAGCTCCTAAAGAATGCCCGATGCCCCGCCCCTCGCCTCTGAAACCCTCTGGCTAAGATGGACAATGGATTAAATAGACATTGTGGACATGTGCCAATTACGTGACTATATCAGCTTAGAGATTCTGTGCATTGAGAAGGTGGGATGGGTGGTGGGAGGAGGGGACACGCACACCAGAGTCTAGTCAGGGGAGACATTTCCTGCTTTATTACTGCCTGGGCGGGTTTCAGCGGTCACATAATTCTTTCAGGTGCATTCTCATTCTGCAGGCAGTCCTGTGGTCCTTTTGACTGACTGGCTGAGAGCTGTCCCTCCCCCGCCAGGTTGCAGGGAAGGAAGCTGACATGTTGAACTGTTGACTTGCCTCAGAGGTTGTTAAGGTCCTAATTCAGGGCTCCTCAGGCTCCAGTGCTGCCCCCCAAGTTCAATCCCCGATACATACACATTTGTGAGAAAGGGTGCTCTAGGGGTGACCTCCCGACATTGCAGCTGGTCAGAGGTGACCAGGGAAGGATGGAAGCACCAGGGCCAAGGGTAGAGGCAGCACCAACTAACTCCCTACTCCCTCCCTCCCCCAATGTGCACAGATGATGCTTCTCAAACATATAAGATGCTAAGAGCTTCCAATCCAAAGCCCTTTCTATGTGGAAGTGCTGGCAGTGCCCAGGTCATGTCAGTTAGGTGAGAATGGCTGCATCTCAGGCTCATGGGTGGGCACATGACCCAGGCCAGTGGACGTGTGCAGAAGCAGGAGCGGCTTGTGCGGGGGTTGCTGACACAGTTCTGCAGCATCGTGGAGACAAGCACGGGCCTCGGAGTTTGCACTTGAATCTCTCACCCCTTACTGGCCATGTGACCTTTCTGAAATGCCTTAATATCGCTGAGATTTGGCTTCCTTATCTGTAACCTGAGCACTGAGCCTGGCATGTATCCATCACGCCATGATGCTGGCTGGCTGTCATGACTGCCCACGCCCTCAGATGTGGAGGCAGCGAGCTTCCTTTCCTCTTGCTAAGCCTGTTCATCCACAACGTTATTGTTCTCATCATATGAGTGGGTGTAATCAGTACTTGGGACAAAATACACAAGACTTAATTGGTGCAGTTGTTAGACATAACTTCACGTGGGCTTCTCAAGTCAATTATCAGTTACCAGATGGGATCTCCAAAGTCCTACCTACTCCCCAGAGTCGAGTGACTTATGTGTAAAAAAGCAATTACTATACCACAATGAACCCTGAAGGTCTTCTCCAGTGTTACACATTTTGGTTAAAATTCTTTGTGACACCAAAAGCACAAGGAACAAAAAAAAAAAATACACTGGCCTTACTCAAAATTAAAAACCTTTCTGCTTCAAAGGACACTATCAAGAAAGTGATGACAACCTATGGAATGGGACAATGTTAGCAAATTAATTACCTGATAAGGAGTAAACAAACTGGAACAACCCTACAGTGGAACCTTAAAAAGACATGGATGAATCTTAAATGCATATGCTAAGTGGAAGCCACATGCTATATGACTAATTACATGAAATTGTGGAGAAGGCAACAGTAAGAAGTGGTTGTCATGGGTTCAGGAGGGAGAGGGGAGGAGTCACATAGGTGAAGCACGGGTTTTTTTCAGGGTGGTGCAACTTCTGTATGACACTACATTAGTAGATACATGGCACTATGCACTTGTCAGATCACATTGAACTTTACAGCGTTGCCCTGGATGTACCTGGATTTTAAAAAAATCATTTAGGAGGTGGTGGTGGTGTTTCCTGGGATAGAATGCAGAACGCAACAACACAACGAAACTCTATTACAAACATGAAACAGTGTCACTGAAGGTGGTGGGGGGAAAGGCGCTGACCTAGATAACTTTGACAATGGGAGTCTAAAATGAAAGGTGAAAGGAACGATACTTGGCACTGTACTCATCGATCAAGGTGTTTCCCACGTGGGCATGGGCTACTTCTGTACACGTAAACTGGAAACGAACAGCTATGCAAGTGGTTGGCAGAGGGTAGGGGCCAGGCTTCTAAGTGTTTCGCCAAAGCAACTACAGTGATTCACGCAAGTAAACCTGTTAGAAACAGCTCTTACACATGGAGTATTAGTACAGGGACTTTCTACAAAATACCTCAGAATTGTCCAAGTCATCAAACACCAAGTCTGAGAACTAGCTCAGCCAAGAAGAGCCTATACAGACAGGACTACATGTAATATGTACCCCTAACAGAAATAGGTAAAAATGAAGAAAATCTGAGTCAAGGATGGGCAAAGGATTTGAATAGACATTTCTCCAAAGATAAACAAATGGCCAGTAAACACGTGGCAAGCTCATCAGTCATGAGGCAAATGCAAATCAAAACACTTCATACCCCCTAGGATGGCTATGTAAGATACACGTTGACAGTTGAGGGAAAATGGAAACCCTCATATGCTGTTGGTAGGATTGCAAAATGGTGCAGCCTTTTGGGAAGTTTGGCAGTTCTTCAAAAGATTAAAGTTGCCATGTGACCCAGTAATTTCAAACCTAGGTATATATCCGAAAGAACTCAAAATATGTCCACACAAAAATCATTAGCAGCATTATCCCAAATAAAGAAGTACATGTCCAACTGATGAAGGGGTAACAAACGCATGGTGTATCTATACAATGAAATGTTACCTGACAATAAAAGTGAAGTTCTGAAACATGCTATCATGGGGATGAAGCTTGAATATGTACTTCATGAACACCAAAGGCCACATTATGGTTCCATTTTACACAAAACGTCCAATAGGCAAACAGAAACCAGATTAGCGATTGCACAGGGGCCAGGGAGGGGAACTGGAGTGCTAGTGGACCTGGGGTTTCTTTTCTGAGATGCTGAAAATGTTCTCAATTTAGTGGTGGTGATGGTTGCCAAGCTGAATATATTATAGTAATCCCCCACCCCGAAACGTACACTTTAAAAAGGGTACGCTGGGCCGGCCACGTGGCTCAGTTGGTTAAGAGCACGAGCTCTGACCAACAGGCTCGCCAGTTCGATTCCCACATGGGCCAGTGAGCTGCCAACAGGTGGCAAGATGGTTCAGCTGGTGAGAGCACCAGTTCGACTCCTGCATGTGATGGCCCTGCAACTAAGATTGAACACGGCACCTTGAGCTGAGTGGCTGCGAGCTGCCAACAGGCGGCCCGATGGTGACTGGACTTGGAGCTGAGCTAGCTGCCCCCTCCACAACTAAGATTGAAGGACAACTTGGCTGTTCCCTTTCCCTGATTCCCTAACACTGTTCCCCTTCCTCAACTCCCCAATAAAATCTTTTTTTTTAAAAAAAGGTACGCTTAGTGGTATAGAAGTTATAATACAATAAAGCTGTTATGAAAGATTCCTGTGCGGGTGATACTATATATGCTGCTTCTCTAGACAGGTGCTCTGCAAAGCGCACCAAGCACTGAGGTAACAGATCTCAACAAGGCCTCACTCCCCTCCCATGTTTTCTTTGCTCTAGTCAAAAAAACCTGGGTAGAAGAATGTAAAGAAAGACTACACTGAACAACTCTAATGTTTTAGAAACCTTTATTGGAAAGGCTACAAACTTGATATTGCCACTGCATTTCTTACGCTTCAAGTGGTTGTGGGAAGTAACCTTGGATACAAAACTACTATGCTGTTGAATCTTGCCCAGGCTGGTTGTAAAATATTTTTTGTACAATGGAGGTAGAGTGGATAGGACAATATTTTAAACCCCAGGGCCTTACTGCCAGGACACCTTTTGTTCCATCCAGGTTCTAGCAGATCTAGAAATACGCTACAGGTATACGTAGGCTTAGGGGTGGCATAACACATTTAAAAATGTTAGTTTTCAGTTTCCCCCATTTGTTCTTTTACAAATGTAAAATGTACAACTGATGCCTCTTTTCCCTAAAATTAAAGTGTGTTCTGGGAATGAAAAGAAGGTAATCGTCGGAAGATGGAAAGAGCAACACAACATCCTTTTCATAGTAGTTCCTCATACCATTGAGTCTTTTTTCTCATACCATTGAGTCTTACTTTTCGACAAAACATTAGTAATAATCAACACTTCCCCGAATCTCAAATATTCAACTTAATGGAGACAGAGAATTTTTAACTTAACATTTAATGAAAACAGAGAGCATTTTAACAGGTTCTATGCACACATGGTTCTAATATTGATTTGCTGTTACCTTATTTTTAAAATGGGGTGGTGGGGAGATACAGAGGCCACGTTACCCTGGCCTGGGAGCGAATTACACAACTCAGATGTCCCTCAGGTTTACAAAGCATCAACTGAAACCAACACAGCCTGTTTCTACCAACATATCAAACGTCCTTTTCCCTTTTAAAACTATAAAATGGGCACGTGCCTGAGGTGAAAGCTTCAGGCCAATGGGTTTTTAAGGGCTGCTTCAGAACCAGAGCTAAGGTACAGTCTCCAGTTCAAAATATGCTCTTCCTTCTAAAAATGTGACACAAAGAATAATTTACACCAACTGCTTTTTATTATCGAGTTTCAAAAACCTTTCACAAGATGTTAAAAAAAAAAAGGAAAAAAAAAACAAACCCAAAAAACTTTACAACCACAGCTAATGCATTTCTTCCCATTGTTCCCAGTCAGCTCCAAACCCATTGTGTGCAAAGCCCATTTTTCCATGCACCTAAATGATAGATACAGGCTATGAAATTCTTTATTCTATTTGTAGCAGCTTATGCAGGTGCAGCCAAACACAAAGCTTTAGGACAAATTGTACACAAACTTTACAATGTGGGATCTGAATTTAAAATATTAAACAAAAAACTCTACACAAAACCGATAAAAATTAAGCACAGATGCCAGGACTGAAACTTAAAACCCATGTGTGAAAGGGAGTCTTGTTTCCTTTCAAGTGCTTTATTTTGCTACAGAACAGTCAAAATGAAGATGTAAAGCTTTGTGGTTAGTTTAAATTATACACTCTGTAGATACTATACCAACTTTAAAAGTTACACATAGACCAACAGATGTCCATCAGTTCATCTGGACTGACCCAGACACTCCAGCTGGATCGTTGAAAACAAACCAGGCAAATGTGGAAAGAAAATCCACTTGTGCAATTAATTTGTCTGTAGAGTTTACTGATGGGCACACTGCACCCCTGGCCCATGATGGCTGCTGCTCTCTTCGTCAGAGCTGTCATTATAGGCTTCACGCCGCTGACCACCTCCTGAGCCCCGGGTGCTATCGAATTCCTGAAGCTCTACCTCCTCTGTGTCTCCAATTATGTTTGGAACGTCTGGTCTACAGGGCAGAAGATCTTCTAGTTCCTTTATTACAACAGACAAGAACAAGGTTAGTTGTAAGGTATCTTCATTAACCTCCCTTTTGATACCTTTCAAGGTGTGTGCTTCTTTTAGAGTGAAAATAGATGTCTTTGCACTTTAAGCCAGAGACCACAAGCTAATGACCCACCGGCCAAATCTGCAGACATCTTTTGTGCAACCCATATGTTGCTTAGCAAAAAACAAAAGCATAACAAAATTAGTTGCCAGCGCTTAAACATTGGAAAATGTTACGCCAGACGTGATGTGCCTTCCTGCATGGAACACCCAGCAGATAGATGCTAAGCTGAGAGCTGCCCTTTTCAGGTGAGGAAATTGCTCTCCAGGGGGTCCCAACGCCTAAGCAGCCCATCACACCCAGTCTGCTTTATTCCTTTACTATTCCCCGCTTGGCCCTACAAACATTTATACCAGCAATCCTCATTTTATTAACAACCAGGGCAACCCATTAATCACTCAAATACTTAAAAAGTAAAATACTAAAAGTTGAGTGATCTAATCTTAGCATCAACATCAGATGGAAGGTGAAAAGAAACCACCATTATTAAGCCTTGTTATCTTTTGTTTAAATTTGGAGAACACTTACAGAAAGCTTTTCTGAGCTGATCCAGTTGTTTTCAGGAAACTGCACATCAAACTTTATGTAAAGATCACCTTTTTCAAAGGGATTACGATACTGTGGCATTCCTTCACCTCGAACTACACGGACACATCCTATTTTTGAGTAAGTAATGGGGAAAGCAGTAAGAATTTCATCCAAGAAGAAAGGTGCTCCACAACATTAACAGTCACCAACTCTAAAAAAACGACAAATTGTAAAAGAACACATGGACCCCTAGATCAGACAAATCGAGATTTACCTGGTTCAATCACTTTGCCTGGGGGGTATTTTACCACAATCTGACGCGCATCAAGGTGCTTAAACGTGAACTGAAATCCACACAGAGCTTCAACAAGTCCTATCTTATATGTCATGTGCAAATCATTCCCATCTCTCTGGAACACCTACAAATAAAGTGCACAAGAAGTATATTGTAAAAAAACGATGGCACCATTCTCTGTTGTGCTGTGTTCCTGGAATTGATTTCAAAACCTTAATTCTACCATTCACTGCAAAAGCCAAACTGCCACCATCCCTGATTCCCTAAATTTATATGAAGAAACCTAGCTATTCTTAAGTAATATGCTAGAAATGTCTACCAGGCAAGCTCTGGAATTGTGAAAATAAATGGCCCCTAAGGCACAGCTGAGGCTCCAAGAGGAGAATGGGGTATATTCTGAAGGCCCACTTCCTGACCCCGCCTCTGAGCAGAAAGGTGTAGAAAGCCCTGCGGGGTTGTGTAGAACAGGTACCTCGGAGGGCTCCCCAGATGTGAGCCTAACACAGAAGGGAGGGTCCAAGTTCAACATAAAAAGTTCAACCAGTAATGCTCCGCCAGTAAAGAAGCTTAAATACCATGCTTCACACATACATAAACCAGTTTTATCTCACCTAAATTTCAAAACTTGCTTAGATGAATGTAAATCAAACAGAATAAGCCTATGGACTAGGCCATGCAAAGATTATTCAATAAACATAGACTGTTTCCGAGTTTTTAATGTGTCAGAAAAATATATCTAATTTCACACATGCCCAGTTTGCAATTTTTACTTAATGGAATTTAGAAATATCTATATACTTAACTTTTAAAATTTATGAAACAAAATTAACTGCAGTGAAACATCACCTAGATTTTTTCCAATACAAATCTCTCTTCCAAAGACTGCTGGATGGTTCATTCAGAGAAAAGAGAAAAGCTGAAAGATACCTTCTTTTCCTAAATTATCCTCCTAAATGTACCCACGAAGGAAAGTTAATCTCAAACCATTATCTTGACCAGTGGTCCTGAACCAGCAGCCTCAGCAGCAACAGGAAACTTGAATCATCTTTCACCAAATATCCTTTTGTTAAATTAAAACTGTATTAGAAGCAGGGAGCAAAAAGGAACACCAGTTCCTGGATAGGAGACCTCAAAGGAAAGCGATTCCAATAAAAACTGGTATCAGTTTGTTTTTTTTGCAAGGAGGGGGGGAGGAGGGAGGAAGAGGGATGATTAAGCCAATCAAATTGATGCTAAACTTCAGAAAATAAACAAGCAAGATCAGGAAAATTTTGAAAAACAAGATTAATGGGAGGCACTACCAAGAACCAGACAGCAAAACACTGAAAAGCTGTAATAATTTATAAAAAAAAAGGATGGTGTATAGTCGGAGAATAGCATTGCAGATACTGTGGTTCTCTGCTGCACAAGTGCACCCAGGTCACCCCACGTGCATGCGCACGCACGCTGAACAATGAACACGCATGATACGCAGCACTCCCCAAACTGAATGTTTTTGATCAGAACTTCTACACTGTTTCAGACACAGCATGAACAGTAATCTCATGGCCTCACAATTACTTCAACAAGAGCACTGGAGTGTGTGTGTGTGTGTGGGGGGGCAAAGTATCTACAAGCTTTTTCATGAACTAGTTCAAACTAGTCAAGTTTTCTTCCAAAGGTTCAGAGTATTTTCAGTGGTATAAATTAAACAACTGCCTAAATCTCATCTTGGGCTCAAATTTACTTGTCATCATAAAACCAAGAAGGAACCTCTGCCCTCTTACTAGATGGAAGTCCATTCTACTTTCTACTTTAGATAACCAGTGACACCTGCTGTCTGTTGGAAACTCCATGCAATTCCACTGCTGCCAACAATTCTAAGGAACTTCCTTCCAAACGCCTCCCACAGCCAAGAAAGCAAAGCAGCTCATTGGTCACCTCGTTTGATTCTGAGGAAGGGCAAGCTTTGTGTTTAGTTAGGCCGCCCAGCCCAGGGAGGCCACTGCTAGTCAACGGGAGTCAGAACTTAAGCCCCTTGTCTCCAAATCCAGTGATCTCTGTTTTTCAAATCCCCATTTAATGATACCGCTACATACTGAACTTAGGGGGACAAAGTTTCACCATCAGTTTGACACGCCCCAAATCCAAAACATCATTTCTGCTCTGCTCCGAATAAGCATTACCTCCCAACTTCCTCTCAACAGTCCCACTGCTGCACTGCCAGATAGCAGTGATACACCAGTGAGAATACCCACACGCTGTGCCATCTTACAATACAGCTTCCTCTAGTCTATGCCCAAGGGGACTAGAAACAAAAGTTACTCGGCTGTCTTCCTGCCTTGTGTGGTGTCATGCATGGAAGGCAAGATTAAACAAATGAGGAAGTGGCTAAAATACCAGTTAATAGAGAATCTTGTAAAAGAGTTACAAATATTTCAAGGCAAAATTTTAGAAATTACTCCTATTTTTAAGCAATCTACGAGGCCCCTGCTATTTGTAGGCTTGGCAATATCCACAAAGGGCCGACATGTATAAACACATATATTGGGTTGTCGGAAAAGTCATGACGCATTTGTGCAACGAAAAGAAAAAATGTGCCATGACTTTTCCGACAGCCCAATATATCTATATAGACATATACAGATATAGATATACTAATTTATATTTTGGCTTTGCTGAGAAAGGCTAGTGCAGGGGAGAACACCAACCTAGAGGGCATGAACCTAATCAAATTCCCAGAATTTGCCTCTCACTGTGGTTTTGTTCTCTACTGGATTCTTAAAGTGATTTAAAAAATTTATTTGTAGAAATCACCATCAAATGGGACAAAATTTTAGTGTAAACTAAAAAGGTGGCTGACCTGAGATGTAAAGACTTTCAGAGGAGCTTGAATCAATGTGATCAAGTTCAAAGCCAGAACCCTGTCAAATGCTTCCATATTCAAGAATGTGGCTGATTACTACAGGGATGTTTCATGACTAGCTCGATATATTCTTCATGAGTAAAGGTCTACAGTACACCATATATGGCACATTAAGTAACACAGTTATAATGGTATAATCACAATAACAAGACACCAGACCACATCATTTGGCCAGTCAATTTTGCCTTGTACATAACAGATACCATGCATATTCAATCAGAAATCCAAAAATGAAAATATTTTAAAACTGCAGAACCTTCTTTCAAAAAAAGCTCACTCAGATACCCAGTGTGTAAAACAAATCAACAGCAGCACTGAGGACTGACGCCTTGTCCACTCACCATCCATCAAAGGCGTTTCCCAGTGAAAAATAAGCCACCTCAGATCATCTGGTCCAGTGCCCTTATTTTCATAAACAAGGAAGCTGGGGTCCAGGGACATTAGGGTTACATAAGGTCACTGTGCTGGTCAGTGGCCAAGCTGGGACCGAATGTGCCTCTTACAGCGCTTCTCACTGCACCTGCCTTGGTGATATACCGAGTAAGTCAACTCTTAGGACCTCAGCCTGATGCTCCACTTCGGCCTGTGCTCAGGGTTGCTCCAGAGAACCCAAACAGGTCTAACCTGTATGTCGTGCACAAGACACATTTCTGAATCAAACAAACAAAAAGGAAATTACCTCGTGTTCTTTTTCCTGTAGCAAGAGAACAATGTCTCCAGGTTCTACTCCGGGGGCCTGGTCTGCTTCCCCTGTGAACGTGATTCTCTGTCCATGTTTCATGCCTTTGTCCACGTGGACTTCAAGAATCTTGACTTCTTTTATCACCTTCTTCCCTTCACATTTTTTACAGCGGTCCTTTTCATTAATTACCTCTCCTGGAAACAGAGGTCATTCAAATTTCCAGCAAGAGTACTATGTTGCACTCTTGATAATGCCTTATTCATTAAATAAATTTGCTGAACTTCTTTTAATTGCTACCTCAAGTTTAAAGCATCATTCATAACAAAAACTCACATCTTACTGCAGGTTACCTCAAGGACCCAGCTACCTTGTCTCCTCTATTTCAGATTATAGTGTATCTTAACACATTGAGGATGAGGCATTTAAATGTACAGATGCGGGCCGGCCGAGTGGCGCGATGGTTAAGAACTGGCTTGGGATGCCGGAGGGCCCTGGTTCGGATCCCACATATGAGGGCCAGTGACACTGCCCTCTACAGCTAAGATGCTGAACAACAGCTCAACCTGGAGCTGGGCTGCCATGAGTCGCCGGCGACGGCGTAGGCTGCAGCCCCTGCTGCAGGGAGTTGCCATGGGCTACCGTGTGTAGCCAGCAGCCAGCGTGAGCGGCCAGCAGCCGCAGTGAGCGGCCGTCCAGAAGCCGGCGACTGATCTGCCTCGCCCGGGAAGAGCGCAATGATGGTGCCAGCTTGGGCCAGTGAAGCAACGTCCTCCACAACCATACTGAAGAACAAAAGGACAGCAACTTGTCTGTTCCCCTTCCCCCAATTCCCCAGCACTGTTCCCATCCCCCCAATTCCCCAAAAAAAATCTTAAAAAAAAAAAAAATGTATAGATGCAAATCTGCATCACCGGTCCACAATGTTAAAATACTTTTTTGACTCCTGACTCTACTTCCTAAAGTTAAAACAAAGCCTAAGGATCAAGGACACAATGCTGGGCTTCTATAAATGCGTCTTCAGTCTTAGTTTCATGTAAGTTTAACAATGAACAGAGAACCCGAATAAAATTTTAAATATCCTTTATGGCTCTGTATTACACAGTACAGTTGGTACTGAATTATTTATTTCATACACGAAAAGCTGCTCAGATCTCCCCTTTATTTAGGTATACCACCATTGAGAATTTCCAAAACCAGTTAGAAATGCTTGAATTTAACTGGCACTGAGTACCTCCATACAATGTTCAGGACAACACAGTTTCTTTTCTATGTATTGTTCTGAAATATTTGATAATACATAATAAAGTAAAATTGAAGTTGTACATAGCAGATTGTGAAAAACTAGCATTGATTTCTAATGGCTGATTATTCATACACTTTAAATGCTTAGATAACATGTATAATTAATGACTTCAGGGACTGTTTCTAGAATGCTGACTTTGCAAATTATGTTCTAAAAAATATCAGTTCCTAAAAATTGGTAATGGTACATGGAAGATTTCCATCAACTTTGGTTTGATAGCAGCACTCGTCAGTAATAACATACAAGGCACTGAGATTCACTAGGAGGGGAATATAATAGGAAGCATCTCCAAATTATCTTGTCACTTCCAGAAGCAGCTTAGTAAAGAACGTTCTAAAACTGTGCTGTCTGATATGGTGGCCTCTAGCCATCAGTGGCTATTTAAGTTTAAATTCATTAAAATTAAAAACTTAGCTCCCCAACCCCACTAGCCACATCCAAGTACTCAGCAGCCACAGGCGGCTCGTGGCTACCACACTAGGCGACGCATATAGGGAACACTTCCATCATCGCAGAAAAATTCTTTTGGATACCACTGCTCTAGAACAGGGGCTGACAAATAAAGGCCCACGAACCAACTGGGCATGCCCGTTTACGTGACATGTTTAACTGGAAGACAGCCATGCCCATTGGCTTCCATATTGTCTGTGGCTATAAAAACGCTAAGGGGCAGAGGTGAGCAGCAGTTTCAGAAACCATTCTGCCCACAAAGCTTAAAATATTTACTTTTGTGAGAAGAGCTTCAACCCCAATATCTAGCCTCAAAAGCTACCTAGAGCTTACAGTTAAATCCTCCAACTTTACCAGAATGGTAACTAAACAATTTGCTTTTTCCTCTTTATCAAATATCACCTTTTTAATATAAAAGGACAAAACACTTTGGCCATCTTTTTGGAATTTAGAAAAGAGGAACATTTCATTGAACGTAATACATAGTTACTGTTTCATCTGTGTTCACTGGGCCTCTCTCTACATGATGAAATAATTATTTTCACATTTTCCTTTTAGAACTGTCTTTAACAAGACGAATACAAACGTGTTAAAAACTGTAAGCCTCTCCTATTTTTGTATTCCCAACCATTCCTCTAAAAGCAGAGGAGCACGGGCACACGTACCTTCTCCGTTACAGTCGGAACAGACAGACTGCATCTGCTGTACCATTCCCGGAGCCAGCTGTCTGATCATGATGCGAACACCTCGACCCCGACAAGCACTACACTTCTGCACAGCTCCAGACTTTCCACCTTGGCTACAGCAAGCAAAAGAACCAATTAGATTTTTGCCCACGGACCATTCCAGTAGGCCAGGAGTCTACAAACTTTTGAGACGGAAGAGCCGCCAAGAGTTGGCAAACTGCGGCTCACGAGCCGCATGCGGCTCTTTGGGTATGTACACGTGGCTCTGAAGTAAAATTGACAATGAAAATAAAACTATCATAGTTTCATTTATATTACTTTAAATTTTCCTTATTTGAAAAAATATATTTATGGCTCTTGAATTATTTTTAAATTGTTGTGAGGGACAGGATTGGCTCTTCCAGGGGTCGGCAAACTTTTGAGACGGAACGTATCCAAAAAGCAGCATGTGGCTCACGAGCCACCGTTTGCTGACCCCTGCAGTAGGCCATAACAAACTGGAATTGTGCTTTTGCCTTCAACTGTCCTCTTCAACCCCCAATGACTGGTAATTACACTGCTTCTCAGAGGTATCAGAAAATGTTCTGTGTTGGGTAGTTTTAAACCATGGACAACTTTTTATCTGGAATAGACTCTGTACCACTGAAAAAACAAATGAAATTTTTTCAGGACCAGGACACACACTTACCCACTGCATGCACTACAGAGTACATTCTTGCTTAGTTGTAGTTTGGTTGTCTTGCCATTATACAGATCTTCTAAAGATACTCTGGGGAGAAAAGAGTTAGGCTCAATCAAATTTTGCCAAGTTCTCTTAAATACAAGATATAAATGACAGCCAGTATAGTGAATTCCACTACAACCTTTTAAAACAAAGACTTCAAAAACACATTAAGTCAACTGACTGGGGTTTTATTTCGTGGCTCCAATCAGCAGGCAGATTTTATAGCTCTGGACAGTGCATACAGTGCCCAAAGCCAGAACCTACAGGATCAGGCCAACAGTCTACCTGCACTGCATTTTCTGATCATGCTGGTAACTGCTCAAACCCAAAGCATCACAGCCTTCTTCTGGCCTCAGGCAGGAGCCCTCTGCCTAATCTAAGCTTCTGAAGAAGGTACAATTATTCTCCCCATTTTGTAAGACAAAACCGAGGCACAGGGAGGCTAAGTAACCTGCCCAAGATCCCATAGGCTGCCTAGCTCTAGAGTCCACACTCTATTACAAGGCTCTGATCCCTCCAAAAACAATTTAGAAAGGCTACAAAGTCATATTTACAACCTATGGGAGGCACTCCGATTGCATGTCTCAAAAAAAGAGAAAAGAAAAGAAAGTAGCCTTATCTATAGCGTGACAGAGGAGAGGAAAAGGTTTTCGAAAGAGAGGAAAAAAAGAATAGCTTTTCAACAGAAAACCTACAAATTTTAGAGCTCTGAAGAACCCAGTGAGTTATACACAAAACTGTGTATTTGAACAACTTTTAACCAAATTTTCAAAGAGGTTATGACCCAAAAAAGGTTTATTTTAAAAAGTCTATTAAAAAACACCACTGATAAAACCCAACTCGCCTTTATTCATACAGCATATATGAATTATAGAACCATTCCTTTCCAAACTAACCTAAAAAAAAAAAAACCAGAAAAACCAAAAATCTATGTATATCAGAAATCTCAAAATGACTCTTCATTTAGGATCTGGCAGCGATGCATTTAGTCTGGCCTTATCCTTCTCACTGTGTTTTTAAACCTCCTTTACTAGTACATGTTTACTTTAAAACAGAGGAACAAAAAATAGTTGGAAGTATTCTGCAAAGCACCTATCCTATTTTGTGGTATTTGAATTTTCTCAAAGTTGTTACCTTTAGCTAAAACTTTATACATTCTAGGCAGCATAAGGACAAAACACAGACAAAACATTACCAGTGCTTCCAAATCCTGACATATCTTGAGCTTAACTTCAAACAAAAGCACTTGATTGCATCTCTCTTTTATATTTCATAAGACCTTTAATCAATCGTTTACAGAAAACAAATAGGTAGGTCTTTTCCCCTGACATTAAATTTCAATTAGTATGCAAAACCACTATTTAAGAGGCCAGAAAAATCCTCACGTCAACAAACCTGGCCAAGGAAGGAAAAATGTGGGTAATGGTCTGGCAAAGCTGGTACTCTTCCCTAGTGGGACTAAACTGGCACAATCCTCTACAGGACATTTAACTGTATTTATCGGTCTCAAAACACAGATGCCTGCCTGGGAATCTGTGCCAAGCAGAGACATGGCTGTATATAAAGATACTCATAGCAGCACTATTTATTACAGAGAAAAACTGGCAACATCCTATAGAAAAGGTGAATGATTAAGTAAATGATGGAATGGAATATTATAAAGCCACCCAAAATGAAATGTTGTCCTAACAGGGAAACTTTCAATAATGTTAAAAGAAAACAACAGGAAATAAAACTACATTTACTGTACAGTATGAAATAAATTTTATGGAAAATATGAAGAAACATAAGGTACAGCACTCTCTTCATCCTATTTACTTCTTAGACAATTTCTACATCAAAGAAAAATCTGAAAGAACTAATCCATACTGCCTGAATGTTATTGTTGAAATGATATCCAAATGATCATTTGTTTCTGAGGGTTAATTCTTTTACAATACAAACACATTTAAGAATAAGACTCAAACAATGTAACTGATTACGCTTTACTTCCTCTAATCTATTCAAATTATAAACTAGATTACATGAATTACAAACAAACACTTGAAATTCAGTCTCTGGCATTTACTAGTAAAATCATTATTGGTTAATCAATAAGTTACAGGATAAAAGACCTCACAGTTTTGCAAAGTAAAACAGCTATTTTCATATTGTAGAGGGCTCATGGGTTCCCAGTCTCAGATCAAGGTCAGACACTATTCATATGCTGGCAGGTTAATGTCAGGCTAGAAGCCAGCAAGCTCCATGGAAACCAATTTAGAAGAGTTCACACTGAGGATCAAGTAATGAGTGACTACAACATGTAAATAAACTAGTCAGATGTCACTCACTTTATAAGTTTTCAAATAAAAGTTAACTTGGAAGATTTAAATCCTTCAAAGAAGAGAATCTTCGTAATTAAAAATTTTAATCATATAGTAAAAAGCGGCATCAGAAGCATGTAACAAAACCATCTTCCTGCTTGGTAAAAACACCAACCATCCTTTAAGATACGTAGCAAAATGCAAACACCCATGTTATCAAATTCAAATGAGGACAGTGAAGCAAATGGAAGATTTTATTTTCTGATGAAGGCTAGAACATTTTTTGATACCTTTTCTCTCACTACTGAGATTTACTACCGTGTTTCCCCCCAAATAAGACCTAACTGGAAAATAAGGCCCAGCATGATTTCTCAGGATGCTCGTAATATAAGCCCTACCCTAAACATACGCCCCAATTAAGATCATCAGCCAGACATGACTGTTTGAATAAATGTACATTTTTGTACATGAATAAATGAATAAATGTAGATTGTTGGAGCAAAAATTTATATAAGACCAGGTCTTATTTTCGGAGAAACATGGTACTTGGAAAAGAGAAAAAGAAAGATATTCACTTGAGTGGATGCATCATGTCTTCTCCTCTTCTTCTGCCATTTCGACTTCTACTCTGATTGCCCATGAAGCCAAACAATCCCCCACCAAAAATGTGAGAGAAAATATCATCCATGCCACCTCCTCCGCCGCTGCCTTCCCGAAGACCTTGTTCGCCATATCTGTCATATAATTCGCGCTTCTCAGGATTTGATAGTACTTCATATGCAAAACTTATTTCTTTGAACTATAAAGAAAAAGGAAAACAATTCGATTTTCAAATAGAAGGGCAGGGAAAGGCTACAAGAATCCAGAGTCCACTTAATTAGAATTAAGTTGCTTTTGGTTTGATTCTGATCCTATTTATCACCTACCATTGCCCAGAATGTTAGCATTCCTACTACAAAACCAAAATACTCTTAACACAAAAACTTGGCTCCATGGGCATAAACGGACTTTTCTTACAACATTCCTTTTTCAAAGAGGGCAATTGAAGTTTAAAACTGAAACGTCAGGGGGGAAAAAAGTCTCAAATAACTTACTTTGTCACCAGCATTTGGATTCTTATCAGGATGGTATTCCTTGGCTAACTTTCTGTACGCCTTCAATAAAGGATAAAACAAAAGTTACATACAAAGACCCATTTAAAGATTTACAACTACTCACCTAATATTCACTTTTCTGAGAAGCAATGTTTTGAAATCATAACCTTCCAAAAAAATATCTTAGTCATTGGGATTATTTGGCATTTTCCACCTTAAAACTGTTGACTCAATTACGAAGCGACAGCAGTTACACTTGAAAATAGGTTATACAAACGAGACAATGCCACAAAGGAAAAAGTATTAATAAATTCCAACTTTTACTATTGTCAAATGTCTTTGGTGGCCAGTAACCAGATCAAGAAGACTCCCATCCACTCTAAAAGGAAACTTGTAAGCTTTACAAAGCGCAGCACATTACTACTAAAAACTAAGCAAAGGTAAGAACCCCTGCTCGCCATGGCTCCTCCAGTTGTAACGTCAGGAAAACGCCAAGCCACGCTGCCGGGTCATGTTTTATTTGCATACAGTGGGCTAATCTGGGGTCTTCGTAATTGGAGTGACCTCAGCCCTAGTGAAGTTACATAAATTTCGGTGGCTGCGAGACACAGCACCTAAGACTTCATTCACAGAAACAGGAATTACATAATAGAAACGAGCGTTTCCGGGAAGGTAACAGGAAGTCCATTTTACCCTCAACTGTCCCCGTCCCGCTGCCTAAGGGGCATTCTTCTTTTTCTCCGTTTACAAATACGCTAAGCCCCGCGGAGAGGCTGTGGGGTTTCATCCAACGCCTCAAGCGCTTCGGAATCCCGAGATGACAGATTCGCAGCGCTGCGAAGCGCGATAACGAGGCCTTCTGTTTATTTTTAGTCAGCGTCCACTCAGGTGTCTGGCTGGGACCCACGGCTTCTTCCAGAAGCGGGGCGAGAACCCCCGGCCCGCCGGCCCGCGGGACAAGGCGCCCCAACACAGACCCACGCGGCCGCGGGGTCGGCGCGCCCGGGGGGAGGAGCTCGGGGGCCGCGGCGCCCAGGAAACACCCCCGCCCGCCCCGAGGCGCCGGCGGGGCGGCCGCGACCCTCCCTTCCGCCGGGCCCCGCACCGGCCCGACCCGGCCCCGGCGCCGCCGTCCGCGGCGCGCACAACCGGTCTCCCCGGGCCGGGATGCGCCGGGCGCCGCGGCCCGACCTGTTTTTCCAGGGTGGTGACCTCGGCGCGGGGAGGGCCGGCCGGGCGGCTGCGTCCCCGGCGCCCGCTGGGGGCGGGAGGAAGGAAGGCTTTTCGTCGTGTTTGCGCAGGGGTGGGTTTTATTTGCTGCATCTGCGGGCGGGCGGGGCCGGCGGCCCAAGGTCAGCCGAGGCCGGGGAGCGCGACCCCGCGGCAGGCCGGGCT
>NW_017731354.1:3208133-3227583 GCF_001890085.2 Hipposideros armiger
ATGTCGTACAGCTTCGTGTCGACCACGTTCGCCATGGCGGCCGGCCGGGCAGCGCGCAGGCAGGAAGGCGGCGGGGCGGACGGAGCGGAGACTCTCCCTCAGCGGCGGAGGCTGCAGCGCAGGCCGCGGAGACGGCGAGAGGGAAGCGGGGGCGGAGCTACACTTTGACCCCGCGCACGGCGCGCCGTGACGTCTGTGCGGAGCCCGGCCCCCAGAGCGCGGCCGCGGCCGCTGGGGGTCTTGGGGGTTCCGGGAGCGCGCGCGGCGTGCCGGCTTCTCTTCGGGTCTCCGCCGCCGGGCGTCCGGCGCTCTCCGGGAAGTCAGCTCTCTCCGACAGGCGTGAACGGGGGGTGCCGTGGGGGCGCAGAGGCCGCCCTCTCGGTCAGCTTCGCGGCCGGCTGCGGTCAGCTCGGTCCGGGCTCCCGCAGGAGGCCCTGGCTCGCGGAGGCGAGCCGCACCTGGGGTGGGGTGGGTGGGGGTGTCGTGTGCGTTTCATATGGGGGAATTAACAAACATTCCCCCGAAACAGTCAGTTACACCCAAGAGCCCAGCAGTCGCATGTCACCAGCTTTGTTTCAGGGATCCCTCGTCCTCCCTAACCCCCAGGCCACCTTCAGATGGTCACGATTGTCTCAGGTCCTTGCACGGTTGGTTTGTGGCATCGGGGGCCAAGCGAAGGTCCGCCTGTTGCACCTCTAACTTGAGAGCTTGAAAAGGAGCTGACACCAGAGGTCTTGCGGGTGTGAGGCAGCCTGGCTGGGCGCAGCCACCGGGCAGTGGGTGCCCGCTGACTTACACGGGCATCAGAAGGCGTTTGCCACGTGCCTGCCGCGGGGCTGCTGTGGACGGTCGCCTGGGCGGGACAGAAGAGTCAGCCTGCCCTCGACCCACGGACGATGTGCGGACCCGGGAAAATCAGGCGTTCCGATCCTTGGGAACCTGAACTGGCGGTGGAGACTCCAGCGTGAGCGTCTCAGCATAACCTCTCCTGTGGGGCATTCCTGCAGACCTAGGGCCTTGCTACCCGGCCAAGGAGTCGGAGCTGCCCCGAAAGCCCTGGGGAGTAATTGTAGTGCAAGCCCCGCACGCCTTCCACCTAACTCTCCCCCTTCCCTCAAATCCTATCGCAATTCCCAGTGCTCCTCTTTCGGGGCCGGCGTCCCGGACTCCGCAACCTGGTGAACACAGCCGGGGCCTTGGCGTTCCCACGGCCCTTGGCCGTGCCCGTCGTAGGCAGGTCCGATGTGCGGTTTGAATGGTATTCTGGTGTGAGTCTGAACTCCATTAACGGGCTGTAGGTTTCGTAGGGGAAAGTCAGGGCCCCGCATGGTCTGGTTTTGAATGCATTAAAGGCCTCAATAATTTCAATTTCCCCACTTCCTTTTCACATTTTGAGACATTCCTAAGAGACAACGTAGAATGGTGCAGTTAGAGTGTGTGGGTTGGTAGCCTGCTGGCTCTGCCGTTCATTAGCAATGTGAGTTTGAGCAAGTTACTTTCCTGAGGCGTTTTCCTCATGTGTCAAGTGGGATTTAATAGAATGGATAGCATTAGCTTGTTTTGAGGATGAAAGAGTTAATAGAGTTAAAACTAAGCAAGTGTTAGCAGCTGTTTTTTGCCCATTCGCCTATAGGCCGTCTCCACATATCTGCTCATCGTCTATATTCATTTTAGTCCCGGGCTTCCCGAGCTGGAGTCCCCAGTTTCCTCAGTTGCCCATGGGGACTGCCCTCCGCTTTTCAGAGGTCTGTCCTCTGCAGATCTCCTTGCTTGCCAGTTGCTGTATGCTCTTCCTCCATCAGCTCCTGCTCCACATGAGAATAGGAACTGGAAACTATCTTTATTGCAACCTTCACACAGTTTATCTTATTTTCATCTGATTTTTCCTTCTGCCCATAAAGTATAAAAGGAGCTGGATTTTTCTATGTGTTTCAGTTTTAGTCAAAATTTTTTTTTTGTTTTTTGGCAAGGGGAAAAAAAATCCTCACGTGGTTCAATTTTAGCTTCTGAGAGTCTAGTGAAGAGTAGCTGGGTAAATTCCCTCCCTAGCTCTAGGTTGTTTTTTTACCTGACTCTAATAAACCAGTCACCAGAGTTCATATTTGTCTTTTGTTTTCATTTATTTACAGTGTTTTCTCCATTTCTGAGTGTTATTTGCAGTCAGCATTCTTAGCGGCTAATTTTACAGGTCAACGGGTTATTCCAGAGCAGGTCTATTCTGAACAGGTCTGTTCAACTGACACATGGCCTCCTCCCGGTCAGCACATGTGTCAACGTGAGCACTGCAACAGTTCAGTCCCTGATTTCATGTTTTTAAGGTCACTTATTTGTTTTAGCTCCAGATTTAGCTAACGCCATGAAGGGAACGAAACCTTTATTTCATTTCATGTCTCCGGCACCAGAAAATGCTGAGTCATAGTGTGTGTGAGGGCTGCCCTCACTAGGTCAATGATTTCAAGTTCCAGGCTGGAGTGATTTCAGATTTCTGCTGGACTCATACTGTTGTTCAATTCCTTTTGAAAAATTTGGTGTACTTGCGTAACTGTGGTGTGGGAGTGAGAAGGAGGTGCCTAGGGAGGAGGGAGGGAGTGTATGAAGTATGGTGTTTTTAAGGACATTCATACTGTTCACAACTAACTGAATACAGAGCCATGCAATCCCTTGTGTAGACAGTCCTGTATATATGATTCAGGCAGGTCAGGCAGTAGTTTGCTTCTTGCCTTTTATATAACTAGATTGGAATGTACAGAGCAGGTGATAACAGTTAAAATACTTGAAAAAAATAAATTAGAGACGCTTATTAGATATCAAGGAGAAATGTTGAGTAAGCAGTTGAGTTTCTAAGAATGGAGTTGGAAGGGGCGGCAGTCCAGCTGAAAATGTAAATTTGGCGCCTTCCCTTTCCCCCTTAATGTATTGATGGTGTATACAGAGATAAGACTGGGTAAATTCCCCTAAGATAGTTCATTCGATAACTAAACATTAGAACCCCTGGAGGAACTTTTTATAAATTCCTGTGCCTGGGGCTTTCCTCCCAGACGTCCTGATTGAATTGATCAGAAGTATGGCCGGGCACTGTATTTTTAAAAACAGTCTAAGGTGATTCTGTATTTGAAGACTTAGACTGTTTACACTTTTTAAAAGTATTGATGCTCCTTCCACCATGCTTCTCTGAACAGCCTTATATTTTTCTGTATTTTTAAAGTTGCTTCCATAGGATACATTTCTATAACATTGTTAAATATTAATATTTTTATTTTGTGAATTTCACACATGAAGAACAAATGATTTTGTTCTGGCATATGATCCTTAAAATAGTCGAAAGTTATGAATTTGCTTAATAAAATTTTCACGCCTTAGGTGTTAGAACAATTGTTATTAAACAATTGATAACATAGATTAGGAAAATCATCCAAAATCTGTACTGACATTTGTCAAGTCTTTCTCCCAGACATCGTGCTGAGAGGTCTCAATGTGGTTTAATCAGAAAAAAAGAAATTCTAGCAAAGAAAGAGCAAAAAAAATGAAAGAATACAGAAAGCTCATTCAACTCTGACTTAGTCATCAAGGTAGTCACAATTTGGGATTCCATTTCATTTTCTTATCAGTTGCCTTCTTTCTCAGTGCATTTCATTAGGTTAAAACAAATCAGTATCAAAGACACAGAAAATGGTGGTAAATAAGGACCAAGGAAACCAACTAGGAAGCTCAATTGGCAGGACCCAGGAGAGAGGAGTAAAGGTAGGCATCACAGACTAAGATGGCAACAGTGAAAGTGGACAGGAGGGAATGGATTTGGTGCAGATTTTAGAGGGAAAGCCTGGGGGTGGGATGGCTGATCCTCATTTCTGTTCCCAGATATTTCTCCCTCCTACACTTCTAAAATCATAAAGGTTTTACTCTCTAGTCCCCAGACTACATCACCTACTACACCACTTTGCATTGTCAATTTATTGGCCCCTAAGGTCACTCCCCCTTATTTCTCAAAAATTTTAGCTCTTGGCTCACTCTCTCTCCAACTCCATTACTGTCTTTATTCTTGGCTTGTAATATATGTATAAATGATCCTTCCATACATTGTGAGGACATACCATGATTCGTTTAGTCCTTTATTGATGGACGCTTGACTTATAATTAAGAATCTAGCCAGAAATGAAAATGACTTAGAAATTATTCTTTATTTCCCAACTATTAGAAAATAGGATCTAATTCTTCAGGGGCATTATACAAGGATGAATCATGTTTTGAATTTATTTTTAATAGTTTAAATTTTAAAGGAAGTTGATATAATCCAACGAAAAAATTTAATTTTCTTTAGAATGGAAGGCATTAATTTTAAATATCCTGAAATTAAAGAGCTCCCAGGGGATTATATAAAGCCAACAGCCATCAGTACCAGCATTTGCCATTTGAACTTGAAGTCATTAGCTTTCTCCTGTGATTCAGGGAAAGGTACCTCAAAATTGTAAGAACAGTAGCTTTGAATTACAGTTTCTAGGTCAACGTAATGGAGACATTACTTTAGTTGTGGTTTAGCTGTGAACTTGGCTAGCAGATTTTCCTTACTAAAGAAACAAGCTACTCAGGTCCAACTGGAAAAATACACAGAAGAAATTCAGGGGACTGTTGGCCTTGGCAATGGAAGCCCTCTTTTCCTCAAAAAGAAACCACAGTAAAACACTCTTTAGGGAGATATCCATGAGATGAAACTCACTGAAATGATTGTAGTTGAACTCTATCTCCTTGAAAGGAGATCCCATTCTGAAATTTTCTTTCAGCAAACCAAAGATAAGCCACTTAAATACTGTTTTCCTGACAGATTAATGGACTGGCAGAAGAAGGGTCCTGAACAAATAGCCCTCCTTATCTAGAAAACCATCAGGTCAATGGTGGCCTGAGGAGAACTGCCACACCTCTCAAATCCTGCAAGGACTTCTTTCTTTTTTTTTAAATTGAAGTTTATGAGGTGACAATGGTTAGTCAAGTTGCCTAGCTTTCAGGTGAACAATTCTGTAATACATCACCTTTACATCACATTGTGTGCTCACCACCCAGAGCTAGTTCTCCTTCCATCACCGTATATTTGATCCCCTTTACCCTCATCTACCACCCCCTAGGATTTCTTCAAGGATTTCTTCAGCGCTCCTTTGTCTCTTTTCTCAGCAAGACTAACGAACTTCTCAATGTTCGATGTGACCGCTCCTCTAAAAGTCGCTCTGGGAAAGGCCACAGATTGTGGCTGTTCTCCTTTGCCGAGGCTGGTTGTCAGTAACAACCACCAGCATTTACTGGATACTTGCTCTTGCCAGGGACCATGGAATGGGTACAGCCTTGCTCCTCAAAGACCATGCGCCTCAAAGGCAGCCCCAACCTGCCTGTGTTGCCCAGAACTGGATTCCAGAGCTGGATGAGCATCGAGACGTGGACGTGGCTCACCGCTGATGGGAAAGATCCCGCTGTTGTTTGGAGACGGGAGCGACCCACGGTTACAGTTAAGGTTCTGGATGCTGTCTGAGGGCGAAGGCGAGGCTGTCTGTAGATGGTGCGCAGACCAAGAGCCACGGCCTTATGTCCTGTTGGGCAGTAAGTGCTCTGAGTGTGAGAGGAGTTTAAAAATTCCTCCCCTCGGGCCGGATGAGTGGCGCGATGGTTAAGAACTGGCTTGGGACTCCAGAGGGCCCTGGTTCGGATCCCACATATGAGGGCCAGTGACACTGCCCTCTACAGCTAAGATGCTGAACAACAGCTAAACCTGGAGCTGAGCTGCCAAGAGTCGCCAGCAACGGCGTAGGCTGCAGCCCCTGCTGCAGTGGGTTGCCATGGGCTACTGTGTGTAGCCAGCAGCCAGCGTGAGCGGCCAGCAGCCGCAGTGAGCGGCCGTCCAGAAGCCAGCGACTGATCTGCCTCGCCCGGGAAGAGCGCAATGATGGTGCCAACTTGGGCCAGTGAAGCAACGTCCTCCACAACTAGACTGAAGAACAAAAGGACAGCAACTTATCTGTTCCCCTTCCCCAATTCCCCAGCACTGTTCCCAACCCCTCAATTCCCCAATAAAAATCTTTAAAAAAAAAAAATTCCTCCCCTCTTTTCTGTACATTTCATGGGAGCAGGAGCTAGACAGACTTCTCTCTTATTTCCTCTAGTTTTACAAAGTGCTTTATACATAGTGTTAAAGCAAAAAGTGTTCAAGTGATACTGGTTAAAACAGGGTAAGGAAGACTTTACTCAAGGGGGGGCTATTGGGACAGGTCTAGGGGCCACTGGGATGGGATTTTACAGTGGGGGAGACATGGGGCTCACCCCAGCCCCAACACAGCATGGGCAAGTGGGAATGTATAGCCAGGGAGCAGGGTGGGGTCAGAGGATGGAAAAGTGCTGAGGGGAAACGTCACGGGTAAGCCGACGGAACAGGATTCTTTGCTGAAGGCAGTCCAGGGTGAGCAGACATCGGCTGGGGATGGCGGGGGATGAGGAACCTGATCAGGTATGGAGGATGGGGGATTTGGGTTAAACTGACTTATCACAGTTCTTGATTAAGTTGGACAAGGCAGAGATGAAGACTGAAGTCCAAAAGTCAGGCCTAGCTGAAAACGAGCTCAGGGGAGACTGAGAAGAGTTCGGTCAATGAGAGAACCTTTATCGATAGTAAGCAGTTACCGTATTTGCCGGCGTATAAGACGATTTTTTGGCCCTGAAAAATATGCCTCCAAGTGGGGGGTCGTCTTATACGCCAGGTACACTTCAGATAGACTGCCCATAGTGCTTGCCCCGTGCCATAGTGGCCTCCCGATGCCTGCCCACTTCATTCCACATACCGTTCAGGCATCAGCAGCGCTGCTGGGTGTATGCTCGGCTGTTATGCGATTTTGCTGTTATGCGATTTTACCACACTCGCAAAATCGCACACAGCCGACCATATAACAAACTCTGTATTTTGAGTGGAAATGTTAGGGGGTCGTCTTATACGCCAAGTCGTCTTATACGCCGGCAAATACGGTAAATATGAGTGAGTGAATAAATGTATTCCTTGTGTAAACTATTCACGTATTCATCCACTTGTTCATTTCACAAATATACATTAAGTGAAATATTTCTATAGGTACTGTTCTAGGCACTTGTTTTTTGAGACTTTCATGTGGCACCATTAGACCCCATGTCCCAAATTGCAATTCTTTGTTGTTCCTGAATAAACCCATTTTTCTGGGGAAATATCTGATTGTTTGTTTGTTTAAGGTCAACGTTTCTTGGTGGCCCGTATGGGAATCCAGAGGACCCGTGGTGAGCAAGCAGGTGTGGCACCCACATTCATTTGAGCTCGCTGCCGCCTCTCAGGCCCTGCAGCTTGAGGGTAAGTCTCTCTCCTGGATCCGAGCTCCCGCTCTCCACTCGGACCTCCTCGAAGGCTGCGTCCTGTTCTGGGTCAGGCGTTTGTCTGCAAGTACTGGTTTGGCACCTAAGCCTGACTCCTCCAGGACGGCTGTTCCATGAGAACTGGGCTGGTATTTGGCCTGAAACGGTTCAGGCTTTGCTCTTGAAAAAAGCCTCTGGGAAATGCGATCCCAATTATCTAGGTACTTGGCTTGGCTTGGGCTTGGGAAGTCACTGTCCCTCCACAGCCTAGGCTCCCGTGAGGCCACTTTCTCTCCGGGTTCTGCAGCTTTCATATGCAGGAGGGCAGAGCCTGTATGTCCTCAGGTTCTTGGGTTTTAAGGTCTCCTTCTGCACTGTCCCCCGGACAGCAGTGCGCGCCCTTTATCCAGATCCCATCTGTGCCCAAACCTTCACCCTTTTCCCTCCGACTCGCTTCTCCCCCACGTCTACCAGCTGTCAGTCAGGGTGCCTTGTTCTAGTCTGGGATCGATGGAGATGGGAAGAACCAAGAGGGGAAGGGGCCGTTATGCTTACTGCTCTCTTGTCATTCCTTCCCGGTGTCTGTTCTGGGCTACCCAGGCTGGCCCTCCCCGTCACCCACATCTGGCCCCATCGCCCCAGCCTATCAGCCCCCTCCTGATACATCATGTAGAGAAAAACTCGTTAGAAAGGCTCCACCTGGTCTGCATTTCATTTTCCAGAGGGCTGTATCTGCTGAGGTTGGGTCTTCCTCTCGCTCCTGCTTCGCAGGGGTACCGGGGCAGGATGCGTGACGAGCTGAGCCAGAGGGCAGCGGTCTGCCCTGGGCCTGCTCCTGAGGAGAGAGGCCCACGGGGAGCGGCTGAGAAGGCCTCGGCAGGAGGCCAAGCTGCCAGGCCCAGAAAGGGGCCTGGAGCAAGTCTTTGGTCCAGGACACAAACAGTTTGGGTGGGGGTGCAGTCACCTGTGTCTCCCCAACTCACACCAGTCCTTCCGAACAACTAGTCTTCGTGGTTTCCTGCTTTCAACCCAACTTTCCAGATACCTCTCTACCAGCCCCTGCTGCCTTTAGAGAGAGGGATGGAAAAGATTGTGAGTCTAACACCCAGTATATATGGCTTTTCATTCATGGCTCTAAGATATGACAGGTAGTTTAGAAATACTTAAGACAAAATGAATTTTATTATAATAAATAGAGACAAAGCAGGATATACATTCTATTAGGCTAAAAAAACAACAACAACAAAACAACCCCTAGCAGTTACTTTTTGTTTTTGCTGTATTGTATTATCATAGATTAAGCTTTTATGGAAAAGTAAAAATAGGTATAGTTTTTTCCACAGCATAGACATTAAAAAGTCAGTGTCCAGCACAGCCCAAGAAGTCAGAGGCAGCTTGCATCTCTGGTGTCTGTGCTGCTGCGCCCTGAGCAGGCCCTGTCATCTTAGCAGCCATGTTTTGCGTCTCCCTAAGCGTGCTGTCACCATGGTGAAGGATGCAGAAAAGCCACTCATCTGTTTCCCTCTTTCAACACCATTGACCACGCTTCATCATCTGAAAGCTGCTGTTTTCCAGCCACAATTACACTTGAAATTGAGGAAAGCACTTGGCATGTAATGTAAAGTCCCCAGGACTGCACAGAGTCCCATGGCAGCTGCCAAGGTGGGTACGGGTTGGGAAGCGACGTTGCTTCTTTCCACGAGTAACCAAAACTCCAAATTGGGCTGGCAGCTTCAAGAGTATTATTCCAAGAGTAGTGCACGTATAATAAAATGGTGTTAGTTTATTACTTATTCTAAAACTGTGTCAAGTGATGACTTGAAGCTGGTCGTGTAGAAGGTTTGGACGAGGTTCATTTTGCTTCATATCTTTTGTTACTTTCTCTTTCTCTTTATGACACTTCAAAGAAAATCATTTTGACCCAGAAGGCACTTGATATTTTAGGTCAGGGGTCGGCAAACTTTTGAGACAGCAAACTGCGGCACGCGAGCCACATGCGGCTCTTTGGGTACGTACATGTAGCTCTGAAGGAAAATTGACAATGAAAATAAAACTATCACAGTTTCATTTATAATATTACTTTAATTTTTCCTTACTTGTAAAAAGATATTTAGGGCTCTCGAATAATTTTTTTTTCTTTTTTTTTTCTTTTTTTAGCTGAGCCATCCTGCCACCTGTTGGCAGCTCAGCAGCTGCTCAGCTCGGGCTGGGAGTCGAACCGCTGTTGTTCAGAGCTCGCACTCTTGCGTGACCTCTTAACCAAATGAGCCACTCGGCCGGCCCTTCAAATAATTTTTAAATTGTTGTGAGGGACAGGATTGGCTCTTCCAGGGGTCGGCAAAGTTTTGAGATGGAACGTGCCCAAAGAGCCACATGTGGCCCGCGAGCTGCAGTTTGCCGACCCCTGGTCTAGCTCAGGACTTGGGAATTCACTTAGCCGCAGGGAAGTGTGAGTGGGGTAAACTCAGCATCTTCCAGTTTGGATTCATGAGGGTCTTGCGTTCTAGAGACTCATACGTCAGCTAACGGGGGACGTCCCTTCTCAGTTCCAGTTAATTGTAGCCAGATGGAACGTGAGTCACGTGTGGGCAGAACCACTGTTTCAAGAGAACATGGAAAGCTAGATTGATTTTTTTTTAGTTACACGGGACCTACCCAAAGGAACCCGCGAGCCAGATTTGTTTGGCCTATGGGTCGCCAGGCTGCAACTTCTGCTGTAGACTTTCTTTTTTTTTTTTTTTAAAGATTTTTATTGGGGAATTGGGGGGATGGGAACAGTGCTGGGGAATTGGGGGAAGGGGAACAGACAAGTTGCTGTCGTTTTGTTCTTTAGTCTAGTTGTGGAGGATGTTGCTTCACTGGCCCAATTTGGCACCATCATTGCGCTCTTCCCGGGTGAGGCAGATCAGTCGCTGGCTTCTGGATGGCTGCTCACTGCAGCTGCTGGCCGCTCACGCTGGCTGCTGGCCACTCACGCTGGCTGCTGGCCACACACGGTAGCCCATGGCAACCCACTGCAGCAGGGGCTGCAGCCTACGCCGTTGCCAGCGACTCACGGCAGCCCAGCTCCAGGTTGAGCTGTTGTTCAGCATCTTAGCTGTGGAGGGCAGTGTCACTGGCCCTCATATGTGGGATCCGAACCAGGGCCCTCTGGCATCCCAAGCCAGTTCTTAACCAACACGCTACTCGGCTGGCCCTCTGCTGTAGACTTTCTGGTTACACTCCTTTTGTTGTAAAAATGAAACTGTGAGACTGTACAGGCAAGTTTGGGCGGCATTTAGTGAATCAATGCAGACAGCAGATAAATTATTTTTAATCCAGGACAGAGAGTGAGAAATTAAGCCTCCTTTCAAATGGTGGCAATATTGACACCTTCCTTCAGAGAATTAGAGCAAAAGTTTGCGCTAGAAGAATTTGCACATGGGGGAAAATATTTTTTAGAAAAGGATGTGACAAAAGCTGCTAAAAGAGGCTTTGGAAGATCGGAACGCATTTCAGCCACTGAGTGCAGAGGAAACGCCGCTGAGGGTACTAAAGGAGTTCTTTATAATTTCCATTTAATTAAAAAGCTCACTCCAAATCTTGGCAAATTAGCAAATGCAGTGGTGTTGATTTGTTAATTTTTCCATCATACCTCAAACTTGCAGTGGCTTCACAATCATTCCAGATTCTGGATTCCAGTTTTTGCTTTTTTTCCAATATTTTATTGGGGAAGGGGAACAGTGTGTTTTTCCAGGACCCATCAGATCCAAGTCAAGTAGTTGTTTCAGTCTAGTTGTGGAGGGCACAGCTCAGCTCCGAGTCCAGTCGCTGTTTTCAATCTAGTTGCAGGGGGTGCAGCCCACCATCCCATGTGGGAGTCGAACCATCAACCTTGTTGTTAAGTGCATGCGCCCTAACCAACCAATTTTTGCTTTTTAAAAATAAGATAATAACCAAGTGCCGAAGTGTAGAAGACAATAGGATAGTGAGTAATAAGCCGTAGGACCTACGGCCTCGAACCACTTGAGAAGCATAACATGGCTCTTTCCATCAGCATTAGAAAATCAACTTATGAAGGAAACAAGGTAGCTGACTGTACCTGAGCACTTGATCGGCGTGTCAAAATGCTATAAAGGTGATTTGAATATAACGTGGATGAAAATGCTTACAGACATTGGGAAATGGCATACACGGAAGGACACTGATCAACGGTGAGAAACGGGTGGGTGCTCAGGCTTAGTCAGTCCCGCCCAAGTCACTGAAGACCCAGATAAGGAGCAGACCCCGCTGGGGCTCTGAGCAGGCACAGAAGGAAGGAAATATTTGGTTATCCTTTTTCCAGGAAAGGGTGGGATTAGTAAACTATTTTAGAATAGTTTTAGATTTACAGAAAAGTTGCAAAAATGTACAGGAGTTCCCATAAATCCTTCACCCCATCTCCCCTAATGCCAACATGCCACATTACCATGGTATGTCCATCACAGCCCTAAGAAACCAGCTTGGTACGTTACCGTTAATGAAGTCCAGACTTCATCACCCACCTACCCAAGCACGGGAGTAGGTCAGGGCTCTGAGTGTGCGTGTGTGTGTGGGGGGTGTGTGTGTGTGTGTGAGGGGAGTGAAAGAAAGAGACCTTGAGAAGCTGAACCCCCAAACGTACCCCACACAAGAATGTGGAACCCAAATTCACTCTCGCTGCTTATTGAGGCAATAGGGAGTCAATGAATTAGCATAAAAACTCATCACAGACAGGTGAAATATTTGGATATTTAGCACAGGCCAACCCCAACCTGCTCTGTGGGGCCACTTCCACATGCCAGAGCTCACAGGACACATGCGTGTGCATGCTCTCACATGCATGCATGCGTACACACGCGCGCACACACACACACGCCTGGGAAAGATGAGCTCGTGTGGGAAATGGATCTACCGTTAGAGACTACCAGCAGACACAGCATGAAAAGAATCAGTACCCCCGAGAACTTGAGATAAGTTCGCAATGTGAAGGTGACCCTGCAGAAAGAGCAGACCTGAACTGTGCGACGTCCAGACTGAGGAGCTCCCCGAATGCTGAGCAGGATGAGCTGGTGCGCCCGCAGGTATCTGTTTGGCCAGGTCAGCCTTTCATACACCGAGTGGTCTAAAGCAGAACCCACCACACACAAAGAGAGCCCCTTGGAAGGATCTGGGCACGCCTTTGGGCAGCCCTGACAAAGAGGTCACCACTTACCAGATGCCCGGACAAAGACTTAGGCCATGGACACTCCAAAGGACGCCCCACAGCACCCTGCTCCCCAGGGCTTGGTGACCCGCTGGACGTCATCTCCCCTGGTCTGCACAGGACACTGGATTAAAAGGTTGTGGGCTGACCTAGGAGGAAATATTAGAGGAGCCGAAATGAGTAGGGGACAGGGTAACAGCTGTCCACACGGTGCTCACAATGCATGCGTCACCATAAAGAGGAGGAGAGGGGAGTGCGCCCTGTCACAGCCACGTGTGCGACGCGGACCAGCCTGCTGGGTGGCTACAGGCTACAGGCGTCCTGGGAACGGGAAAGGGAAAGGTGGGGAGTGTCCAGGGGAAATCTGCCAGTGCCACTTTCCTCAAGAGGAGAGGACGTCTGCCAGGAGAGGGCTCAACACCACACACATAATGACATGACTGTGTGTCAGTGAGCTGGTTCCCGTGGCCCGAGACACTCTGACCTGCCACTGTTCTCTTCCTCATCCTTCAGGACGTGGCTGCAAAGTTCCCTCTTGGTGACAACTCTATGCCTGCCCCACCCCAGGCTCTGTTGTGTCCCTTCCTCAATGTGCCTTTGGTTCATGTCCCTAGAGTGTCTGTCCAGTAACCCTAATAAAAAGGTCACAGTGGCTAAATCCTTGGACAATGACCCAGGTGCCTTTGGCCCTCGGGGGCCAAATGGTGGGACGTGCAGACAAGCCAGGCGACCACACCCCACATGTTATTCACACTGCCCAACGCACAGGGTTTAAATCAACTGCAAGAAGTTGATACACGTACAGTCTTGATGGCAAGCAGGCAAATGGAATCAATTTGTTAAGAACAGAACACAACTCATGGGGGAAGAGCAAACAGGTGTCTTGACAAGACTTCACCAAGTTCTGCTCCTCTCTCAGGTGCTTTGGCGTCATTTAGATTGTCATAATCCTTTACCCGCCTCCTCCAGCAGTTGTTTTTTTAAGTCCGTAGGGCATTTTAAGTATCTTTCCTGACCAATGCTGAAGGAAAGAGACTCATCAGGAGAACCAGCAATCTAGTTTTAGACGTTAAGTATGGCTCCATTATTTTTTAACAGGATCTGAGCATTTGTTTTAGCTATTGGTCTGTTATGGCTGCTGGAGGTTTCCTGTGGCTGGCAGTGCACACAAGATAGTGACACTATTCGGATAGTGAGAAATGCAGTCTGCGTGAAAGAAGCCGCCATGTAGAGGGGCTCCTTGACTTATTAAACATGGTTCCCATCATTAGCCCAATTTTTGAGTTGGGAAAGGCGTTCGTAGACGCGTAATCTAGCACGCTCCAGTGCTGCAGTCGGAGGCAGGGCAAGAAGTTCATTAAAAACCCATTTATAAGCCCAGGGAGTCTGCTTGTCATAAATAGCACCCTCTCTCCCGACTGGTTCAGACTCGCAGCCCTGACTGACTGCAGAGACGGTTCTGCTCTAGAAAGCTCTGACATGATTCCAGGCTAGTAATGCGTTGGAGGGCACAGAGCTGGGGCTTTAATGCAGCTCTTGGTCTAACCTTCCTGCCAGAGAGGAACCCACAGAACTCCAGGAGCCAGCGCTGTCGCTGGAAAGTGGTGAGAACGTCTCCTCTCGAGCCCCGTGCTCTGGCTCAGGCACGGAATAGTGTCCTTTCACCCAGGCTGAGAGGGTAGGTGCTGAGCTGCTGCGTCTAGGAGGTTCCAGTGTGTGTGTGAGTGAGTGTGTGTGTGAGGACTAGAGCGGTCTGTGGTGCACGTGGTCACAGAATAAATGATGTCTTGGGACAGAGATTTAGTGGGTAAATAAAGGACTTTAGGCACTGAGATGTTAAAAGGCTTGATCTGAAATAAGACAGACATGATTTAACATAGTTAGACAGGTTAACTCAGTGTTTAAAGTGAGTGGTGAAATGGACCAAGGTCACAGATTGAGCCTCATGGGGCCATTTTGTTTGGCTTTCAGGAAATTCTGTGGCTCCCTGTAAATGCTTCTCAAACCTAGTTGGTCTTCAGAGCCACCCAGGAAACTAAAAAGGCAAATTCTCAGGACTGCTTCCAGATTTGCTGAATTAGGGGTGAGGATGGGGCCCAGGAACCTTGAGTGTGGGAACTGCTGGATCTTGGAGAAAGAGTTCAGGCTTCAGGCCAGGCAGATCTGGCTTTGAATCTTGCCAGTGACCTTGAGCAAGTTTTTAGCCTGAGCTGAGTGCCCGGGAGGGAGTGTAGACGGTGCTGAGATGCCTGGTATCCGCTGTCTGCAGGCAGGGGCCAGGCCATGGCCAGCACTTAGCTAACCAAAGCAGAAACCTGCCCCCTGATGGCCAAGCCCGCGCCTTTAGACCAGGGCGGTCAGGGGGACACCGGCCCTGAGGTGCTCCAGGTTTGTGCCCTCTCTTCGGGGGAGGCTGGGTCCCTCGCCCTCCCTGGGCCCCTGTAAACAGCTTTCTGCCCGGGCCTTGGGAGAAGCAGACAGCAGATGGTGTGATGCCATCAGTGTCAGGCTGACCTGTTGGCGCTTCCCCACGTGCACTCCCCCAGCTGGGGCAGAGGGAGATGGACACTGAAATCGTTTTCCATCCTTATCTCTAGTTTCTGTTTCATGGGTTTTCTCTGTGCAAATAAAACCCTAAGTTTCCCAGTGGAAATTAAAACAATGAATTTCCGCCCCCCAAGTGGAGACAGTGAAGTGGCTGGAGTTTTACAGAATCTAATTACCAGGAGCAGTGGAAGGACCCAGAACTTAGTAGCGGGCATCCGGATGGAGTAGGCGTTCTTGCATATTTCAACATCTATTTAAAGAAAGGGTGCCCAGGCGCCACCAGTGCGGAGACAGCCTCCTGCAAGCCACTCTCTGTCCTCCATTAGTCAACCCGTTTCCAGGCAAAGAGCAGGACGCCGAATGGGCCCCGCCAGGCCCAGGCAGTCCCGTCATTGCTTCCTTACTGTTCTTTCTCGTTAACATGAAGGGCAGGGATATCACATGGCAGCCACAGCTCTGCTCTGAGAGGCAGAAATCTTCCCAGGGGCCTTGGGACAGTGGGGGGCCGTGAGCCCGCCGCAGGGGGTCTGGGCACAGGCCCGGCCACGGGTCCGTCTCGCACTTTTATGGCCTTCTTCCTGCTTTTCTTGCGCTTCTAGAGAAGGCCCAGCCATGAAACGACAGGTCGACGTGCTGCGAAGGAGCCAGAGCGCACCTGCATCAAAACATTCAGACGGAAGGTGGAAAACACGCAGATGAGTGGGTTTCGTTTGTCAGTGTGGAAAGTGAAACATCTGGCTTGTTAATTCACTTTTTTACTTCTTTCACACAGCCATTTTGACAAAACCACAGCCTGAGAGCTTCTTATGTATTATAATTTCGTGGCTGTTTTCCTCAAGGGTGGTATTCAAACACGGAGCCTCTGGTCTGGCATGAACACCAGGCCCGATGGAAGCGGTGTGTGCCGGCTGGCTGGCAGCCCTGGCCGCCTTGTCGCTCCGCAGGTGAAGGGAGGAAGAGTGGGTGCGGAGGGCAGGGCTTGGGTGGCGTCTCCAGCGGTCCTGGTAGCTGGCTGTGAACAGGAGCGGGAACGCTGCTGCTGGCGGAGAAGCTGAGTCTTAGGGTCCCCCGGGAAGCCTGGCTGCCCCCCGCTGTCCTGATCCTGCAGCAGCAGAACACAGACACCCAGGACCTGCAGTCCGGAGATGGATAACCTGTGATATCAAGAATGACACTCTAAATTGGTTCCAAATACAAGGACGTTTCATAATGGTGTTGGCGCTGAGCACCTCATGCGGCTTTGTGTTCAAATGTTTTCAGGCCAAATAAAGAGGCGTAATAACCATCAAACTCTTGTCCGGTGTAATTACCATAAATCATTATAAATGGGTTCTAATACTGTTAGACACGTGGCTGCCCAGCCATGGTCACGGGGAAATGGGGCCAAGAGATTGTTTTGCTGAGGGAATGTGCTATCACGTCACGTTCGTGGGACTCGCCTGCTCCCTTGCTCAGGAAGTGACCCCCAAATATTTTGTGGTTGTTAAAGGTGCCATCAAATGTGGGAGAGAACGGAAGTGCCGTACTATTCCAGGAAATCAATCGGGGGGGGGGGGGGGATCGCGTCTCAGTAGGCAGCGTTTCAGCTGTGTGCATAAAGGGAAGGGCTACCATTTCTCAGGCCCTGGCTGTGCTGTCAGGCCTCGCGTTCTAGGGATTTTACGTCGGGTAACGACCTCCTAAGGTAGGCTTTCCCCATTTTAAGGATGAGAAAACAGCTGGCCAGTGGCACAGGCATTCCTAGGTTACAGCTTTTCCTCTGCAAGTCCTTCCTGCTGCTGTTGAGATCTTCTAGGTGCCCTGGGGGAGACACAGAAAGGGACCCAGCTTCTGCCCTCAGGGTGCAGGACGTGCTGCTGAGTCCTGCGGACATAAGTGGAAGACGCTGGAGGGGTGGCCCTGTGCTTGGAGGGGACCCAGGGGAGATGGGGGAGGGAACATTTGAGCAGAGCCTCACAAACAGGTAAGGTTCTCCCGGTTTTTAGCCCCTCACACCCCCACGATGTGGATGTAAATTGTAAGTAAACATGAAGTTTGTGTCGCTGCTCTCCTCTGTCTGGTCCCAAGCTGGATTTAGGGCCGCCTGACCACCCGGCCCCAGCCTCTCTGGGGGCTGCGTGCCCAGTGCCCCCCACCACACCCCCTCCTTGCCCAGATGGGCTCCTTATGGCCGATACTCCACACGGGTGGGTGGTCTGCCTGATTTAGCAAATAAAAATACAGGACGTCAGTTACACGCAAATTTCAGATAAACAACAGAAGAAAGTTTTAGTGTGTGTCATTCAATATTTGGGACATATATATATATATACACTAAAAAAGGTATTTGTTGTTTATCTGAAATTAAAATTAAACTGGGCCACCCAGTGTTTCATCTGGCAAGCCAATAGCCGGCCTCTGGGAGGCCCCTCAGCGCCCGCAGGCCCCCACCCAGGCCCCCAGTGACCCCTTCTGTTTACCTGAAACTCATTTGTCAACTCCAGAAATGATCCGAGCACCTCCTGTGAAGAGGGCCCTGTGCCAGAGCCTTTGGGGATAGACGACCTGGCACGGTCCCCCCTGGAGAACCTCTTGCTCAGTAGGAGAGGGGACATAGCCGTGAGCAGTACTGCTACACATGGGAAGTGCCAAGTACCACCCATGACGCCAAGTGGTGGTCCTGGAGGGGGCCCCGTGGAGAGGCGAGAGCGAAGGCAGTGGGTGCTTTGGGGGTGTGCTGGGCTTCTTACCACCTGCTGAGCACTTGGCTGGGCAGCCCGGGCTGGAGGGGTTTATGAGCAGAAATAAGCACAGCTGGCCCCCAGCTCTGGCCACCAGAGGGCGCGCTGGCTTGTGAAATGGTTTTTCTCTGCCACTGGGAGGAAAAGGAACTGAATTTCACAAGGGGCAGAGGTTCCCTTTTTCTGCTCAGAAACAAGTCAAAGAGAAAACCGCAGGCACCTCCCCTCAACTCTGCCCCAAAGCCGTGTGGGGACAAGGACTGCGCCTTCTTAAGTCAGAGGTGTACGCCCAGTATCGAGTGCAAAGCCTGCCCCTCAGAGGGTGGGCAGGAAGTATGGGGACAGCAGGGAGGGAGGGGGCACCCCGCGGCTGTGGCCGGCACCTCCTCTCTCCTCCTCTGCCCCTGCTAAACGTCCTAGACATCCTAGGGCTTTAATTTTCTTGCTTTCAGGTGAGAAGTTTCATTCATTATGCAACAAGTAAACTGAGCCCGCAGCTCCTGTCCTCCCAGGAGGGAACATTCTAGCGGGGCCACAGCCTGATCACCACAAGGTTCCCTCGAGGGGACGCCAGCTGCCTCTCCGACCGGGCTGTTAACTGCTAGGCTACACTGCCTCCCTGTGTCTGTGAAAAGCCTCACATGCCATGCGTGCTCGTGTGCGATTGGCAGAATCAGCCTCCCATGGTCAGTAAAGACTGTCCACATGTGATGTGGGAGTGTTTAGGGACCGGCCCAGCTGCATGTCGGGGTCAGCACCTGGCAGAGACACAGGACAGCCATGGGAGCCACCTGCGTCTCACTGGAGCTGGACACACCAGCGGGGCTGGAGGGGCCCCGAGGGCAGCAGACCCCAAGGAGTCACAGAAATCCTGGGGGGAGATTCTGGATTTCTCACTGACAAGGAATCTGAGGTCCAAGCCAACTTAATTTAAATTTCAAAGAGTGGTATGGTTGCAGCTGGTGTCTGGGTTATAGGCACAGGGAGGTAGGCTTTGTGCTGAGCGCCCCCCGCCCCCACACACACACCCCAGAGTTTACAGAATAAATCAAGCTCAGAGAGATTAAAAGACTTGTTCAGGATTGCACAGTGAGTGTGTTACCGTGGGATTTGAACCACCCGGTCTGAAGTCTCCTGGAGAGGATTTGTGTCCCCCAAATACAGTTCCTGGCACCCCTAGGCTGCCCCAGCTCCTGTCCTTTCCAAGACGCATTCAGCCCTTTCTCTGCATCTACAAGCTGCCTGGATCCTTCAGGTAGATTACCTTCTTTGGCCTACATAAGGCAGAGGCGGTTTTTAGCTGGTCCTGCCGGACCCCAGCCTGCCCTGTGCCCTGCCCCAGCTGGCCCGGGGGCGCAGACCCAGCCCCTCTCCTCGGAGCAGCTCATCAGCAGGGGAAGCAGCAGCCGTGCTCAGAAGGAAGCTGAAGGGAGGGTGTGGGCTGCCCAGCGCCCAAGCCTCACCTGAGCTTCCCCTGTGACCAAGATCCCCCAGGAGCTGGGACCTGAGCAGGGGAGGATGGGGGTGGGGGGAGGGACATGTCCCTCGTTTTCGATGTGAGTCAGATCTATAAATAGTCATCACAAATGGGGGGGGAGGGAGAGAGAGAGAGAGAGAGAGAGAGAGAGAG
>NW_017731354.1:3228689-3247422 GCF_001890085.2 Hipposideros armiger
GAAGGGAAACAGACAAGTTGCTGTCCTTTTGTTCAGCATCTTAGCTGTAGAGGGCAGTGTCACTGGCCCTCATATAAGGGATCCGAACCGGGGCCCTCTGGCATCCCAAGCCAGCTCTTAACTAAAGCACCACTCGGACAGCCCGCAACACGTGACTCTTGATTGGACCCAGATTGTTAAAAAGAAAAAAAGTCCAGCTCTGGAAGATGGGGTGGGCCACCCGATCTCCTCTCCAGATGTGCTGCCTGACGCAGACTGCAGCGTGCGGCCAGCAGGTGGCTCCTTGATGCCCTTTCTACTATTTCTTCAACTTGCTGTAGTTTTGAAAATTTTCAGAATCAAAGCTGAGAGGAAAAACGAGTAGATGCAGTGAGCCCTGGCCTCACAAGGGGGTTCAGACACCAGCAGGTCATCCCCGCTGGGCCCTGGGTTTCTTCTTGGACGATTTTTGTCTTTGGAATGAAGCTTCTACAAGGGTGTACATTTGTGTTTGGCCGGTGGAGGGGGCCTGCCCGAGGGAGTGACAGTGACCTCGACGGCAAGACACACACAGATGCAGACGAGCCCGGAGTGACAAGTCCAGCTGCCGGCCCTGAAGCCCCACCTGGCTCTTGCAGAACTTCCGACTATGAGTTTTTCCAGGATTTTCCCAGCCACGTGGACCTCATCAATGTCCGTTTGTGGTTTGACTGAGTTGTGTTAGGCTGTTGTTTGTTCCAAGTCATGGAGTCCTGACGAGAACAAATGCTTTGCGTTCAGAGGTGGGAGGGCGGTTGTGCAGCCGGTTTTCATTTTGTCCCTTGTGTCTCTGGTGAGGAAAACCATTCCCCAAGGGGGCCCCCAGCTCACTGCCCGAGACCATGGGAGCCCGGCCTCTGGGCTCCGGCTTCTGGGCTCGGGCTGTTGATCCCTCCCTCCCTTCTTCTTCCTTTTTCTTTCCTCCCTTCCTTCCTCCTTTTCTTAAAAACGTTTCTTTATTCGGGTTTGTTGATTTCTGGAGCTGTGCTCTATCTTCCCGATCGCTGATATGACCTGCCACGTTCGTTCCGGGGAGCAGAATTTGGGGCTCTCAAGTCTTGGGAGTTATTTGAAGAAGCTGTGATCCTTTCATGTCTTCCGGTTTCCTTGGAGCTTGCTTGGAGCTTGCTCCTTTCCCTTTCATTTGCAGCTCAGGGCTACGGAACGGAGTAATGGGCGTGAGATCCCGGAGAGTGGATGCGTGCGAGAGCTGACAGGCACATCTGAGCCATCAGAGTTAACAACGCGGCACCCACATCCTACTCCCCCCCACCCCCTTTTTAACATGTCTGGGTGGATGGGACATTCCGAGGGGAGGCCCGGGCAGTACTCCGTCTGGCTGGCCACAATTAGTCACACACGCAACAGACCCTGGCTTGGTGCCGGCTTGAGTACTCCCCCTGCAAGCGCTGTCTTCCGTTGTTTGGGACACCTGCCTGCCTGGCCAACCAGCCGTCCCTCTCGTCTTCAGAAATGTGCTCTCAACACTTGGGAAAGCTGTCTGGCTTGACTCCTGCCAGGAAAGCCAGCATTTGCTGTTTCTCACACGTGCCCTTTTCTTTCTTGGAGCCTTTCTTGGGGGCACGAAGAGTGCATCTTCAGATTTCCTTTAAGAATAGCATAGAAAAAACGAGCAATGAGAGGCTCGGGTGGTTGAGAGGATGCTGGGGCATGTCCAGTGTTTGTCCGTCAGGTGAGGAAACAGCTGGAACGAAGACTTCGTGGAATGGACTTTCTCGGGCAGAAAGGCTGAGCAAGCCGTGAGCAATTTAGGGTTTTCGGTTTCACAATTCCTAAGAAGAAATGAAAGAAGATTTTTTTTTTCCCCTGCTCAGTTGTCCCCGCTGTAATCTTTATTACCTGCCTTCTGCTCACTCTGGGTTTATAATGTTCTTTGTCTCGTTCCTTGAGATGTAAAGTTAGGAGCTGATTTGAGATCTGCCTTTTTCATGTAAGCGTTTATGGCTGTAAACTTCCCCCTCAGCTTGGCTTTCTGTGTCTCCCGTCAGTCTGGGTAGGTTGCGTTTTCATTTTCACTTGTCTGAAGATATATTCTAATTTCCCTTGTGATTTCTTCTTTGACCCACTGGCTCTTTAAGAGTATGTTGTTTCATTTCCACATTTCTGTGGATTTTCCAGTTTTCCCTCTGTACTGATTGTAGTTCCACTCTATTGTGGCTGGAAAAGGTTGTGCGTTTTCCATCTTCTTACATGTCAGAGTTGTTCTGTGACCTAACCTGTGGTCTCTCCTGAAGAAAATGCTTGTTCTGCCCTCATTGGTGACAAAGGCTCCCTCCTTGACTAAATGTGTCAGGCTCCTCTTGAGTCGCTGGTCTTCAGCCTGGGCCTCAGGCCTTGTCAGGCCTGCATCACCCAGTCATAGCAAGAACTTTGCTAAGTGAGTTTAGAGAGAATCCCCCACCCTTGATATCTGGTCACCCTCACTATCTGGTCAAATTCTTCACCCTCCACCATCCCACGGGTCATGTGTGACTTGATGCACACATGAGAAAAATATTAATTTTAGACTCGACGCATGCATGAGAAAATGTGTAGGTCAGCTACAAAACTAAGAAACAGAGTATACAACTTCTAACCAACACATACACAGGAATGTTAACACCAAATCGGGGCTTGTGGGGCATGGGGTGGGGAGGAGGGACCCGACACTGGGTTAAGTGGGCTTCTGGGTATGTGGGTGCTCATTACTCTTTAGACCTTTTCATAAGTGTGAAATATTTCTTTAAAATAGAATTCAACCACTTTTGGTTATTTAAAAAATAAAACAAAAACGCTTTAATCTCTCTATAGCAGTGGTTCTCAACTCGGGTTGACTTTGACCCCTCCCTCCAGGGGTCATTTGGCCATGTCTGGAGACATTTTTGATTGTCGCAGATGGGGGGGGGTGCTACTGGAATCTAGTGGGTAGAGGCCAGGGATGCTGCCGCCCTACAATGCCCAGGACTCCCCCCGCCCCCCGTAACAAGGAGTTGCCTGGTCTAAAATGTTGTTGGTGCCACTTTTGAGAAATCCAATTCTTTAGCAGAAGAGCATTTATTTGTTCAAAAATTAGGTTTTCTCCCTCTTCTTGTGTTTGAGAGTAAAGGGAACTCCATTTTGTAAATCACGAGATGCAGGGATGATATCAATGACACGGTGACCTCACTTAGAGTACTGCTCCGTGCAGCTATTTTCAGGAAATAAAATGGAGTCTTCAGGAAAGACACGAACTTTAATAAATAGGCAGCATAATTACTATTTTAAAGCATTAAAATTAATTTACCTTTGGTTGATTAAGTGGTTTGAACGCAGAACTACCTGGGGTTGTTTTGACTGGACTTTATGAGATGGCGTTTCCACGAAATAGTTCATAGCTTTCAGTTTCTCCATCTCCAGGAAAGGGACAAAAAAAGGTACCTGAGAAAGCTGTTTCTGTCCTCGTTTTCGTGCTAGTGGCACATTAGTATTCGACAGTGGCACTGTACTACATTCCGGGGCTGCTACTGACATCCTGTCATTAAATCCCAACTTACACATCTGGCACACCGCCTCAACGCAGCTCAGGGAGTTGAAGTGTAGATTACAGTCCAACAAATCAACATCCTTGAGTCGCACGTTTACGTAAACCTGCAATTAAGACGGCGTGCAATCACTCCCTTTGCGTACCTGACTAGGGCAGGGAAGCACGCTGTTGCTCCGGGGCGGAGAGGCGAGGATGCTGGCGGAGAGGGCAGCCCTGCTACAGGCTCCAGGAACGTAGCAAGTTGTGACCCAGGCAGTGTCTCTGTACACCCTGCACCACTCAAGAAGGCCCTCATTTTCACTGATAAACATGGCAGTGTCTTCAGAAACCTGGTTTGGTGTTGTAGAATTATCTTTAAAACTCTGTGAGCATTTGTGGGTAATGGGAAAACAAAAAACCGGATCCTTAAAGGAGGTGGTGACAGCCGGACAGGAAGGATTTGGGACAGAGGGTGTGGGGAGGAGAGCCGCAGGGGCCCGGTGGACAGGCAGGCACGTCCCCCGTCCTGCAGAAGAGAATGCAAAGCTTCCAGCAGCACGGCCACTGCCTGCCATGCAGCAACCCAAAACGGCAGGATGGGAAGGCGAGGCATTCACTGGGGCCTGTCCTGAGCGTCAGCAAGTATCCTAGTTCTGGAGGCTGAGTTCTGATGGATTCACATCCGAGAAGGATCTAGACACAATTATACCCCACAGGGCGAAATGACATCAGGAACAGCAGCTTCACATTCAAAGGGACACCGCACAGATACCCCGGAAGCTACACTGGTCCCTCAGCGCGGGTGGCTGAGGCTGCTAGCCGGCTACCGAAAACAGTCTCGGAAAGAACCACCGCCCTGAGCTGGTCTTTCGGCCATTTCGACTGAAGCAAAGCAAAGCGAGCAGAGCACTCTGTTTTGAGAAATCTATTTCTTTTTCACTCTCGCAGAAAAATCTGTGTAGAAAGGTCTGGCTGCCCCTCTGATTTTGGGGGTAGGGTGGGTGCTGGACATGAAAGTCTTGTTTCTATTTTCAGTGACAGTCCCCTCCACCTTTCTCAACTGGTGGCCCAAGACTCACCTGGCCACGCAGAGAACTGATGGCATGGTAACTAGCTCTGCAGCCCAGCAAACTGAGCGCTCGTGTGATGAAATGCGAACCGTGTTGCCTGAGCAAGGCCGTGAAGAATCTGAATAGGATTTCATCCTTTACTCCCGTTTAGATAATTTCGTCTCACTCAATGGAGACTTGATGAGAGACTGAAAAGGAACTCAAGGGTTAGGATTTAATTGTGATCTCATTTACATTTCAGATGCAGAATGAAATTTCAGCATCTCCTGCCATGCTTGAGAATGGGTTTAGTTGTGTTTATTTGTGGCTAGAGAGGCTGAGAGCTGACAGGTACTCACTCATACAGCAACAACAGCTCTCCTTACGCCACGGGGCTAGATTCAAGATGGCGCGGGCATTGCTTTGGTAGTTTTTCTGCAAACATAAAACATCATGTTAGATCTCCATTGCCTCCTTTTATCCCAGGGGTGGAGTTGAGAAGCCTGCCTTTTTCTAGTGTTGTACTAGTTAACTATGGCTGCAAACAACCCCCCCCCCCAATTTAGCAGCTTAAAACATCTACAGTTTTGTGGTGGGGAGCCCTAGACAAAGGCTTTCTCAGACCACATGGCCACCAAGACATGTCCTAATTCCTACCCCAAATAAGGATCCTAGCTGCTAACCCGGACACCTCAGGTTATATAGCTCGGAGTCCTGTCCGGATCGGGGCTCAGCCTCTGGATGTGAATCCGCTGAGCCGGTGCTGGCATCAATAAACGTTGCTTCTCGCCTGAGCCTTGGTGTCCCGTCTCTGTCCGAGTATCCCGTGATAGTTTGGGTTTCTGAGTTAGTACGTAGGCGTGGCTCACCAGCGCTAAAAGCTGCCATCAAGATGCTGTCTGTGGTCGCGAGGCTCCAGCTGGGGGAGGACTCCATTCCACACCCCCTTGTGTGTTGCTGGCAGGTTCAGGTCGTCACATGTGGTTGGACTGAGGGCTTCTGTGCCGTGTTACCTGGTGACCAGACATTCCTGTTTCTTAGCACGCGTGCCTCTCCATAGAGCATCTCAGGATGTGGCAACGGGTTTTCCTGAGCTGGGAAGTACTAGTGGGAAGGAAGACAGAAGCCAGACTCTGTCACCTAATCTCAGAAGTGACATGTCACTTTGGCCATATTCTGTTCATGAGAAGCAGGTCACTAGGTCCAGCTCACACTCAAGAGCAGGGATGGTACAAGATTATGAGTACCAGGAGGCAGGGGTGGCTGGCGGCCGCCTGGGAGCCTCCTGCCACAGGCTTTGTTCTTTGTATATTAAAAACTAACAGAGAAAGTAAGGTTGCCTGGCGACAATGAATGTGGAAGGCAGAGGCTATGGATCTTGGCCGCTTGTCGCACGTTCACTATGTTACTTGTGACGTTTTCAGAGCTGATTGTCTTCTGAGATGTTACCCGTGCGTAACAAAGTGATAAAATAACGCAAGGGTAGAGCGAGAACCCCCCTACGATTCGCATGACTACTTCTCGGTTCAAAGTTTGTGAACGCTTCTCTGATATGCCACGTAACACAACAGAACAAAGTCATCAATGGGAAGACAGATCACGATTTGAAAAACATGGTTCAATACCCAGATTTCTGATAAAAAGCCCTTCTAGCAATCAGCAGCTACTCGAAATGTTTCAATCAAATACGCACTGGCTCAGTGTGACAAAGCGTGGACGCTGAGAGCACCTTTTGATGAAAGCTCTTTCTTCAGCCTCAGTAACACAGGAAGTAAAATGCTCTGTGACTATTTGCAGACAGACCAGCGGTGACCACCTTTTACTTTGCTCCTTGATCTGTGTCTGCATGATTGTAACTCCGAGGACCCTGCCTGCCTCTGCTTCCCCCTCAGTGTACGCCTCTTGTGAGATCTGCTCACCCATCCTTACGAAGCTGTGGCTGTGCCCCATGCATCCTGCGCCTCAAAGCACAGCGGGGCCTGCCAGCCCCCTCTTCGGGCCCCACCCCAGGGAACGGAGGCAGTGAGCATCCTGTAGGAAACCGAGGACAACCGTCACCCCCCTTTTCCTAGTTCATCTTCACTTGAAGATTAATTCGAGAACTTAAAAATGGTTTTAAGTGGAACAGCCTGAGGATGCTTTTATTTTTATCACAACTATGATTATTTACTTTGGAAGCGACTGGATAGGAAATGACAACCTTGCCCTGGGAAGGAAATGAGGATTCTTGGCCATTTCTAGAGACTGGAAATTGAGGCAAGCGAGGAAATCAAAACACAAGTTTTTATTTCCAGTTCAGGAGTCAAATTCTTTACTGGGAGGTGTCAAACCAGGATTAACATATGAGAAGTCTTAGCAGGTCTGGAAGTTCATCTCCAAAAAGAAAAATCCATTGCTTAAAAAAAATTTTACTCAAGATAGTACGTACTAAACATGTACCCCAGTCATTTGTTTCTTGGGCTTTTGTAGCCATTTAGACCAATCACAGAAATGTATGAAACAGCTACTAAAGAAAGCAGATTCCGAATTTTGAATTTGTTATTAGTACAGTATATAAAACGTGGACAACTGATTTTGTAGGGAGCTAAAAAAGATACATCCCAGGTCAACTTGTCATTTATAATGGCTCCGAACTCAAATCATTCCCCAAACTCAAGAGATACAGCACACACGTTTAATTTCTAGAGGATACATCGTTTCCTTTAGATTTAAAAAAGATCACAAAAGCATAACACTGAAGCTCTTTCCGGCTAGTGTCAAGCCTAGAAATTAACAAACACTCTTTATTAAGGAGTCACAGTAAATGTCTTGCCGAGTTTGCAGGTGCCAAGAAATCATGGCAACAAAATTGCAGAACAGCAAAGTGTTACATAGGTAAAGAAAGTAAAAAATCACACTTTGAAACAAGCTATTATAAATCACATTTTAAATCAGAATGACTGACAAGATTACGTGGATCATTGGGGCTGCTGTTTGGAATGGCTGGACTTTGAAAACGTACAGCCGGCTAAGCAGGGAGACAGTGAAGTGCAGGAAAGGGCACTGGATTAGCTCTCACTTCTTTTCTCTGGGCTTCTGTCTGCTCATTAATAAAGTTGGACCAGATCATCTTTCTTGGATCTTAACCCCCAAAACTCAAGGTTCCATCTGACCAGGTTGATGTGTCTGATCTAAGGGAGATTCTTTTTAGTCTTTGAGAAAGTAACATAAACAACACAGCAGACGCCATTTTGCAAGCGAGCATACCTCCTTTGACAGAACCACTCCTGGGTCACACTAGGCTTTTCCTGTCCTGGCTCATCAGCTGGCACACTCCTGGCACAAGGAAGCTCCCTGCTCACCAATCGCAGAACTATAAAGCTGTTCAGAAGCACACATTTTAGGTTCTTTTCATGCTATTCACTACATGAAACACGACATTTGACATAAGAGCTGTTGACAACTCCAAGTTAAAGGAGCCTTTTTCATCTCTTTTGTGACGGGAAAGCTGGGAAATGAACATTCCCCGGCACAAAAGGTGCACCACACTTTCTTCCTATGTACTTTAGACGTTGGGATTACCATTACTAGGTTTCCTGCCATGTGTGGGCACTTGGGGGTTGACTCTTGGGTTAAATTGGGACCAACTGTGTCACAGATGGAAGATAATGACACTATGTAGAGCTGAACTTAATACTGCTCCTTAATTGAAGGTATTTCCCCCAGATTTGCATTTTGCTACACGTTGAACACTGGGCACCATATTGTCTGGGAAGGGTGTAGTAACCTCTCCACAGGATGGCTGAATTTCATCCGCCATGGCTCGAATTTATGGCTCTCAACTTTGTAGTTTTCTTACTGACCTCAAAGGTGGAAGACTATATATACAATCAGCATTACGCTGGTAATAATGTCTAATGCTTATCGGTGCCGTTCTCTGCCTGTGCTGTACCAAGGTGCTTGACTAACAAACAGACGAGACTCAGTACCATCTCTAGTTCAGCGAAGGCATAGGCTGCACAGCCATCTAGGCTGGTCATCGGGTTCTCTAGTTGCATCCCAGACCCCGGGAAGAGGTGCTTCCTCTGGGTTAAGATTTCCCAGTGTGACCTCTGCGTTTCGCATCTTTTTTAAATTCTGCGGAAATGTTGTCCTGTACAAAGACCTGCTCTTTAAGAGAAAACTAGCCTCTGCAGATGTCTGGGTTTTCTATCGTGAAAACCAAAAACAGTTTCATCTGTTTCAGCAGCCAGAAAATTTAGAACCAAATTTGCTGTCCACGCTTTACTTGCCGGGCTGCCTGAAACCATGCACTTCTGTGTTGTTTTAATGTGAAATGTGTTCTTTAGACTGTATTTTATAGGCCGCTTCCTGGTCCTTCAAAAGAAAAACAACACAAATTTCAAAAATTAAAAAGTTGCAGGTGACTATAGATAATGTAGTTATGCATACTGTTTTATTCTCTACTAAATCTAGATGTTCAAGATAAATTTAACAGCTGTTTTTATAATGGATACGATTTTTACATAGAAAATATGCAAATTTTCCTTTCATCATCATGGAGACTGAGATCAGTTATTATTATATTAAGTATTTACTATGCTGTTCAAATGCTGGCTGGCAAGTAACTAATTAAAATGCCTATTCAGCATGGCTGTTGAGAGAATTCAGCGCTCTAATCTGGCTCTGCTTCCTCAGCTCATTGAATATTACATTCACTAAGTCTTTTCACCTTTCCAAGTTGCATTTTTAAAACAAGAAATTATGCTGACTTAAAAAAAACTTAAATCACAAATATTGTAAAAACTTAAGTCGCAAATATACTATGTGTAGTTTTTCCTATCTTCTGGATATTATGCACTTCAAATAAAAGTGATATAAGAATCATTTTGAAGGAGTACTAGACATGTATCATATTTAAGGTCATAGTTTTCACTCATCTGAGAAAACACAGATGTGATATTTAAAAAAATTAACAAAATCCAGTGAAACTTCGATCTCTCATGTCATCGAGAATTTACTACAAAAACATAGAAAATGAGAATTTATCTCGCTTGAATGGCATGTCTATATCAGCTATCATTCAATCAATCCTTTCCATATATATCTTAAGATCCAAAACGTCAATGCCATAAATAACCTGATTAAGAATCATATAACAATGTATATTTTAATATAAGATTTGTGGAGTATTTTAGAATAAATATCACACAGTGAAAAATCTATCATAAACCAAATGCAATAACAAAAAGAAATCAAAAGCTTACGTACACATTACCAAGGCCGTTACAGTAACTTATGGTGTACATTTCCATCAGAGCATACAGAACTAATGTGAACACTGAAAGAAACCTGTCATGTAGGCCTTTAATCTTGATTTAATAAAGTTTGTACAGTATCAAATAATATCAAAAGTCTAAAAAAACACAATGAGTTTTTATACCATGTTTATAAATTATTGTTTATATACCATAAAAAAAATAAGGTCAAAAGTGCAGTTTAAAAAAAAGTGGAAGTTGTTATTGTTGGTAAGAACTAGAAAAATGTATTGTCCCAAGTAAGAAGCAATCTAAAGGCTTGTACAGTTTTTTAGGAATTCTCCTTTAACTCTCTCACACAACCTTGGTTACTGCACGCTATAAAATAAGCCAATATAAAGGGAGCTGAATAATCTTTTCGTAAAAATAACAGGAGACACATCTAGGGATGAGAAACACTGGGAATAAACATAATTACAGGCCTCCTTAAAATGAATTCAAAGGCTCCGCTCATAGGAATGAACAGACTGTCGCTGAATGTGAGCAAATTTGGAAATTTCAAAGGATTTCTAGAAGTTTTAATTTTTGTCATGTTTCTGGTCATAACTGGCAATGGTACATACATTCCAGGGTTATGAGATTTTCTAGTATAACTAAGACAAAAATATGACTTAAAGGTGATAAATCATATCATCTACTTCTCACAGAAACTAAAGGTTGAGAATCCAGTAATTAAAAGGCAACGGTATAGAAATTAGTCAGGAAGAAACAGATGGACGAAACATAACTCTGGGTCTTAATTGGCACTAACCACAGTAACATTGTATTTCGACAAATTCTAGAACAAATGCCCCATGTGGGAATATGTGTGGTACATGAATCACTTATATTTATGTAAGAAAATGAAACTGGAAAATTACTGGTTTACAAAACAAACAAAATTCAGAGAAAAAAAAAATAAAAGGAATGTAAAAACACCCTTACTTTTGAATTTCTTGGGGGATCAGAATCTTGACAGGGCCGTATGGCTCAAGAGCACATTCCTGCGGCCGAAACTATGGACAACAGGCTCCCTGCGCTGCTCCGGAGCCCGCTCCACACACCCGCTCCCTCCTCCAGTGCCATCTAACGGGTGCTTTGTTTACAACGCCAAGCGAGTGGTGATGATGGTTTTTTTCACTGAATGGAGTGAGTTCCTTGGTTGCTGCAACATAAACTGACTGCCTGAGATAATAAAAACTTCATTAGAATAGGTTATCGGGAAGTGAACGTCTCCCTAGTTTGGACGGGGGAGAAGGGCTGGCTGCTGACGCAGCGGGGTGCTCGCAGGCTGGGATGTCCACACTTGGCCAGTGTCACCTGCAGCGGAAGATCAGAAGTCGATGGATATGGACGCCTGGGCACAGTCTTCTCGGCCCCGGCCATAGATCTCGCAGGGCATCTCCTCCATGACTCTGTCTTCCAGGGCTTGGTCGGGGCACTCGTGGGCCTGTTTGAACGTGTAGCTACTCTTTTTGAAGGTGCTGTTGAAGGTTTTCATTGGCTGTGGTTGTGCAAAGTCATTTCGGAAAGGGAGCTCCACGGAGCTGAGGTTGGTCCTGCTGGGTTTTGCGCTGGCGGCCTGCGACCCGCAGTGGTGGTCGTGGATGCACCGGGACACGGCTGAGGCGCGTCGCAGCTTCTGGTAGCTGTCCAGCTCCTCGGACAGGTCGGCCAGGTCTCCGGCCACCTCCTTGTCCCGCAGAGAGAACAGCTCGTAATGAGGGGGGTCGAACACTTCCTGAAAGCCCGTTTTATTGAAAGCGGTTTTGCAAGCCATGACTTTCTTCCGAGGCTGTTTCACTTGTACTAAAACAGAGATAATAAGGAGAACCAAGACGACCCCGGATGTGATGCCGATGATGGTTCCGTGGGTTTTAGTGATTTGTTCAAACAGTCCTGCTCTTTTCTTTTCTGTGGAAAGAGAGAGAAAGGTTGAGGCTTTCAGAATTCATTAGCGAGTCCCATCAAAGTGTTATTTTTAGGTAAAGCAGAACCCTTGGGTCACGTGCACCACAGATAACTTAAAATTAGGTTTCAAAGCCAAAAATAAAACAGTCCTATTATGATTTCTGGTTAAACCAACCAATCGTATGGCTGGACAGATTACAAAAAAGAAAAAGGGCTTGGTTTTTTGCTCAGAAGGCGCGTGAGTGCATACAATTTGCAAATCAAATGAACCACACGAATATAGAAAATGCTGAAACAAATCCCCTTGCTGTGTCACGTTTAGCTCCCTGCTGCACAGTGGGCGTCAGTCCACCCCACAGCATCCACTGGCGGCCCCTGCATGAGAGAGCTAAGGTGACGGGACGCAGCCACTCAGCTGTGCTATCAGGCTCTGCTGAGAATACTTCGTGTCGAGTACTTACAGCAGCCCTGTCACATCACATTAACTTTTCATAGTAAGCTACCGATCAAGCCCTTGAAGAGTAAAAGGCAGGTAAACTTTTGTACTGAGACCCTGATCTGATACCCAGCTGGCAGACATTCAACTGTTACCAGAGCCTCACTGCTCTTCCGGGAAGCATACATGGGAAGTAAGACACAGGACATTTTATGAGAAGAGCAGTTCTTATGATGAAGATGCTTCATACTGTAAGACTGAATTAATCAGCTGATTTTTATTTTATTTTTTTAAGCTGAGCCATCCTGCCACCGGTTGGCAGCTTAGTGGCTGCTCAGCTCGGGCCGGGAATCGAACCGCTGTTGCTCAGAGCTCAAAATCTTGCAGCTGATTTTTATTAAATAGCACTTCCATGTAATTTAAAAAATAACAATACTCCAGGTCACTTTCTAAATTATTTTGAGAATAAGGTACCTTTGCAACACGAATGACTAAGACAATAAGGGCAAGAAATATTATGACGAACTTTTGCACAACTTAAGATAAAAAACACGGTTTGAGAGTAAGTGTTCTTCTCTGCTTTTATGACATCCAGAGGTCTGTGATGCATTTAAAAGACCACTTATAGTAAAGCACAGTTGTAGAGAAGAACATTCTAGGTCGTCCTTAACGAAAGGCAATGGCCGCTCTTCTCCCTGAAAAGCTGGCCTTCGCCAGAGGACTCACCTTTGCAGTGGTTTTCGTCCCACGGGTACGCGCAGTTTTGAACACCATTGCAGACTAATGAATTATTGATGCACATATTGCTGTGGCAGAAGAAAGTGCTGTCTGTGCAGGGAGCTGCAGGAAAAAGGGAAACCGCTGCTAAGAACAGAAGGCATCCAGATGAGAAATTCATCTTGATTTAGATTACGCTTACTGCTATGAAGTCAGTGTCTCTCCTGAGGCCTTCCCATGAATACTCGCTGTACTGGACAAGCGCTAAGACGGAGGCTGCCATTGTCTGATGCACGTAAAGGTTTACTCACATTGGGAAACAAAAGGTTGCTTTTAATGTAATGACAACATGCATGTATTTCCCATGGTTCTTATGCAACTAGTACATTGCCTGGTAATTTTTTTCAAGTTAAAAGAAAATGTTGGTCATAATGTAGAGACATTGGAACCCTGTGCGTCACTGGTGGGAAGGTCAAATGGTGCCGCTGCTGTGGACAACACTATGGCAGGTCCTGAAAATGTACACAGGTTGCCACATGGTCCAGCTAACTCCACTGCTAGGTCTACACCCAAAAGAACTGAAAGCAGGAACTCACACAGACACTGTACACCAATGTTCGCAGCAGCTTGACTCACAAAGCCCGAATGTAGGAACCAGCCAAATATCTGTCGATGGATGAAGGGATAATCACAATGCGTACACACAAACAATGGCACACGATTCAGACTTAAAATTCAGAAGGGAACTCTGACCCATGCTACAACTGAGCACACGTTGAAAATGTTACGCTAAGTGAAAGAAGCCAAGACACAAAAGGATAAACACGCTACTCGTATGAGGTACCTAGAGAAGTCGTCACAGAGACAGAAAGTAGCACAGTAGATTTCGGGAATGGGGGAGAGCAGGGCGGGGAGTTAGTGTCTGGTGAGCGCATAATTTCGGTTTGAGAAGATGAGGTTTTGGAGATGATGGTGGTGATGGTTGTACAACAATGTGGATGTATTTAATGCCACCGACTTGTACATTTAAAATGGTTAAAATGGTAAATTTTATGTAATGTAGATTTTACCACAAGAAAAAAAACACTTCGGAATTTCAAAAAAAATTTTTTAAATAAAGATACATGGCACGCACACACGCGCACACACACACACACACACACACACACACACACACCCGTGTACTCTACTATTCTGTGTAAGCTGTCCTTTCTGTCCCAAATGTCTCCCTCTTTCCCCTCCTAGTGACTGACCACCACTCATCTCCCACTATCATCCCAGGAGAGGCCCCTCTGTCCTCCTAGGTGGCTAGTGATGCCTGTGTGCTCCTGTCACATCCTATGTTCTCCTTGGGTTAGCACTTCCCCATGTACACTACACAAGTGTTATGCTGGACTGTGGTCCAGGGTGCTTACTCCTGTTAGGAAATAAAGTCCGAGATGGAGTCACAAGTGCCAGCACAGTGCAGTCACACATGGCAGTGTGAAGGCACACAAAAATCCCGAAGCCCAGAAGGGGGACAGCTTATCCCCCACTTCTGTGGTGGTATGACAGAACCCACGCCCTCGAATCAACTAACCATCTGACTCACGAGAATATACTCAAACAAAATGTATTTCCTGCCTAAAAAATCCCACATTTCTTATTTTCAGAAAATACATGTTTCACCAAGGAAGGGGAACTTAGAATTGTTCTATGTCATGCTGACAGACCTCAAATGTTTTTTTACATTTTTCTTTTAAAAACTTTACTAGACTACTAATAAGTAGGGTTTATTTTGCTACATACTATCTTCCTTTTAATAAATATACAATGAACCTCACTAAAATAATAGCCATGAATCTAGTATTTCTTTCCCTCTCTTTTTGGATTACAGTCAGAAGCTTTGGAAGCTTCCAACGGCATTATCAGGAATAAAGCTGACAGTTTGGTGTCCACCTGCCTGACACCCTTTGTCTATTTCTCACATGGCTCTGAACATGGGCTGGGAAAACAGGTATTATTTATTGGGTCCCCAGAAAACCCCGAAATATAGTCTGATAGACATAGGTCAACAGAGAACATCCGACACTGCTTTGCTGTTAAAAGAGCAAACATAATCTCTCTTTAAGGCAGAGCCCCGTGAAGGTAATATTCACCCAGGCTCCTTTGCTGCAGGTAGTAATCCACAGGTCATCACTATGAACTTGGGTTGGTTGATCCCCTTCTCACCCCCACTGTAAGCCAAATGTAGTTTAGACATGACTTTCATCTACACATGATTAAAAAGTCTCCACGCCAGACTCTGAAGCACACTTATTTGCTGAGTACTGACCCACCACAGTTCAAGTATAACAACCCCTCCGTGGCTCTCATGACTAAAGATACTAAAATAGCCAAGAAGCGTGAAGGACGGTGCTGTGAGGCTCAAGTGAAAAAAACAGTGGACTAGCAATGAACAGGAGCTGTTTCTGGGTACCAGCAGGTCACTTGTGACTCTAAGGCAGTTCAACTTCTGGGTCTCAGCTTCCTCTTTTTAAATGAATAGGATGGACTATGGGCCATCTTAGACTTCAGTTCTAAGATCAGATGAGGCTTTGAAATTAGCCTCCCAGGGCCAGCCAAGTGGCTCGTTGGTTAAGAGCTGGCTTGGGATCGCAAGCTCTGAGCAGCAGGGCCGCTGGTTCAGATCCCACATGAGGGCCAATGACGCTGCACCCTCTACAGCTAAGATGGTGAACAATAGCTCGACCTGGAGCTGGGCTGCCGTGAGTCGCCAGTGACAGCGTAGGCTGCAGCGGGCTGCCGTGAGCTATTGTGAGTGGCCGGCAGCTGGTGTGAGCGGCCATCCAATGGCCAGTGACCGATCTGCCACAGCCGGGAAGAGCGCAATGATAACACCAACATGGGCCAGTGAAGCAACATCCTCCACAACTAGACTGAAGAACAAAAGGACAGCAACTTTTCTGTTCCCATCCCCCAATTCCCCAGTGCTGTTCCCCTCTCCCAATTACCCAATAAAATCTTAAAAAAAAAAAATTAGTCTCCCAATCACATTGACACTCCTTTTCTCAACCTAAGTGTGAAAACAGTATATAATAAGGGATTTACTGAGACGGTTAATTTGTCAAAATCATATCATTTAAACCACTGAAATAAGTATTTCATGATTCTTAAAAAATGCTTGAGGGTTTCAAAGCTCATCAGAAGGTCACATATAAACCATTAGATTAAAGGCAAAAAAGCCAATGAAGGTTCACGGTGGTATTTTGTTTAAGTACAAAATTAGCCAGTGCACCCACTTCGGCTGTGTCACATATATCGTAAAATGGAAGGGCGCAAATGTGTGTACTTGAAGATGGAACAAATGGTGTTTTTGAATTTTCTGAATCCCTCATTTCTAAAATCTGGAGTTTTCTGCTTTTTGTTTATCTATCATACCATAGTTCTGTATCATGCTATATCATAATACATGCTGAATTCTGATTTTACCTACTTTATCCAGTTTACAAATGGGGATACAGGAAAGAGAAGCTATTTTTCAAGACAGGTTGAGTGAGGTTATAAATAGCACCGTGGCTTCTAGGTATTCTCATTTTCTGAGTCAAACTATCATTAGCTCTTAAAGTTTATCCACAGTACATGATGTGCCTGCATTTTGATGGCTCTTTATAGCTTCAAGGTGGCGAAAAAAGACAGGTTTTTTTTGCTCAGTGTTTCTCACTGAATAGTGACTGGAAAATACGCTGTTTTCATTGTAGAGCTCTCTACAACGCCCCTTCACATTATTGAAAGCAATTAGAAAGCAGCGCTGATACCATGAGACTGTTTTGTAGAAATATATGTTTTATTTGTAATTACAGATGTATTAGACTTTACGTATTGTCAATGGACAAGCACAGCTGTTTATAATGAGAATCAAAGTATCCGTTATTGACATGGGATGCTAATGACATGCTTCAATTCAAAACCATGTAAAGGGACAAAGACAGCAGCAAAATTGATGCCAGTTGTGAACGGCTCTCTACTTGCAGCCCGAGGACCCTGGACTTCCCCCTTTTACTCACTACTGGGCCACGGCGTGGGGAAGAGGAGGGTTAGAGTTTCAGCTCCACTCTGAAGAGAGGCGGCTACGACGCTGAAGGAAGGCTGCGCTTCCACTAAGCCCACAGGGCTGTAGGCAGCACGTCACCGAAAAGAATCACATCGCGGGTTTACGTTCTAAAAACGTGTCTTCAGCTGCTTTCACAGCTCTAGCCCTCGAACTCTTTTCCTCAAACCACACCGATTCTTAGAGAGTGAGGTCTGCATTCGCATTCAGTGCTTGGGGAGAAGGGAAGCCTCCCCTCACTGCTATCCTAAGCCGACCGGCACTATTTTAATCACAGCTGCGTCCACAACGAGGCGGTATGAAGGGCGTCTCTCAGGCAGGACGAGTCCATTTACGGGACCTCCCCTGAAATACTGAGGGCTTTCATGTATGGATTCATCCCAGTTACAAATCATTAACAGCTTAGAGAAGAACAGAAGAAAGAGGTTAACCATCCGAATCAAGGATAAGCATGTAAACTGCACTGTGTGCTGCTCTCAAACTTGTTTATCAAAAGGAGATTTTCAAACTGGAACTTCTGTTTTCTTCAAATGTATAAAGTCCTTTCTTTCTGGAGGGTGGCTGTCTTCCTGTTCTTCAGTAATAAAGCTAAATTTGGGACGTGGAGCTAAGTCTGCTGCCCCCTCAACTTAGTTTATGGTTGTGATCAGTTAGTGTAAAGGTGCCGCTTGAAGGAGGCTTTTCACCAGTTTACTTGCCAGATGTGCACTAACGGAGGAATCGCACACCTGGGGAAAACACTAGCAAGCACTTGGGAGGGGAACTGTCACGTAAGATTTAGGCCAGTGCTGCCCCCAAATAAATCCAATGTGAGCCAACACTCTGAGCAAGTTGTCACATTAGGTCTCCAAAAGGAAACAGACGGAGTTAATTTTACTGATAGTGGACTTAACTCCAAACGTAACATAGGCCCGAGGCTGCTACCTTCAGCAGAGTCCCCTGCTAGGCTGGCCCTTAGCTGGCATCCGGGAACTTACTCTCCTCCACTCCCTGGCTGATGAGGGAGGCTCATGGGGCCCAGAGTCGGTGTTAACAATGTCATTTATGCCACATACCTGCCTTCCTTCTGTGAGTCTAGAATTTTGGGACACGCAAGGCAGAGTGCCAGGTGACCAGCCCCCCAAAACCCCTGAGTGCTGAATCCCCAGTGGGCTACTCTGGGCAGAAACATTGCCCACGTTACTGTGTGTTCTGCTGCTTGAGAGAGGGGCAGCTCAGTGCAGCCTCGTGGAAGGGGGCGGCCCTCCTGGGGGGCAGAAAGGAAGCCTGTGAAAGGACGTCGCCAGATGCAGCCTTCCTTCCCTTGCTGACCCGGCCTCGCATCGTCCCGCTGCAATACACCTTCGTGGACAGTACAATACATGCTGCTCCCTGGGAGGCCTCTGGCACATCACCTAACGTGTGGGCGGTGTTGGGACCCTGAAACAACGCCCCAAACACTCTCACTGTAGTATGTAATCTGTGTATCTCACTTTATTGTACTGAGTTTTTTTACAAAGTGAAGGTTGTGGCAGCCCTGCCTGGAACAAGTCTGTCGGCACCATTTTTCCAACATCATTTGCCCACCTCGCGTCTCTGTGTCACTTCTTGGTAATACTCACAATATCTCAAACTTTCATTGTTATTATATTTGTTGCCGTGATCTGTGACCAGTGATCTTTGATGTTACTACTGTAATTATTTGGGGCACCACGAACTGCACCCACATAACACGGAGAGCTTAATGGATAAATG
>NW_017731354.1:3248147-3262411 GCF_001890085.2 Hipposideros armiger
CTCATGGATGACTTTGAGGGTTCAAGACTCAGTGGAAGAAGTAACTGCAGATGTGGTGGAAACAGCAAGAAAACTGGAATTAGAAGTGGAGCCTGAAGGTGTGACAGAATTGATGCAAATTCATGATAAAACTTGAATGGATGAGGAGTTGCTGCTTACGGATGAGCAAAGAAAGTGGTTTCTTGAGATGGAATCTACTCCTGGTGAAGATGCTGAGACTATTGTTGAAATGACAACAAAGGACTTAGGATATTGCATAAACTTAGTTGCTAAAGCAGTGGCAGGGTTTGAGAGGACTCATTCCAATTTTGAAAGAAGTTCTGTGGATAAAACGCTGTCAAACAGCATCGTATGTAGAGAAATTGTTGGAGAAAGGAAGACTCCATCGATGAGGAAAACTTCACTGTTGTCTTATTTTGAGAAGTTGCCACCCCCACCCCCCATTCAGCACCACGACCCTGATCAGTCAGCAGCCAGCAACATCGAGGCAGACCCTCCACCAGTGAAAGGATTATGATCTGCTGAAGGCTCAGAGGACAGTCAGCATTTTATAGTGATAAGGTATTTTAAAACTGAGGTATGCACATTGTTTTTTAGACATAATGCTATGCACACTTAACAGACCACGGCACAGCATAAACATAACTTCTATGTGCACTGGGAAACCAAAACATTCATGCGAGTTGCTGTATTGCGGTGGTCTGGAATTGAGCCCGCAACATCTCCAAGGTTGGCATGTAAAACATTATTAATGAGATAATTTACATTCTGCATTTCACACCAAGTCTTTGAAATCTGGGATACAGTGTTATAATGACAGCACATTTCACGTTAGAATGGCCGCATTTAAGTGCTCAATGGCTACGTGTGGCTGATGGACAGTGTACTGGACAGAGTGGGTACAGATGCTGGGGACACATAAACGGAAATAAGTAAGGCTAAAAGGCTGCTCGCTAACTGTATTTCTGTATCAAGCACTGATAGGTAGTCACCTAAAACAGTGAAACAGCCTCTGTCCCACTGTTTTTTATTTTGCAAGTCTGATAAGTTCTCAGATTAAAAACATTTTACAGAAACAAGTTGTGGCTCCACCCCTGAGGCCACAGGAGGTGGCAGCACTTTACTGCGGGCGAGTACCCTGCTGAGCGCCTGGCATTTCTAACTGCACAGGAACTCTCTATACCCAAATAACTCAGCACTTCCCCCCCCTCTCGCCCATTTAGTTTTCATTTTGCAAGTCCGCCAGACCGGAGGCATCTTCCAATCATTGTTACTGTTCATTCTTGATTAGTCACCAGATCTTTCCGACTCTGTCCCTATGTCTCCTCTATCCTCAGGTCGCTGCTTTGGGTCAGACACTCCCGTTTCCCGCCTGGACAACGAAGGTGACCCCTTAACTTGTCTCCATGCCCCAACGAATGCAGATCTCTGATTGTGTCGTCGTGTAGCACAAAACCCTACAGAACTCCCCAAGACCTGTAACAGTCTAAATTTAGCCTCTGGTTTAAAGGCATTTAGACTTGAGCTTGCAGCTGTCTTTCTGGCTCATTCTCTCTGCTCCTTTCTCCTGCTACTTCTCGTGGTCCACATTAGCTTTGGTCTATGTCTTTGTTCACTCTACTGCCTCTGTTTGGAATAAAAACCTCAAGGAGCATTTCTGCCTTCTAAAATCTTACCCTCAAGGATAAACTCAAGGAGCGGCCCTCTGGGTCCTTGGACAATAACTGATGCTGTCCACTGGAAGGCTCTTGGATATTTAATAAGAAAGCACTGTTTTCTGCCCCAAATGGCCTTTGTCTTAGTCAATCCTATATTTGCCTCATTTGCATTTGTCACCTTACCTAAGTGACTATAAGATCCTTTAGGACAGGGACTGTTTCATCCATTTTTGTATCTTTTAGCAAACACAGCACCTCAGATGGTAAATGTTAAATAAATGAATGGAAGGCAGGTAAGAAGGCTGGTTGGCGAAGTCAGCTTCCTAACCCATGTGACCATCTCCCAGTTCATAAAGTCCTTTAATATTATAGATAGAAGAGTTCAGCTATAACGAAGCCTATACACGGTCACATACAATCATGATTTTAATATAGAATGCATGGAATAATAATATAATATCTAGAAATTATAAGGAAAGGGAAAAACTATTAATTCCCAAACTTCTCAAGAAAAAGATCTGATAACATGTTACTGTTACAACTTTATATTTACAAATTTAGAATTTATAAAAATCACATAGCTTACCGAACCTCAACAGTGTTTTGCAAAAGTATAAAATTCTAAAATTCGTGGAATATCAACAGACCCTAAAATAGCCAAAACAACCTTGAAAAAGAAGAACAAAGTTGGAGGACTCACACTTCCTGGTTCCAAAATTTACTCCAAAGCCACAGTCATCAAAACAGTTGGGAGTGGTATTAGGACAGACATATAGACCAGTGGACTAGAACAGAAAGCCCCCAAATAAGTCCTCACATATGGCCAATTGGTTTTCGACAAGAGCGTCAAGCCCGTCAATAGGGAAAGGACAGTCTTCTCCACACACGGTGCTGGGAAACCGGGTCTCCACATGTAAGTGAGTGAAGCTGGGTCCTCACACCATATAAAAACATGAACTCAAAATGGATCAAAGACCTAGGGCCGGCCGAGTGGCTCAGTTGGTTAAGAGCTCGCTCAAGAGTTTGAGCTCTGAGCAACAGTGGTTCGAGTCCAGCCCGAGCTGAGCAGCTGCTGAACTGCCAACAGGTAGCAGGATGGCTCAGCTAAAAAAAAAAAAAAAATGGATCAAAGACCTAAACGTGTGAGGGAAAACTATGAAACTCTTAGAAAAAGACACAGAAGAAAAGCTTCATGACATTGTCTTTGGCAATGATTTCTTGACACCTAAAACCAGAAAAACAGAGAAACTGCACTACATGAAAATAAAAAACTTTTGTAGTACCTCAAAGGACACTATCCAGACAGTGAATAGATAATCCATAGGATGGGAAAAAAGTTTGCTAATCACATATCTGGTAAGAGATTAATACCCACAATACATAAACAACTCCTACAACTTAATAAAAACAACAAAAAAACAACAAACAAATTCAAAGGACTGAACAGGCATTTCTCTAGAGAAGGTATATAAACGGTCAAGAAGTACATGAAAAGATGCTCACATTACTAATCATTAGGGATAAACAGCTCCAAACCCAATTAAAAAACACACTTTATACCTATTAGGATGGCTATTATAAAAATATGAAAAATAACAATTGTTGGTGAGGATGAAGACCAACCCTGCACAGCTGGTGGGAACGTAAAATGGTGCAGACCTTGTGAAAATACTTGGTGGGTCCTCAAAGATTTAAATGTAGAATTTCAATATGATCCAGCAACTCCACTTCTAAGTACATAATCCAAAGGACTCAATGCAGAGATTCACACAGATACCTGTATAGTATCTGTATAGCAATGTTCACAGAAGCTGTACTTACAACAGCCAGAAAGTCAAAAGAACCCAAGTCCATCATCAGACAAATGGATAAACCAAATGTAGTATTATACATCCCATGGGACATTGTCCAGCCTTAAAAAGGACTGACATTCTTAAAAATATTATGCTAAGCAAAATAAGTCAGACACGAAAGCACAAATATGGCAAGATTCCATTTGCATGAAATACCTAGAATAGGGAAATTCAGAGAGACAGGCAGTAGACTAGAGGTTAGTTACCTTGGGGTTGGGAGGAGAGGGGATGGGAGAGTAATTTATTATTTAAAGGGTATGGAGTTTTAGTTTGGGGTGATACATAAGTTCTGGAAATGGATGGTGGTGATGGGTGTACAACATTTTGAGTGTACTGAACATCACTAAAAAATGGCTGAGGGTAAATTTTATGTTATGTATATTTTACTACAATTTGTAAAAAAAGACGCAACCCCTCTAGAAGGGCGTTGAGCAACAACTAACTAAACTACATATGACTTATCTTTTAAGTCAGCAACCCTGCTTCTTTCTAGGCACCTATCCTGAGGATACACCTCCAAGAACATGAAAACACAGAGCAAACATTATTCACTGTAACATGGCTTGTAACTGCAAAATACTGGAACTAACCCACATGCCCATAAATAGGACGCTGGCTGGCTGACGTCTGTCCATACAATGTACCACCGTGCAGCTACAGAAAACAAGGGCGGTCTCTCTGAACTAATAAGGCACAGGTCCGGGATGTATTCAGGGACAGAGCATGATATACTTCCCTTCATGTACGAGGAAGGGGGACCTAAGGGAACACACACACATCCATCATCTGTTCAAAAAGAAACACAGGAAGGGTACCCTGGAACTCACGTGAGTGGTTCCCTACAGAGTCGGTAGGAATGGGGCTGTGACAATAGCAGTAATGGGTGTATCTTTTTGTACAGCTCCCTGGGAACAATGGTAATATTCTGGGGGCTCCAAAAATAAAAACAAATTAAAGTAACCATGAGGTGGGGGGAACAGAAAACAAAATATAAACAGTGACAAATGAACCTAAATATTCCAAATGAATTACGTAGTCATAGAGAAAGGAGGGGGGGGAAATAATTTCAGTAACTGGAAAAAGGGTATTTTGACAGTAAGGCTAAAAAGATAAAAAGAACTGCACACAAACGACAACTCTGTCACCAGGAGACTTTTCAGAGGGATATGGGTGAGAAATCCTGAATCACTTGACGTGTATGCTAGGACTGAACACAGGAACACGCTGTGATACCACAGCCGGGTTTCTCATGGCGAGGTAAGGCAAGGGCCAGGCAGGCGAAACGAGTTGAGCCCTGTGTCACCAGGTGGCAACAGGAAGTAGGAAGTGATTTTTAAAAACAGGCCCATTCCAACAGGAGGCACCTTGAAGGAGCTCCTGATGGCCGAAGCTGGGACTCTGAGCAACCAAAGAATGTTAGTATTATAGAATAATATAATTCATCGATATATAATATAATAATGGGATAAAACCAACAGCCTGGAGCTCATGCTGACACAGATAACTGCATAAGTAAGTGAGGGGGACAAACAGCAGCTCTTCCTCACAGCAGAATTATAATTAAGAAGTGGAGGCGAAGGGTGGAGCCAGAAAAGCGCCATTAGGTAAACACCACAGCAGTGCCCATTCCAGGCAGACCCAGGTAACGGAGACTCCAGTTAGTGGGCAAAAGGACATCTGCACAGTCTCAGAGACTCATCAATCAGGAGGGAGAACTTCAGCACTTCGTGGTGGAGCGACCTGGCGGGCAGTGCCTGAGCAAGGGCTCCGAGTTCACGCAAGGCCAATCCACGTGCGTCCCCTCCCTCACCGGTGTGGCACACTGACAAACGTCGCCGAGTTTCTGTGGCCTTCTCGACGGAAACGTGGAACCTCAATTAAATCCATGAGAAGATGTCAGACAAACCTACACGGATGGACATTCTACTAAATAAACGGCCAATTCTCTTCAAAAGCATCAAGGTCATGAAAGACTGAGAAAGTGTCACAGGGGGAGACTACAGGAGAGCTGATGACTAAAGGTGACGTGGGTCCTGGGTCAGGAAAGGGCGTTCCTGGGGAGCCCAGTCTGGGGACCTGAGTCAGGTCCGTGTGTCAGCTAATAATATTGCATCAGTGTCAACGTGCGGTCTTCCCGGGGTTTTGCAGGATGTTAACTTTAGGGAACTCTGAGTGAAGGGCATATGGGAAACTCTGTGCTATTTTTACAACTTTCCAAAAAGCTAAAACAAAAGAAGACATAGTTTATCTAAATCTTTGGTAGCTATGGTCGAGCAGATTCACAACTACTCACCACGCTGAATTACTACAACTGGTAATTTTTTTTAGTTCTGAAAATCTTGAGCGAGGTCTCCATTCTGCACTCCCTATCATGTGTTTGCTACTTGACAATAAGGGGGTGCTGCAATGTATGTATTAACATGGGTTTTTCACCCAGGATAGCCAGTTCTTTGGGAAGAGGGACCAAGACTTATTTATTTCTACATCCTGTGACTTACAGTCTTTGTCAGAACGAAATGCTCAATAATTGTATTCTGAATGAACAGACGTTATGTAGAAGATGTTGGTGCGACAGGCTTGTTTACTTACGCTCCACGAAGGACGTGAAGAGCATCCTGAAGCGGCTGAGCCGGCTCCCTTCGTCGGCCCACATGCGTATCACCCCCACTCCTGTCTGAAGCATCACGTCATTGGCCACCGTGCTGCAGAACTTGGCCTTGAGATTCTCAATCGAACTGCTTCCATCATAGACGGCGACGAAGTTTCTCTTGCATTCGTTGGAGTGCTCCATCTGATAATCTAGGAACCTCAGATAGATCTGCAACATGGAAACCAAGAGAAACACCGCTTTTAAAAAGATACATTAACTGGAATTCTCCAGTTCCATCATCCAGCTACATGCAGACTGAATTCTAACAGCTGATACGAAAACAACAAGGGGCCGATGCCTAAGTAGTAGGAAAACTAAGACTAATGGTCTGTTACTTTGGTTGTCTTAACAGTGGGACCAAGCACTAAGGAACCTAAAGTTTGTGTTTTGTCTGTAAAGAGAGGAAACTTTTTGTTCCATGAGGCCTGTTGTACATATTTTCCTTGTTATAAAAGCATCTCATGTACTGACAGATTGGGAGAATAAAAGGATCACTCATAATCCTAAAATTCCTCTAACTATTAACTGGTGAGTTTTCCCATTTTCCTTCACATTTTCAAAACCTAGGTTTAACTGTAAGACACACGCACCCTGCTTTGCTGAAACATATCCAAGTGTTTTTTCCTGAAATGGCGTTGTCATAACCATGACCATCCCCATGATGTCCTCTCACTTGTGCACCCACTGTCCTATCACACACTTCTGGGGTTTTAACATTTGGCCCCACAGGTCCCCAAGGCCTGTTTGCAATCTCATTCTCTCAGTACTTCAGACTGAAGCTTCTACTGAATTACCTTCAAGTTTACTGACTTTCCTCTATCATCTCCATTCTCCCATTGGTTCCATGGTGAATATTTTTTGAAATTTTGGATATTATGTTTGTCATTTTTAGCTCTAAAATTTCTGCTTGGTTCTTTTTTGTAGTTTCTATTTCTTTACCAAGACCTGTTTCCTCCAGTCATTTCCAGAGTGTCTACCTTTATTTCAGGGAGCATGGAAATAGTGCTGCTTTGAAGGGGTAATTCCATGATCTCCGGCCCGTTTGGGGTGGGGTCTGTGGACTACTGTTTGTTTCCTTTCAGAATGAGTCACATTTCCTTGGTTCTTTTTATGCGAGTGATTTATTATACCCTGGACATTTTGGATAGAACACTGAGACCCTGGAGAACGTTGCTTTTTGTTGCTGTTTTATTTTGGCAGGCAACCTTCCCAGTTAGGCTCAGGCTGCGCCATGTGGGCTGGCCCAGAACACACCCCACACAGGGACGCGGACAGGGGTCTATATTGTAATTTGGTTCTCGACACCTTTCTTGCATATGCAGCTCAGGGCTAAGTAAGAAAACCAAGGCTCTCCCTGGTCCAGTGCTCTGCCTGGTCTCCGAGACTTCTTCACATCCTCTGGACAACACGGTTTCCTCTTCCTAGCTCCTCTGGTGGCCAGAGAAGTAAATTTTCCTCAGAACTTTAGCCTCCTAACCTGTAGTGAGTTCTGAGTGAGTGACTGGGAGAGAGAGGGAAAAAATAATGGGGAGCCCCTAAAATCTCTCCAGACGTCATCACACCCTTCCTATGGTTCCTCAGTTTAAGGCAATGGGGCTTCTCTTGGGGTTTTGGTCCTGCTGCACTGTGGGACTGGGGCTGGCTTTGCACAGAGCTGGGTGGAGGGGGACAAAAGCAAGCTGGGGGATCCCCTTCAGTTAAGTCTGCTAGCTAGAGCAAAATTTCTCTGAGTTCCTGCTGCTTGGACCTGGTGAGAGTTCCACAAATCAGGCAGGAGACAAAGGAAAAGGAAAAAACTGAACTTATCTCCTTTATCGATCATTATTCAAGTTCTGACTTGCCTCCCAAGCCCAACTTCTAAAGGTTACTTTTCAGAATGTGCTGCCGTTTATATTCTGTCCAGAGTTTTTAGTTGTGATCAGCTGTAGTGGGGTTACTGGAGGTTGGGTTTATTTAAATGTAGGAAAATTGACGAACTTTGTATTGACGATTTATACTTCATGTCGTCTGTGTTTGATTTTTTTTTTTAAAGGAAGTGATACTATTTATTTTTTTTTTAAAGATTTTATTGGAGAATTGGGGGAGGGGAACAGCGTTGGGGAATCTGGGAAGGAGAACAGACAAGTTGCTGTCCTTTTGTTCTTCAGTCTGGTTGTGGAGGATGTTGCTTCACTGGCCCATGTTGGTATCATTGCGCTCTTCCCGGGTGGAGCAGTCACTTGCCAGCCATTGGACGGCCGCTCACAGTGGCTCATGGCAGCTCACGAAAGCTCATGCCCGCTGCCGGCCAGTCCCACTGCAGCCTACGCCGCCTCTGGCGACTCATGGCAGCCCAGCTCCAGGTCGAGCTGTTGTTCAGCATCTTAGCTGTAGAGGGCGCAGCGTCACTGGCCCTCATGTGGGATCCAGACCGGGGCCCTGCTGCTCAGAGCTGGCATCCCAAGCCAACTCCTAACCAACGTGTCACTCAGCAGGTCTGAAGTGTTTGATTTTAATAAACTTGTTTCCTAACCCATGGTTACAGAACTAGACTGTATTTTCTCATGTAAGTTTTAGTTTTAACAGTTAAGAATTGATTATATGTCAATGTAAGATAGGGGTCTAATGTCACTGATCAGCTGTTGTAATGCCAGTTATCAAGCATCTCCTTTTGACGTGGAAAGCTATCCATCTGTTATATACCGAGCTTCCATCCACATGTAGTTCTACTTTTAGATCCTTCACGCAGTTTCATTAGTGTGTTCATCGAATGACACCCGCACACTAACCGACTACCACACCTCTAGCTGAAAGGGTAAGCATCCCCACTTTGTTTTTATTCAGCACCGTCAGGCTCTTCCGGACCCTTCACTTTCTAATGAATTTCAGAATTAGCTTGCTCAATTCCCCAGAAAGCACTACCAGGGTTGGGATGGGAATTACAGGCTGACCTAGGAGATACCGCGGGTTGGTTTCCAGACTGCAAAAAAGTGAGTATTGCAGTAAAGCAAGTATTACGAATTTTCTGGTTTCCCAGAGAATACTAAAGAAAGTTATGTTTACACTATACTATAGTCTATTAAGTGTGCAACAGCCTTATGTCTAAATAAACTGGGTGTATACCTTAATTAAAAAAATACGTTATTGCTAAAAAAACGCTCACCGTCATCTGAGCCTTCAGTGGGTCATATCCTTTTGCTGGTGGAGGTCACACCCTCTTACAACATCGCCTCGATGTTATAATTTTAGCTGCATCCCACAAATTTGATATGAAGTACTTTCAATGTTATTGAGTTTTAAATGTGTTCAAATTTCCATCCTGATTTCTTCTGACCTATGAATCATTCACTAAGTGCTATATTATTAAATTTCCAAGCATATGGGATTTTAAAGTTATCTTCTGGTTGATGGTTCCTAATTTAATTGTATTTTGTCAGAGGGTGCTCTCTGACTGATAGCAAGCACTGGGATATATTTCAGACTATCTTTTCCTTCCTAGCGTATAGACTGGTTTTTATGAATCTTTCATGCATGCTTGTAAAAACCCCATGTTCTCAGGATGCTGGGTGCAAGATACCAGGTCCTTTAGGTATAACGTATTGGTTAGGTGCTCTGAGCCCTGCTCATGTCTGCTTGACATATTAAATACTGAGAAGTGAAAAAATTACCCACAAAAATTGTGGATTTATCAGTTTTCCCTGGCAATTGTCAATTCGTGTTTTGTATATTTTGAGGCTCTATTAGTACCCCAAATTTAAAATACTTTCCTTGTAAATTAGGGGCCTTTCTGTTTTAATAGTTCTATCAGCTCTCTATGTCAGGTATTTGTCTGGTATTTCCTTTCTAGTTTTGTATTTTCAAAATTTCCTGTAGTTATCCTGAAACAGGATACACTTGGGTTTTAACTGTAGAATTTGGTCTATTGATTATTTTTGCCCACAAATCCCTTAATTTTGCCCTCATTCTTAAATGCTAGTTTAACTGAATATGGAAATTTTAGAATTTTAGCTTGCCAGTGTTTTTTCTCAGCACTTTGAAGACATTATTCTGTTGTTTTCTGGCTTCTAGTTTGCTCTTGATAGTCTGATGTCATTCTTTGTAGGCAATCTTTCTTTTCTCTCTAGTTGTTTTAAGGATTTTCTTACTGTCTGTGGTGCCTAATGTAGCTGGGTGTCAATTAACACATTTTTTTTCTTCCTCTGAGAGTCACTGTGTGACATGCTTTTTGTCAGTTCTTGAAAATTTTCTTAAACTGCCACTCCCCAACCCCTCCCTTTCCCTTCCCCAAGGTACATTCTGGGTAATTTTCTCAGATCTATCATTCAGTAAGTATAGTTTTTACTTGTAGAAGTTCTATTTGGTTATTTTGAAAGTGTTCCTTGTCATTTTTCTTTCTCATCTTTCTGATTCTTTCCCATAGGCTATTTAAAACACTTACGTTCCTAGGGGTCTAATACACTTCTTGTTTGTCATGTCTGCTGTTAGTCGTGATGGGTTGTTTGCTCATGTGCATTCTAATTTGGGCTTGTGAGCTCAACTGCTTTACCTGTGGCAAGCCTGGAGTCTGCATGGCTATTCTGTGTTTGGTCTTGCCAGGTACCTCAAGGGTTTTATGAGTCCAGGACCATTTTGTTAATTTTTGGGCTAAGTGGTTCCTGGATTGAGCATGCAATGTAAATTCATATCCCAAACTCTATTACAATAAAGACAGGTTTCTAGGTAGAAAGTTTGAGAGGAGACCCCAGACTCAGCCTCATCCTGGGACTGAGCCAGGAGAGATCAGCTTCTTTGCTAACAACCTGTGCTGGTGGGAGTTTTTCTTCTAATCGACCACTCACGGCAATCGTCTCCCTTTGAGGGTCCCAGCTTTACGTGAGGGATCCCACAGAGCGCACGAGCCCCGGGTCTTCCTGTTTGCATCTCAGTGTGGCTGTTTATCCACGTCCCTGCCATGTCTACCTGAGTGATCAGTCACTAAGACAGCAGGGAGCATCAGACCAGCAATTTCAGTTTTCAGTTTATGGCTCTAGGTCAGTGGTTCTCAACCTGTGGGTCGCGACCCCTTTGGAGGTCAAACGACCCTTTCACAGGGGTCGCCTAAGACCATCGGAAAACAAAAAGATATTTACATTATGATTCATAACAGTAGCAAAATTACAGTTATAGATAGCAATGAAAATAATTTTATGGTTGGGGGTCACCACAACATGAGGAACTGTATTAAGGGGTCGCGGCATTAGGAAGGTTGAGAACCACTGCTCTAGGTTATAGTTTTTCTCTTCATTTCTATTACATACGAATTCCCTCCCTTTTTTGGAGCTCATCTATGTTTCTAAAAGGATATCTGTTATATTTTGTCCAATGTTTCCAGGTGTTTTGTAACAGGTGGGTTTTCAGGCTATCTAATCCATCATATTACCAAAGCTATAAATCATAATCCTTTAAAAGTATGTTCTCCCCCCTAGTCTCTCTTTTCTGTTTACATATATACATATTAAATATAGTTTTCTCTGTTGATATTCCTAGAAGTATAAATTAAGAGCAAAAAGCAGAAGTAGCAACGAATCTCAATCTGTGAGAGTTATTAAAAAACATCCTTCCTTGCAGTACTTTACAACAAAAGCTCTGACCAGCAGAGGACAGCACTGTGAGAGCACAGACCTAAGACTTAACATATTGGTGTTTTGGTTTTGACACTGCCGTTGCAACTGAGACCTTTGACAAAACACTTTAACTTCTTGTGACCTATTTTTCCTCTTCATAAAAACTTTTTTATGAATCTATGATTGTGCTGATCAACACCTGTACTCTTCAACTAGGAATCCACAGCGTTTAAGAATCTTAACATTCTTAAAATAAGAATCTTAAAAAAAAAATCTTAACATTTGTGTGACACTCCTGAAATTTACAGTGTAGCTTATTTACCTATCACAATGCTGAGATCTTAGGAGGTACCCAATAATGTGAATGAAATAAAATAAATTTTACAAAGTTGTAAGTTATATAAAGTTTATATAATCATAAAGTATCTGTATAAACCAAATAACACATTATGGGCTGGCCGAGTGGCGTATTGGCTAGGAGTTGGCTTGGGATGCCAGCTCTGAGCAGCAGGGCTCCAGTTCGGATCCCACATTAGAGCCAGTGATGCTGTGTCCTCTACAGCTAAGATGCTGAACAACAGCTCGACCTAGAGCTGGGCTGCTGTGAGTCGCTGGCAACAGCGTAGGCTGCTGTGGGGCTGGCGGCAGCGGGAGTGACCTTTCGTGAGCTGCCATCCAATGGCCGGCAAGTAACTGCCTCACCCGGGAAGAGCACAATGATAATACCAACATGGGCAGGTGAAGCGACATCCTCCACAACTAGACTGAAGAACAAAAAGGACAGCAACTTGTCTGTTCCCCTTACCTCAATTCCCCAGCGCTGTTCCCCTCCCCCAAGTCCCCAATAAAATATTTAAAAAATAAATAAATAAAACAAAAAAAAGAACACATTATGCAGAGCACGTCTTATGTTCTCTGAAATGACTCAATACATAATTGTACCTTAGCTTTTGGGGTAGCTTTGATTGTCCATATGCAGTCAACTGCTTGGCCGGGCTTTGTTTTTTCTTCTTGTTCCACCTGACTGGAACGCACGATTCCATCAGCTCCCGAGAGCTCAAACTGGCAATCTAGAAAGAGGAGAGGAGTGATGTTCAAAGGAAAAGATGATTGACCCAAAATGTCATGAGGAAAAACAGGTAATATACTAAACCTGGGATGGGATTTAAAATACCTCCTAGGTAAGTAAAGTCTGGATCTGTAACAGGAAAAAGAAGAAAGTTATTGGCATTTTGAGATATTCTGGAGTTACTTTAAGGCTTAACATCTTAAGTTATGTCTACGGCTACATTTAGTAACAATACAGAAGCTGTCACTGGTGTAGATGACAGACCACTGGTTATTTACGAGCATACTCAGGTGCTCACTCATAGGATCAAGGTTTTTAAAATGATAATGTTTATACTCTTGATCCATCATGAATTAATAACTTACTTATGCTACCTGACAACTCATAACTCTGTCAAAGCGGTAGCTAGTTCAAAGGTAAATAGATAAACAAAATGTGGTCTATACAATTCAATGGGATATTAGCCTTAAAGGGAAGGAAATTCTAACACGTGGTACAATGTGGATGAACCTGAAACATGATGCCAAGTGAAATAAGCCAGACGCTACAGGACAAATACTGTGTGATTCCACTTATGTGAGGGGCCTAGAGGAGTCAAATTCAGAGACAGAAAGTACCAGGGGCTGGAAGGCGTGGGAGGCGGGAGTTCATGTTTAGCGGGTTCCAGCTTGGGCTGACCAAGAAGTCCCGGAGATGGACAGTGGTGATGGTCGCACAGCACTGCAAATGTACTTAATGCCACTGACTCGTACTCTTAAAAAGGGTTAAAATGATGAATTTTATGTTATGTGTAATTTACCACAAAAAGTAGTAGCTAGTAAGCTGTTTTTTCACAATGGCAGGGGAAAGATGACCAGTGACATACAGGATATCCTGCCCTGTGAAGTAGTTCAAAGGGGATTAAGAACCAATAGTTTATATTAAAATAACTAATCTAATTAAATTGGTAAGTGTTTGATTGTTTTATGAACTGAATCAATTAACTGAAGTAACTGGTCCTTTACCATCAAAAAGACGCTACAAAATCTTATATATGAATCAGTTTTGCAAACAAGTGTAGATTACCCAAAAGAGAAAACAGACATCAAAAACAATGCTCTTAATTATTTGAATAATGTTTTTAAACATTATAAAACAAAACCAGGCAACTTTAAATGTAAAGATTTCTTATTTTGAAGAAAAGTAGCTTTTTCCTATATTAGTTGTATGTATCATGAGAGCAACTTTATATGGCTTATAGTTAAATTATAGACAAATTATAATAAAATGGTCAGTTTCTAGACAATATTACTTTACATTTTCATTTTATAGTACTTCCGAGTTTTTATATAAATCACATTTAATATTATGCTAATGATGGGGCTGTCCGGAGGATTGTGTAATATTCCATTTTACTGAATGAAAATGGAAACTGAATCAGAGGGAGATTATACTTTCTTAGATCACATAATG